>NC_053024.1:525384756-525702217 GCF_003073215.2 Triticum urartu
AGCCCATCAAGGAAGATGTCTCCTATTTTTCCTCCATCCTTGACACTTTTGGGGAGGTCACAGAGCTGGTCACTAACTACAACAAAAGTCCGGTGGCCCCAATTCAGTGTGCTGGCCTTGATCTTCATGACATCCTACACATTTCCTGGCCAAGTTTACGCATTTCCCCATGACGTACCTGGAGCTGCCACTTTTGGTCTTGAGGCTCAAGGACGTGGACTTCCTGCCTCTGGAGGGCAAAGTTGCCCACAAGCTTGCCCCTTGGAGTGGTCAACTCAGTGCCGCCCCTGGTAGGTCTGTTCTGGTGAAGGCGGTCCTCACTGCACTACAATACAAATTTTTCTCTATTTTACGATGTTTCACTTATGTCATGGAAAACCATTTTTCGGCACAGAAAATGTACTGGTGACATTTTCCGGCCATCACCCATGATAACCCACAAGTATAGGGTATTGTTTGTAGCCTTTTTCGATAAGAAGAGCGCCGAACCCAACTAGGAGCTAAAGGTAGAATTTATATTCTGTTCAAGTTCTATCAACCACCGATACAACTCTATGCACACCAACGTTTGCTTTACCAAGAAACTGGTAATAAACTACTTTGTAGGTGTAATGGGATAAGTTCGCGAGATAATACAAAACTTGAAAATAAAAGTTAGGTGTTGTTTTAATATAAGAATAATTAAGTTAGTATAGCGAGTGTGGAAAAGTGGTGGTAGGATTTGCGAGATTGTCCTAGGAAATTTTTAACAAGATCAGTAATCAATATTGCAATTTTATATGAGGGAGAGGCATGAGCTAACATACTTTCTGTACTTGGATCATATGAACTTATGATTTGACCTCTAGCAAGCATCCACAACTATTAGAAATAATTAAGGTAAAACCAACCATAACATTAAGTAACAAGTCCCCTTTACTCCCATACGCATCAACCCCTTACTCAGGTTTAAGCTTCTGTCACTCTCGCAACCCACTGTAAGTGAATCATGAACGTATTCCAACACCCTACAAAGGGAATCTCCCATGTGTGCGCAGCACGGAAGGCACCATAGGACAACACCAAAATAAAGCATGCAACTCAAACCAATCAAGATCATCAATCAACCCATAGGACAAAAGGAATCTACTCAAACAACATAGGACGACTACACAACATTGGATAATTATATATAGCATAAAGCACCATGTTCAAGTAGGGGGTACAACGGGTGGCGGGAAATTGGACCACTGATAATAGATGAGGGAAGGTGATGGAGGTGTTGAGGAAGAAGACAGAGTTGTTGGAGTAGATCGCCGACACGATGGTTCTCCCGGTGGGCGCTCCAGCGCCACCGGGAGAGAGGGGGAGAGAGCCCCTCCTTCCTCTTCTTCCTTGATCTCCCCCTAGATAGGAGGAGGGTTTCCCCTCTAGGATTTGGCTGCCATGTCTTCCGAAGGGAAGGAGTCCTTCCGAGATTGGATCTCTCTCTGTTTCTCTTCTGTTTCACGTTCCTGTTTTCTAACCCTTCACCATTTCTTATATTCCCGGAGATCTGCAACTACGATTGGGCTAAAATTTTGAGGGGATTTTTATCCAGATATTAGCTTCCCCGCGGGTGAAGGACACCCCCAACCGACCTTCGAGGTGGCCACAAGCCTGCTTAGCTTGCTCCAGGGTAGGGGCGCGCCATGTGAGCTTGTGGGCCCCTTGAGCATTATCTTCCGCTGATTATTTTTCCCAAAAATCACATATATTCGAACAAAAGTCTCTATAAAATTTATCGCGTTTGGACTTCGCTTGATATGGATTTTCTCTAAAACAAAAATAGGCAACAAACATGAACTGGCACTGGGTACTGGATCAATATGTTAGTCCAAGAAAGTCATATAATTGTTGCCAAAAGGATGTGGAAGTAGTAAAATATTGGCATGAAACAATAAAAAATTATAGATACGACGGAGATGTATCATCATCCCCAAGCTTAATTCTTGCTTGTCCTCGAGTAGGTAAATGACAAAAATAATTTTTGATGTGGAATGCTACCTAACATAATCTTGATAAAATAATCTAGTCATGGCATGAATATTAATATACGAGTGATTCAAGGCAATAGTCTATCAATTTGATATCAAAACAATAATACAAAACATTCACGTAATTCGTCATTTCCTTTCATAATAATGAAGCTAAAGAATGAACCTCTATACACTTAGTTGTGGTAAGCATGACACGCTCGTTCTGCCCTGCATAGGTATATCTCGGTGCCAAACCAAGCAATTGTATCATACTTCTTCACGCGCTTTAGCATTTTCAACTTCACTCAATACATGAGTGTGAGCTATGGACTTAGTGACGATGTCCTAGATTGGGGGACTGCTAACCTATTCGGCCCATGATCCTCGGGTTGGGCCGACGAGCCCTCATTCGTGATTAAGATGGACTCCGGAGGCCATATGCAGGAGGCGTGATAAATACTACCTCCACCGAAGACTTGATGTATACTCCAAGATCTCTCCTGTCGCCTTGCTCCTAGATACCGACCTTGTAACCCTACATACCCTCCCTGGCGTGTATATAAGCCATAGGGTTTAGCCCGTAGAGGGGACATTGACACAATATCACTCACCTAGCCCTATAGTCAGACCACACATTATGATCTCGAGGTAGATCAACTATGTACTCGATACAACTCCATTAATATAAAAAAGAGCAGGACATAGGGTTTTACCTCCATCAAGAGGGCCCAAACCTGGGTAAAACCTCATTTATCTATTCCTGTTACCATTTTTCGAGATCCACGGCTCGGGACCCCCTACCCCGAGGTCTGCCGGTTTTGACACCAACACTGGTGCTTTCATTGAGAGCTCTGCCGCGCGATCGATAGAAGGATCAATGGGATTGCCTGTCAACGACCCTAAACTAGTAGGGATGATCTCCATGCCTGAAACTTCGGTCATAAAGATGCCCTCGCATATATTTGAGGCGAAGCATGACCTTTCTCCGACTCCTGCGGGGGATTCCCCCAAAGATGAAGGACTGAGGTACTTTTTGAAAAGTGTGTCAGACAGCGGCCTACGAGAGGCAACCAAGGAGGCTGATCTTCAAATCAGCTCGACTGGTCTGACGGCCACCGATCTGACACAGGATGAGAATAATAGGGTTTCGGACCCACGATCCTTAGAGATCGGAACTTATCCACTCACCTCCCATATAGAGTATCGCCCTGATAACTCTGGCCCACCCGACGTCTGGGATCTGGCCTACGTGCAACAACTCCCCGACGAATCAATCAGGCAGTTCGAGGCTAGATTCTTATTTGTCAAAGACAAGATATCGGATTACCTGGACTTTGACATAATCACAACCTTCTAGAGAGGATGCAAGGATAAATGCATTTCGAATGCTCTTGCTGTTGGAGAACGTTGCAGAAAACAAAAAAAAATTCCTACGTTTCACCAAGATCAATCTATGGAGTCAACTAGCAATGAGAGGAGAGTGCATCTACATACCGTTGTAGATCGCGCGCGGAAGCGTTCAAGAGAACGGGGATGATGGAGTCATACTCGCCGTGATCCAAATCACCGATGACCAAGCGCCGAACGGACGGCACCTCCGCGTTCAACACACGTACGGTTGGGAAGACGTCTCCTCCTTCTTGATCCAGCAAGTGGGGAGGAGAGGTTGATGAAGATCCAGCAGCACGACGGCGTGGTGGTGGATGCAGCAGTGATCGCAGTAGGGCTTCGCCGAGCTTCTGCGAGAGGGAGAGGTGTAGCAGGGGAGAGGGAGGCGCCAAGGCTTGAGGTGCGGCTGCCCTCCCTCCCCCTTTTTATAGCCCCCCTAGGGGGGCGCGCCGGCCCTAGGAGATGGGATCTCCTAGGGGGGGCGGCGACCAAGGGGGTGGAGTAGACCCCAAGGCAAGTGGAGGCGCCCCCTCCTGTAGGGTTCCCAACCCTAGGCGCATGGGGGGGCCCAAGGGGGGGGGCGCACCAGCCCACTATGGGCTGGTTCCCCTCCCCACTTCAGCCCATGGGGCCCTCCGGGATGGGTGGCCCCACCCGGTGGACCCCCGGGACCCATCCGGTGGTCCCGGTACAATACCGATGACCCCGAAACTTTCCCGATGGCCGAAACTACACTTCTTATATATAATTCTTCACCTCCGGACAATTCCGGAACTCCTCGTGATGTCCAGGATCTCATCCGGGACTCCGAACAACTTTCGGATTACTGCATACTCATATCTATACAACCCTAGCGTCACCGAACCTTAAGTGTGTAGACCCTACGGGTTCGGGAGACAAGCAGACATGACCGAGACGATTCTCTGGTCAATAACCAACAGCGGGATCTGGATACCCATGTTGGCTCCCACATTCTCCTCGATGATCTCATCGGATGAACCACGATGTCGAGGACCTAATCAATCCCGTACTCAATTCCCTTTGTCAATCGGTACGTTACTTGCCCGAGACTCGATCGTCGGTATCCCAATACCTTGTTCAGTCTCGTTACCGGCAAGTCACTTTACTCGTACCGTAATGCATGATCCCATGATCAACCACTTGATCACATTGAGCTCATTATGATGATGCATTACCGAGTGGGCCCAGAGATACCTCTCCGTCATACGGAGTGACAAATCCCAGTCTCGATTCGTGCCAACCCAACAGACACTTTTAGAGATACCTGTAATGTATCTTTATAGTCACCCAGTTACGTTGTGACGTTTGGCACACCCAAGGCATTCCTACGGTATCCGGGAGTTGCACAATCTCATGGTCTAAGGAAATGATACTTGACATCCAGAAAAACTACAGCAAACGAACTACACGATCTTTGTGCTATGCTTAGGTTTGGGTCTTGTCCATCACATAATTCTCCTAATGATGTGATCCCGTTATCAATGACATCCCCATGTCCATAGCCAGGAAACCATGACTATCTGTTGATCAACGAGCTAGTCAACTGGAGGCTCACTAGGGACACATTGTGGTCTATGTATTCACACATGTATTACGATTTCTGGATAATACAATTATATCATGAATAATAGACAATTATCATGAACAAGGAAATATAATAATCATTTTATTATTGCCTCTAGGGCATATTTCCAACAGTCTCCCACTTGCACTAGAGTCAATCATCTAATTACATTGTGATGAATCGAACACCCATGGAATTCTGGTGTTGATCATGTTTTGCTCTAGGGAGAGGTTTAGTCAACGGATCTGCTACATTCAGGTCCGTATGTACTTTACAAATCTCTATGTCTCCATTTTGAACACTTTCACGAATGGAGTTGAAGCGACGCTTGATATGCCTGGTCTTCCTGTGAAACCTAGGCTCCTTGGCAAGGGCAATAGCTCCAGTGTTGTCACAGAAGAGAGTCATTGGGCCCGACGCATTGGGTATGACTCCTAGGTCGGTAATGAACTCCTTCACCCAGACTGCTTCGTGTGCTGCCTCCGAGGCCGCCATGTACTCCGCTTCACATGTAGATCCCGCCACAACGCTTTGCTTGCAACTACACCAGCTTACTGCCCCACCATTCAAAATATACACGTATCCTGTTTGTGACTTAGAGTCATCCAGATCTGTGTCAAAGCTAGCATCGACGTAACCCTTTACGACGAGCTCTTCGTCACCTCCATAAACGAGAAACACTTCCTTGGTCCTTTTCAGGTACTTCAGGATATTCTTGACCGCTGTCCAGTGTTCCATGCCGGGATTACTTTGGTACCTTCCTACCAAACTCACGGCAAGGTTTACATCAGGTCTGGTACACAGCATAGCATACATGATAGACCCTATGGCCGAGGCATAGGGGACGACACTCATCTATTCTCTATCTTCTGCCGTGGCCGGGCATTGAGCCAAGCTCAATCTCGTACCTTGCAATACAGGCAAGAACCCTTTCTTTGACTGATCCATTTTCAACTCTTCAAAATCTTGTCAAGGTACGTACTCTGTGAAAGACCAACGAGGCGTCTCGATCTATCTCTATAGATCTTGATGCCTAATATATAAGTAGCTTCTCCAAGGTCCTTCATTGAAAAACACTTGTTCAAACAGGCCTTTATGCTTTCCAAGAATTCTATATCATTTCCCATCAACAGTATGTCATCCACATACAATATGAGAAATGCTACAGAGCTCACACTCACTTTCTTGTAAATGCAGGCTTCTCCATAAGTCTGCATAAACCCAAACGCTTTGATCATCTCATCAAAGCGAATGTTCCAACTCCGAGATGCTTGCACCAGCCCATAAATCGAGTGTTGGAGCTTGCACACCTTGTCAGCATTCTTAGGATCGACAGAACGTTCCGGCTGCATCATATACAATTCTTCCTTAAGGAAACCATTAAGGAATGCCGTTTTGACATCCATTTGCCATATCTTATAATCATAGAATGCGGCAATTGCTAACATTATTCGGACGGACTTCAGCTTCGCTACAAGTGAGAAAGTCTCATCGTAGTCAACCCCTTGAACTTGTCGATAACCCTTAGCGACAAGCCGAGCTTTATAGATGGTCACATTACCATCCGCGTCTGTCTTCTTCTTAAAGATCCACTCGCCGATCATCGGGCAAGTCAGTCAAAGTCCATACTTCGTTTTCATACATGGATCCTATCTCGGATTTCATGGCTTCCAGCCATTTGTCGGAATCCGGGCCCGCCATCGCTTCTTCATAGTTCGAAGGTTCCCCGTTGTCTAACAACATGATTTCCAAGACAGGGTTGCCGTACCACTCTGGTGCGGAACGTGTCCTTGTGGACCTACGAAGTGCATTAGCAACTTGATCTGAAGTTTCATGATCATCATCATTAACTTCCTCTCTAGTCGGTGCAGGCACCTCAGGAACATTTTCCTGAGTTGCGCCACTTTCCGGTTCAAGAGGTAATACTTCATCAAGTTCTACTTTCCTCCCACTTACTTCTTTCGAGAGAAACTCTTTCTCTAGAAAGGATCCATTCTTGGCAACAAAGATCTTGCCTTCGGATCTGAGTTAGAAGGTATACCCAATAGTTTCTTTAGGGTATCCTATGAAGACGCATTTTTCCGACTTGGGTTTGAGCTTTTCAGGTTGAAGTTTCTTGACATAAGCATCGCATCCCCAAACTTTTAGAAACGACAGCTTAGGTTTCTTCCCAAACCATAATTCATACGATGTCGTCTCAACGGATTTCGACGGAGCCCTATTTAAAGTAAATGCGGCAGTCTCTAAAGCATAACCCCAAAATAATAGCGGTAAATCAGTAAGAGACATCATAGATCGCACCATATCTAATAGAGTGCGATTACGACGTTCGGACACACCATTACGCTGAGGTGTTCTAGGCGGCGTGAGTTGTGAAACTATTCCACATTTTCTTAAGTGTGTGCCAAATTCGTGACTCAAGTATTCTCCCCCACGATCTGATCGCAAGAACTTGATTTTCCTGTCACGTTGATTCTCAACCTCACTCTGAAATTCCTTGAACTTTTCAAAGGTCTCAGACTTGTGTTTCATTAAATAGACATACCCATATCTACTCAAGTCATCAGTGAGGGTGAGAACATAACGATAGCCACCGCGAGCCTCAACACTCATTGGACCGCACACATCAGTATGTATGATTTCCAATAAGTTGGTTGCTCGCTCCATTGTTCCTGAGAACGGAGTCTTGGTCATTTTACCCATGAGGCATGGTTCGCACGTGTCAAATGATTCGTAATCAAGAGACTCTAAAAGTCCATCTGCATGGAGCTTCTTCATGCGTTTGACACCTATGTGACCAAGGCGGCAGTGCCACAAGTATGTGGGACTATCATTATCAACCTTACATCTTTTGGTATTCACACTATGAATATGTGTAGCATTACGCTCGAGATTCATTAAGAATAAACCATTCACCAGCGGAGCATGACCATAAAACATATCTCTCATATAAATAGAACAACCATTATTCTCGGATTTAAATGAGTAGCCATCTCGTATTAAACGAGATCCTGATACAATGTTCATGCTCAAAGCTGGCACTAAATAACAATTATTGAGGTTTAAAACTAATCCCGTAGGTAAATGTAGAGGTAGCGTGCCGACGGCGATCACATCGACCTTGGAACCATTCCCGACGCGCATCGTCACCTCGTCCTTCGCCAGTCTCCGCTTATTCCGCAGCTCCTGCTCTGAGTTACAAATGTGAGCAACTGCACCGGTATCAAATACCCAGGAGCTATTACGAGTACTGGTAAGGTACACATCAATTACATGTATATCACATATACCTTTTGTGATGCCGGCCTTCTTGTCCGCTAAGTATTCGGGGCAGTTCCGCTTCCAGTGACCACTTCCCTTGCAATAAAAGCACTCAGTCTCGGGCTTGGGTCCATTCTTTGGCTTCTTCCCGGCAGCTTGCTTACCGGGCGCGGCAACTCCCTTGCCGTCCTTCTTGAAGTTCTTCTTACCCTTGCCTTTCTTGAACTTAGTGGTTTTATTCACCATCAACACTTGATGTTCCTTTTTGACTTCTACCTCTGCTGATTTCAGCATTGCAAATACCTCAGGAATGGTCTTTTCCATCCCCTGCATATTGAAGTTCATCACAAAGCTCTTGTAGCTTGGTGGAAGCGACTGAAGGATTCTGTCAATGACCGCGTCATCCGGGAGATTAACTCCCAGCCGAGTCAAGACTCAAGCGGTTATGCAACCCAGACATTTTGAGTATGTGCTCACTGACAGAACTATTTTCCTCCATCTTACAGCTGAAGAACTTGCCAGAGACTTCATATCTCTCGACCCGGGCATGAGCTTGGAAAACCATTTTCAGCTCTTCGAACATCTCATATGCTCCGTGTCGCTCAAAATGCTTTTGGAGCCCTGGTTCTAAGCTGTAAAGCATGCCGCACTGAACGAGGGAGTAATCATCAGTACGTGTCTGCCAAGCGTTCATAACGTCTTGTTCTGCAGGGAGAGCAGGTGCTTCACCTAGCGGTGCTTGTAGGACATAATCTTTCTTGGCAGCTATGAGGATGATCCTCAGGTTCCGGACCTAGTCCGTATAGTTGCTGCCATCGTCTTTCAGCTTGGTTTTCTCTAGGAACGCATTGAAGTTGAGGACAACGTTGGCCATTTGATCTACAATACATGTTGTAAAGATTTTAGACTAAGTTCTTGATAATTAAGTTCATCTAATCAAATTATTCAATGAACTCCCACTCAGATAGACATCCCTCCAGTCATCTAAGTATAACATAATCCGAGTTAACTAGGCCGTGTCCGATCATCACGTGAGACGGACTAGTCAACATCGGTGAACATCTTCATGTTGATCGTATCTTCTATACGACTCATGCTTGACCTTTCGGTCTTCTGTGTTCCGAGGCCATGTCTGTACATGCTAGGCTCGTCAAGTCAACCTAAGTGTTTGCATGTGTAAATCTGTCTTACACCCGTTGTATGTGAACGTTGGAATCTATCACACCCGATCATCATGTGGTGCTTCGAAACAACGAACTGTCGCAACGGTGCACAGTTAGGGGGAACACTTTCTTGAAATTATTATGAGGGATCATCTTATTTACTACCATCGTTCTAAGTAAACAAGATGCAAAAACATGATAAACATCACATGCAATCAAATAATAGTGACATGATATGGCCAGTATCATATAGCTTCCTTTGATCTCCATCTTGGGGCTCCATGATCATCTTGTCACCGGCATGACACCATGATCTCCATCATCATGATCTCCATCATCGTGTCTCCATGAAGTTGCTCGCCAACTATTACTTCTACTACTATGGCTAACACGTTTAGCAATAAAGTAAAGTAATTTACATGGCGTTTCTCAATGACACGCAGGTCATACAAAAAATAAAGACAACTCCTATGGCTCCTGCCGGTTGTCATACTCATCGACATGCAAGTCGTGATTCCTATTACAAGAACATGATCTCATACATCACATATATATCATTCATCATTCATCACAACTTTGGCCATATCACATCACAAAACACTTGCTGCAAAAACAAGTTAGACGTCCTCTAATTGTTGTTGCAAGTTTTACGTGGCTGCAATAGGGTTCTAGCAAGAACGTTTTCTTACCTACGCCAAAAACACAACGTGAATTGCCAATTTCTATTTACCCTTCATAAGGACCCTGTTCATCGAATCCGATCCGACTAAAGTGGGAGAGACATACACCCGCCAGCCACCTTATGCAACTAGTGCATGTCAGTCGGTGGAACCGGTCTCACGTAAGCGTACGTGTAAGGTTGGTCCGGGCCGCTTCATCCCATGATGCCGCCGAATCAAGATAAGACTAGTAACGGCAAGCAAATTGGCAATATCGACGCCCACAACTACTTTGTGTTCTACTCGTGCATAGTAACTACGCATAGACCTAGCTCATGATGCCACTGTTGGAGAACGTTGCAGAAAACAAAAAAAATTTCCTACGTTTCACCAAGATCAATCTATGGAGTCAACTAGCAACGAGAGGAGAGTGCATCTACATACCCTTGTAGATCGCGTGCGGAAGCGTTCAAGAGAACGGGGATGATGGAGTCGTACTCGCCGTGATCCAAATCACCAATGACCAAGCGTCGAACGGACGGCACCTTCACGCTCAACACACGTACGGTTGGGAAGACGTCTCCTCCTTCTTGATCTAGCAAGGGGGGAGGAGAGGTTGATGAAGATCCAGCAGCACGACGGCGTGGTGGTGGATGCAGCAGTGATCGCAGTAGGGCTTCGCCGAGCTTCTGCGAGAGGGAGAGGTGTAGCAGGAGAGAGGGAGGCGCCAAGGCTTGAGGTGCGGCTGCCCTCCCTCCCCCCTTTATATAGGCCCCCTAGGGGGGTGCGCCGGCCCTAGGAGATGGGATCTCCTAGGGGGGCGGCGGCCAAGGGGGTGGAGTAGCCCCCAAGGCAAGTGGAGGCGCCCCCTCCCCTAGGGTTCCCAACCCTAGGCGCATGGGGGGCCCAAGGGGGGGGCGCACCAGCCCACTATGGGCTGGTTCCCCTCCCCACTTCAGCCCATGGGGCCCTCCGGGATGGGTGGCCCCACCCGGTGGACCCCCGGGACCCATCCGGTGGTCCCGGTACAATACCGGTGACCCCGAAACTTTCCCGATGGCCGAAACTACACTTCCTATATATAATTCTTCACCTCCGGACAATTCCGAAACTCCTCGTGACATCCAGGATCTCATCCGGGACTCTGAACAACTTTAGGATTACTGCATACTCATATCTATACAACCCTAGCGTCACCGAACCTTAAGTGTGTAGACCCTACGGGTTCGGGAGACAGGCAGACATGACCGAGACGATTCTCTGGTCAATAACCAACAGCGGGATCTGGATACCCATGTTGGCTCCCACATGCTCCTCGATGATCTCATCGGATGAACCACGATGTCGAGGACCTAATCAATCCCGTACTCAATTTCCTTTGTCAATCGGTACGTTACTTGCCCGAGACTCGATCGTCGGTATCCCAATACCTTGTTCAGTCTCGTTACCGGCAAGTCACTTTACTCGTACCGTAATGCATGATCCCGTGATCAACCACTTGATCATATTGAGCTCATTATGATGATGCATTACCGAGTGGGCCCAGAGATACCTCTCCGTCATACGGAGTGACAAATCCTAGTCTCGATTCGTGCCAACCCAACATACACTTTCGGAGATACCTGTAATGTACCTTTATAGTAACCCAGTTACGTTGTGACGTTTGGCACACCCAAGGCATTCCTACGGTATCCGGGAGTTGCACAATCTCATGGTCTAAGGAAATGATACTTGACATCCAGAAAAGCTACAGCAAACGAACTACACGATCTTTGTGCTATGCTTAGGTTTTGGTCTTGTCCATCACATCATTCTCCTAATGATGTGATCCCATTATCAATGACATCCTCATGTCCATAGCCAGGAAACCATGACTATCTGTTGATCAACGAGCTAGTTAACTAGAGGCTCACTAGGGACACATTGTGGTCTATGTATTCACACATGTATTACGATTTTCGGATAATACAATTATAGCATGAATAATAGACAATTATCATGAATAAGGAAATATAATAATCATTTTATTATTGCCTCTAGGGCATATTTCCAACACTTGCTCGTCCCTGCGTTCAAACACTCACAAAATTATCTGGCGTAGTGTCCCGATTTTGTGCCATTGAGGACGTCTAGCTCGCCGAAAAGAACACATATTTGATCTATGAAGACTATCTGTAACATGACAAATTAGAACCTGATACGTCTCCAACGTATCTATAATTTTTGATTGTTCCATGCTATTATATTATCAACCTTGGATGTTTTATATGCATTTATATGCTATTTTATATGATTTTTTGGGACTAACCTATTAACCTAGAGCCCAGTGCCAGTTTATGTTTTTTCCCTTGTTTTAGAGTATCGAAGAAAAGGAATATCAAACAGAGTCCAAACGGAACGAAACCTTCGGAAAAGTTATTTTTGGAAAGAAAGCAATAGAAGAGACTTGGAGTGCACGTCAGGGGATCAACGAGGAGAGCACGAGGCAGGGGGCGCGCCCACCTCCCTGGGCGCGCCCTCCACCCTCATGGGCCCCTCGTGGCTCCCCTGATGTATTTCTTCCGCATATATATATATATCCATATACCCTAAAACTATAGAAGATGAGAATAGATTGGGAGTTCTGCCGCCAGAAGCCTCCGTAGCCCCCGAAAACTAATCTAGACCCGTTCCGGCACCCTGCCGGAGAGGGAATCCCTCTCCGGTGGCCATCTTCATCATCCCGGTGCTCTCCATGACGAGGAGGGAGTAGTTCTCCCTCGGGGTTGAGGGTATGTACCAGTAGCTATGTGTTTGATCTCTCTCTCTCTCTCTCTCTCTCTCTCTCTCTCTCTCTCTTTCTCGTGTTCTTGAGGTGGTACGATCTTGATGTATCGCGAGCTTTGCTATTATAGTTGGATCTTATGATGTTTCTCCCCCTCTATTCTCTTGTAATGGATTGAGTTTTCCCTTTGAAGTTATCTTATCGGATTGAGTCTTTAAGGATTTGAGAACACTTGATGTATGTCTTGCGTGGGATACCCGTGGTGACAATGGGGTATTCTATTGATCCACTTGATGTATGTTTTGGTGATCAACTTGCGGGTTCCTCCCATGAACCTATGCATAGGGGTTGGCACATGTTTTCGTCTTGACTCTCCGGTAGAATCTTTGGGGCACTCCTTGAAGTACTTTGTGTTGGTTGAATAGATGAATCTAAGATTGTGTGATGCATATCGTATAATCATACCCACAGATACTTGAGGTGACATTGGAGTATCTAGGTAACATTAGGGTTTTGGTTGATTTGTGTCTTAAGGTGTTATTCTAGTACGAACTCTAGGATATATTGAACGAAAAGAATAGCTTCATGTTATTTTAATACGGACTCTTGAATAGATCGATCAGAAAGGATAACTTTGAGGTGGTTTCGTACCCTACCATAATCTCTTCGTTTGTTCTCCGCTATTAGTGACTTTGGAGTGACTCTTTGGTGCATGTTGAGGGATAGTTATTTGATCCAATTATGTTATTATTGTTGAGAGAACTTGCACTAGTAAAAGTATGAACCCTAGGCCTTGTTTCCTAGCATTGCAATACCGTTTGCGCTCACTTTTATCATTAGTTACCTTGCTGTTTTTATATTTTCAGATTACAAAAACATATATCTACCATCCATATTGCACTTGTATCACCATCTCTTCGCCAAACTAGTGCACCTATACAATTTACCATTGTGTTGGGGACACAAGAGACTCTTTGTTATTTGGTTGCAGGGATGCTTGAGAGAGACCATCTTCATCCTACGCCTCCCACGGATTGATAAACCTTAGGTCATCCACTTGAGGGAAATTTGCTACTGTCCTACAAACCTCTGCACTTGGAGGCCCAACAACGTCTACAAGAAGAAGGTTGTGTAGTAGACATCAAGCTCTTTTCTGGCGCCATTGCCAGGGAGGTTAGCACTTGAAGGTATATCTTTAGATCTTGCAATTGAATCTTTTTGTTTCTTGTTTTATCGCTAGTTTAGTCTATAAAAGAAAATTACAAAACGAATATGGAACTAAGGGTACCTCATATGCTTCATCTTTTTAATATCTATCATGAAAATAAGGATTCTGATAATTGTGCTCAAGTGCTAGAGGAAGAATGCATTAGAATGTTTGGCACTAAATCTTTGAATGATGAGCATGATTGCAATGTTGTTAGTATGAATTCCTTGAATATCTATGATGCTAATGATATGCAAAGCCACAAGCTTGGAGAAGCTATGTTTAATGAAGATGATATTTGTAGTCTCCCAAGTTTTGATGTGCAAATTTATTATGATGAAAGCATGCCTCCTATCTATGATGATTATTGTGATGCCACGTATGCTTTAAAGAATAATGATAACAATGAAACTTGTCATCTTGATTTCAATTTTCTATCCCATGATAGTTATTTTGTTGAGTTTGCTCCCACTACTATTCATGAGAAGAAATTTGCTTATGTGGAGAGTAATAAAAATTCTATGCTTGTGCATCATGAAAATAGTGCTTTATGTGATGGTTATATTGTTGAATTCATTCATGATGCTATTGAAAATTATTATGAGGGAGGAATATATGCTTGTAGGAGTTGCAATAATATCAAGTTTCCTCTCTACATGTTGAAAATCTTGAAGTGTTGCTTGCTTAACCTTCCTATGCAAGTTGATTCTTGTTCCCATAAGTTGTTTGCTCACAAAATCCCTATGCATAGGAAGTGGGTTAGGCTTAAATGTGCTAGTCATATTTTTTATGATGCTCTCTTTATGTTTCAATTCTTATCTTTTATGTGAGCATCATTGAAATTATCATGCCTAGCTAGGGGCGTTAAATGATAGCACTTGTTGGGAGGCAACCCAATTTTATTTTCGTTCCTTGCTTTTTGTTCCTATTTAGTAATAAATAATTCATCTAGTCTCTGTTTAGATGTGTTTTTATGCTTTTAATTAGTGTTTGTTCTAAGTAGAACCTTTGGGAAGACTTGGGGAAAGTCTTTGCGATCATGCTGTAAAAAACAGAAACTTTAGCGCTCACGAGAGTTGCTGCCATTTTTTATTGGAGAGCAATATTGTAACACCCTCGATGCGACTATATCTCCCACGTGTCGAGGCACGACTTAGAGGCATAATCGCATTGAAGGCATATGTCGCACGTGAGGTAATCTTCACACAACCCATGTAATATAATAAGGGAAAGAGATACATAGTTGGCTTACAATCGCCACTTCACCCAATTACATGAATAAAGCATTACATCAATCAGATACAATCAAGGCCCGACTATGGAGCCAAAATAAAAGAAGAACCCCAAATGCGACAAAAGGTCCCCGATCGACCCCAACTGGGCTCCACTACTGATCAAATGGAAACGGAACAACACAAAGGACAAGATCTTCATTGAGCTCCTCCTGAGCTTGGTTGCGTCATCTGCACGGACTCATCGGCACCTGCGAGCTGGTTTTGGAAGTATCTGTGAGCCACGGGGACTCAGCAATCTCGCACCCTCGCGATCAAGACTATTTAAGCTTATGGGTAAGGTAAAGGTATGAGGTGGAGCTGCGGCAAGCGAATAGCAAGTATGGTGGCTAACTTATTCGCAGAAGAGAGCGAGAAGAGGAGGCAAAGCACGAGCGAGAAACTAGAGAACAACCTGCACAAACATTACTCCAACACCGTGTCCACTTCCCGGACTCTGCCAAGAAGAGGCCATCACGGCAACACACTCGGTTGATTCATTTTAATTAAATTAAGGTTCAAGTTATCTACAACCGGACATTAACAAATTCCCATCTGCCCATAACCGCGGGCACGGCTTTCGAAAGTTCAATCCCTGCAGGGGAGTCCCAACTTAGCCCATGACAAGCTCTCACGGTCAACGAAGGAATAGACCTCCACCCGAGACATTCCGATCAGACTCGGTATCCCGGTACAACAAGACATTTCGACAGGGTAAAACAAGACCAGCAACACCGCCCGAATGTGCCGACAAATCCCGATAGGAGCTGCACATATCTCTTTCTCAGGGCACACTCAGATGAGCAAGACGTCGGGTAAGCCAGCCCAGAGTTGCCCCTGGTAGCCTCGGACATCGCTCAGTTGGACCAACACTCAGAGGAGCACTGGCCTGGGGGGGGGGTAAAATAATGATGACCCTTGGGCTGGCCGACCCAAGGGAAAGAAAAAGGCTAGGTGGCGAACGGTAAAACCAATGTTGCGCATTGCTGGAAGAGCTTTACTTAAGGCGAACTGTCAAGGGGTTCCCATTATAGCCCAACCACGTAAGGGACGCAAAATCCGGGAACATAACACCGATATGACGGAAACTAGGGCGGCAAGAGTGGAACAAAACACCAGGCATAAGGCCGAGCCTTCCACCCTTTACCAAGTATATAGATGCATTAATTAAATAAGATATATAGTGATATCCCAACAAGTAAACATGTTCCAACAAGGAACAACATCTCCATGTTCCAACTAGGAACAAACTTCAATCTTCACCTGCAACTAACAACGCTATAAGAGGGGCTGAGCAAAGCGGTAACATAGCCAATCAACGGTTTTGCTAGGACAAGGTGGGTTAGAGGCTTGGTTCAACAATATGGGAGGCATGATAAGCAAGTGGTAGGTATCGCAGCATAGGCATAGCAAAAGAGCGAGCAACTAAGCAAGCAAAGATAGAAGTGATTTCGAGGGTATGGTCATCTTGCCTGAAATCCCGCAAGGAAGAAGAACGAGTCCATGAAGAAGACAAACAGACGTAGACGAACGGTTCCTCACAAACGCGACGTTATCGGAACCAACCCGAAGAAGCAACACCGGAAAAGAAACACACAACATAGTAAACAACCACGACATGAACATGGCATGATGCACAATCAAGTATGATGCATGTCCGGTTTAATGATACATGGCATGGCAAAATGCACAAACAATCCTACAAATTAAGTGGAGCTCAATATGCAACGAGTTGCATATTGACAGAGCACCACATCAATTATTTAGTTCGATCTTGTTTATGTACCCAACAATATTAAATGTTGTTAAACATGGCAAGAGGGTGAAGCAAAGTAAAACTACCTATGTAGTCAAGTTTAAATGAGGCCGGAAGCAACGAACAACAATTCCGGTAAATCCCCATAGCATATTTTAGATTTGGTACTGTTCTGCCCTAAACACAATTTTAGAGTTGTTTAACATGCAAATAAAGGTCACCATGTTAAATTAGGCAAAATTCTACCCCATTTACATATAAAGTTTATTAAAATTGGAGTTACGGTTAATTAGTTATGAATAAATCATTTTAGCATGGCATAGGAGCAAATTTTCACAAAACAGCAATTTAATCATTTAACCATGGAATGAAAATTGCATATTATGAAACTGACACAATTTTGCAAGTTTCATATATAAATCATTTTAAACCGATGCACGAATTGAGTTATTATATGCATGAACATGAGGGTCTTTCTGTAAACTGCGGTCTCAGGATAAATAGACAAATTCACAGATCCTGAAAAAAAACATTCAACGGCTGATCTGACAGGAAGCCAACAAAGGGAAAAAAGGACGGGCGCTGGGGTGGCCTCACCATGGGCCTCGGCCCGGCTGGCAGAGGAGGCCAGCGGCGCTGGGCCTTGCGCGGCACAGGGGAGCGGCTGGGCCGGCGGAGAGGAATCCGACCCACGCGGGAGTCAACGCGAGCGGGCGCGAAGCCCGTCTCCTCGAAGTGATGACGGCGGCGGCATAGCGCGGCTCCGGCGAGGGTGCCGCATGGGGAAACAACGACAGGCGCGGCCGGCGATGTAGGGAACGGGCAGATCCAGGCGAGGGGTCCCAGATCCGGTGGAGGCGCGCCCAAGAGGTGACCGATGTCGACGTATGGGCTTCGGGGTCGGGCGGCCATGGCAGATCCTGCAGGGCGAGGGAGAGAGATGAGAAGGAGAGGGAAAGGGAAGGGCACGGGGCGGCGAAGGGAGGTCCGGCCTGGGGTCGAGGTCACCGGCGGATGCTGCGGCGTGCTCCGGCGAACGAGGTAGACGAGGCGACGGAGCACAGGCGCTCAGGATCCTCCCCGCGGGAGGAAGACGGGGCGCTGGGGCGGAGGCGCTTGGGCCCAGATCCAGCCCAAGGTGGGCCGGTTGCGGGCTCGGGCGGCCACGCGGGGTGGAGGAGGCTGAGAGGCGACGTGGCGGGCTCCTAGTGGATGCAGGCGGCGGCGCTGGTGGCGGCTACCCACTCGGGCGGCGCCAAGTGGCGAAGCAGGGGTGGCCGGTGCCGGAAATTGAGGAGAGGAGGTGGGAGGCGGCTGGCTGATGATTGGGGGCGCGGATTTCGAGGAGGAGGAAGGATAAGGCCAAAAATGGCAAGGGGGGCTGCTATATATAGCAGGAGGAGCTAGGGTTTGGGGGTTTTAGTCCGTTCCGGAGCCGTTCGATCTCGATCGGACGACCCGGAGCGGAGGGGGGGTTATATAGGTGGGCTAGTGGGCTGTGAAGAGAGGTTGGGCTGAGATAGAGGGGAGGAGTGCAGCCTGGCAACTGTTTCCGAAAACCAAAAACGTCCGACGACAAGACCGGCTATACTGCCGCTATAGTTTAACGGTTGGGCTAACAAACGAACTCCGAATGCGATGAAACTTGGCAGGCGGTCTACCTACACTATAGCAAGACCGCACGCCAACTCTCATCCCATTCCGAGAACATTTCCCGGCCACTTATAAAATAATATTTCGGACATGCCGCGGGCGCGTGCAAGTGTGTCTGGGCTCAGAACGGACATCGGAAGGAACGAGGAGACCGGGACGGATGCAAGTTTTGAAAACATGATTATGCAATGCACATGATGACATGACAAGATGCAACACGCAAGCGATGACATGGCAACGACGGCGAATAACTGGAGGACACCTGGCACATCGGTCTCGGGGAGTTACAACACTCCACCACTACAAGAGGATCTCGTCCCGAGATCTAGAATGGCACCGGGGAAACAACGGAAGGAAGAGAGGAGAGGTAAAACTAAGTCGCTTCTTTGACCAATGAGTGAAACCACGAACCTTGAAAAGTTAAGCCAAATCGAGAAAAGAATACAACGGAGATGATCGAAGCTGAAAACACTCTGTTAAGAAAGAGGAATAAGAAAGAACCGATTCGGGTAGCACTTCGGTTGAAAAGAGTTGAAGACTTGATAAAATGAAAGAGCTTGAGCAAAAGGGGCAGAACACTCCGGTTAAATGGATAAACCAAGAAAATAACATGATCCTGACAAAACGAAAAGATGAAACATCGCAATGTCTCAGGAAGAAAAGAATAGAAGTTAGATCATTGAAATAGGAGAATGGAGAAGAAAATGCCAAAATCTGCCACAAAAGAGCTCGACAAGGCATCTTTAGGAGAAAGGTCGAATGGAGTTGTTGGGAATCCAACAACGAAAAGAATAAGCTTGATATGGTCTTATGGGATACATCTCAAATTATGAGGTGACAACCTGCCCCACTCACGGGGAAAAAGAATTGGATTGTATGACCAAGGAGACGAGAATGTATTCACCGGGAGGATAAAGAAGAACTTGGGTCCTTTATAAGCACCATAAATAGCAACCAATCCTTAGGGAAGGTTTTAGGTGAAATATGACCCAAGATAACTCCAATGACGAGATTGATGGATTTAAAATATCTCATTCTTGATAACATGTGAATCATGAAACATGAACTCAAGATATCAAGAATGACATAATTCCACCTCCAATGATACGGAAGAAAGAATTGCACTCCGGATAGCAAGAAGAAGAATGCTGGGAGCTCCTCTGAAAGAATCTTGATGATCACTTTGAGAAGGAATTAAATCCTTGATGAACCATCATGTAGAACCTTCGTGAGAACTCCGGTAATAAAAGGATGATCAAAAGGAAGTGAAGGATGAAAAGAATAAGATTGAAACCTTGCAATGATTAGATGAAGCTTTGCGGCGAGATAAAGTGGAAACTTGGAACTCCGAAAAAGAAAGATGAATAAAAGAAATCAAGAATTTATTTGTCATGAGCAAACTCCGAAGGAAGGAATTGATCACTTGGATGAAACAAGAATAAGAATTACATTATGTGTATCCTTCACCAATTAAATGATGACAATCAACGGATTTGACATATACTATTCTCGTAGAAACATATTAAGAGAGATATAACATAACTTGAGGAGGTATGAACGAACCACCGGAAGGGTTGGAACATCGAATAAATTGATAGTAAGAGAACTCTTGAACGGAACCACCTTAGAATTAATAAACGAAGTAAAGGGATGAATCACCGGTTATAATTAGCAAATGAATGAAGAAGCTTGAGAGAATTTAGATACAAGAGAACAAAGAGATTCACGAGCTTTGAAGATCACTAGAACGAAGGACCTGGTAAGATGGGGAACGAGAGATGAAAGCTGAGAATTGAATAACCTGAATTGATGGACTCCGGATAACAACTGAGAAGACTCTTGAAATTACTCCGGATAGGTGAAAAGATTCTCACAATCAAACAATTATGAGAGGATGGCCTCGAATTAGAACCACGAATCTCTGTGAGAACGGAACAAGATGAGAGAAACTCTTCTTCATCTTTTCAAAAAATCCGAGAATGACGACGAGAAACACCACTAAGAATTATTTAGACACTCCGAAGAAATCAAAACAAAGAGTTGAGCCAACGATGAAAAGAATTTGACAGATCTTGGGAGGAAGGCATTTGACTTGATGATAAATCATCTTACGTCAAACTTCGAAAAAATTTGAGGATAGCTCCGGAAAAATAAGAAGTCAGGTAGATTCCTGGGAAAAGACCTGTGGGTTAGGGCCCACTCAAAAGAAACACCGTTGAACAATTTAAAAGAGAGGTTGCACCGGTTGAATTAAATGACTTGAATGAGGGAACATCCTCAAAAGATCTTGAATGAATGCAGAGTGGAAAACACGAATCTTCTGAGATATCTTGAGCACTCCGGAACAATTAAATGGTGAGAAGTGAATGAATATGAGGTGCACCGGCATGAGAAGATATTTGAAACAAGGAAAAAGGATATGATCAACACTAGAAAGCTTGAATTGGTTCCACGGAGAAGGAAAAGAATGAAGAATGACGAACTTAGTAGAACATCTCCTTGAGAACCACCGGGTAAGAATTGAATGGATGACGATGAAGAAATCGGTCCTCGAAGAAACAAAAAAGGGAGGAGGGTGGGAAAAAGAAAGACAACTTGGAGATGGATGAAACAAACGCCATTGAGAGAGCTGATACTTGATCTTGCAGATGTTGAAATGATCGGATCCACTTGAGGAGAGACACACTGGTTGAAAAGAAATTGAAATGAGAAACTCGATGATCGAAAAGGATTAGTATTCACATAGGAATATGAGAACACCATTTGGGGAAGGTATGGAATCAACATTTGACTTTGAAGCAACTCGAATACCACAACTCAAAACAAAAACAAAGGGATTGGCTTGCAGAATAAGCCGGAACAAACATATGATAGAGATTTCGTCCGAAGTTTTCGTGGTGGGGCCTACACGGGCTCGATCGTACATCACCATCATGTACAAGGCAGTGCACATGACATACGAAGCGTCCCCGAGTCGGCATAGCCAAGGACTCTTTAAGACACAACGAGACCACTGTAAAACCGACCGTGAATAGGCGGACCACTAGACGTCGAACCCCAATTTCATATCATACATCTGTCGGAAAGATTTCCTAAGAGCTACTTGAATTCCCACTTATAAACTCCGAAACTTTCTGGTTATGCAATCAGGTGTTGGGGATACAGGGGAAGCATAATATCTCACCCAAAACTAGCAAATCCTACATCCAGCTGTATCCATCCTTCAACACATAACCAAGAAACCTTCGGAAATCGTCTACCTCAACCTTCGAAAAGCATCCGTTATACAAGTTATGGCAATACTCCCGAACTCCCGCCCCAGTACTGGGTGGCGTCGAGGTTATCTCACCAACGAACTGCATAAAAGAGATTTTCGATGTCGGCGTACTAAACTCAGGTATTCCAGAACTGCAACGATAAAATTATGACGACAACACCTCAGAGCTCAACCCCCCGGGAAACTTCCACTAAACCCCTGACAGGAGGCACCAAGTCAATGTTCTCATCATAAAACCATCGGAACGATTCCAAGATACCCGCGTGATCCTAAATTTTTTTTAGTGAAATTTGAGAAGAGAAGATTCAAAACTCTACGTCAGGATGCCTTACCAGAGCGATGAAGAGACTGGGAAGTAAAAAGAATTCCTAATCTCTCCGATATATAATTCCTAAAAGACTCAAAACATTTTTCTAGACACAACTCGGCCGCTAGAAATGATCAAGCAATGGGGCTCCTAAGGTCGGGGAAGGCTCTGATACCAACTTGTAACACCCTCGATGCGACTATATCTCCCACGTGTCGAGGCACGACTTAGAGGCATAATCGCATTGAAGGCATATGTCACAAGTGAGGTAATCTTCACACAACCCATGTAATATAATAAGGGAAAGAGATACATAGTTGGCTTACAATCGCCACTTCACCCAATTACATGAATAAAGCATTACATCAATCAGATACAATCAAGGCCCGACTACGGAGCCAAAATAAAAGAAGAACCCCAAATGCGACAAAAGGTCCCCGATCGACCCCAACTGGGCTCCACTACTGATCAACTGGAAACGGAACAACACAAAGGACAAGATCTTCATTGAGCTCCTCCTGAGCTTGGTTGCGTCATCTGCACAGACTCATCGGCACCTGCGAGCTGGTTTTGGAAGTATCTGTGAGCCACGGGGACTCAGCAATCTCGCACCCTCGCGATCAAGACTATTTAAGCTTATGGGTAAGGTAAAGGTATGAGGTGGAGCTGCGGCAAGCGACTAGCAAGTATGGTGGCTAACTTATTCGCAGAAGAGAGCGAGAAGAGGAGGCAAAGCACGAGCGAGAAACTAGAGAACAACCTGCGCAAACATTACTCCAACCGCGGGCACGGCTTTCGAAAGTTCAATCCCTGCAGGGGAGTCCCAACTTAGCCCATGACAAGCTCTCACGGTCAACGAAGGAATAGACCTCCACCCGAGACATTCCGATCAGACTCGGTATCCCGGTACAACAAGACATTTCGACAGGGTAAAACAAGACCAGCAACACCGCCCGAATGTGCCGACAAATCCCGATAGGAGCTGCACATATCTCTTTCTCAGGGCACAGTCAGATGAGCAAGACGCCGGGTAAGCGAGCCCAGAGTTTCCCCTGGTAGCCTCGGACATCGCTCAGTTGGACCAACACTCAGAGGAGCACTGGCCCGGGAGGGGGGGGGGGTAAAATAATGATGACCCTTGGGCTGGCCGACCCAAGGGAAAGAAAAAGTCTAGGTGGCGAATGGTAAAACCAATGTTGGGCATTGCTGGAAGAGCTTTACTTAAGGCGAACTGTCAAGGGGTTCCCATTATAGCCCAACCTCGTAAGGGACGCAAAATCCGGGAACATAACATTGATATGACGGAAACTAGGGCGGCAAGAGTGGAACAAAACACCAGGCATAAGGCCGACCCTTCCACCCTTTACCAAGTATATAGATGCATTAATTAAATAAGATATATAGTGATATCCCAACAAGTAAACATGTTCCAACAAGGAACAACATCTCCATGTTCCAACTAGGAACAAACTTCAATCTTCACCTGCAACTAACAACGCTATAAGAGGGGCTGAGCAAAGCGGTAACATAGCCAATCAACGGTTTTCTAGGACAAGGTGGGTTAGAGGCTTGGTTCAACAATATGGGTGGCGTGATAAGCAAGTGGTAGGTATCGCAGCATAGGCATAGCAAAAGAGCGAGCAACTAAGCAAGCCAAAGATAGAAGTGATTTCGAGGGGTATGGTCATCTTGCCTGAAATCCCGCAAGGAAGAAGAACGAGTCCATGAAGAAGACAAACGGACATAGTCGAACAGATCCTCACAATCATGACGTTATCGGAACCAACCGAAGAAGCAACACCGGAAAGAAGCAAACAACATAGTAAACAACCCACGAGAAACATGGGCATTGATGCACAATCAAGTATGGTGCATGTCCGGTTTAATGATACATGGCATGGGAAAATGCACAAACAATCCTACAAATTAAGTGGAGCTCAATATGCAACGAGTTGCATATTGACGGAGCACCACATCAATTATTTAGTTCGATCTCGTTTATGTACCCAACAATATTAAATGTTGTTAAACATGGCAAGAGGGTGAAGCAAAGTAAAACTACCTATCTAGTCAAGTTTAAATGAGGCCGGAAGCAACGAACAACAATTCCGGTAAATCCCCATAGCATATTTTAGATTTGGTACTGTTCTTCCCTAAACACAATTTTAGAGTTGTTTAACATGCAAATAAAGGTCACCATGTTAAACTAGGAAAAATTCTACCCCATTTACATATAAAGTTTATTAAATTTGGAGCTACGGTTAATTAGTTATGAATTAAATCATTTTAGCATGGCATAGGAGCAAATTTTCACAAACAGCAATTTAATCATTTTAACCATGGATGAAAATTGCATATTATGAAACTAGACACAATTTTAAGCAAGTTTCATATATAAATCATTTTAAACCGATGCACGAATTGTGAGTTATTATATGCATGAACATGAGGGTCTTTTCTGTAAAACTGCGGTCTCAGGATAAATAGACAAATTCACAGATCCTGAAAAAAAACATCAATGGGCTGAATCTGGACAGGGAGCCCAACAAAGGAAAAAAAAGGACGGGCGCTGGGGTGGCCTCACCATGGGCCTCGGCCCGGCTTGGCAGAGGAGGCCAGCGGCGCTGGGCCTTGCGCGGCACAGGGGAGCGGCTGGGCCGACGGAGAGGAATCCGACCCACGCGGGAGTCAACGCGAGCGGGCGCGAAGCCCGTCTCCTCGAAGTGATGACGACGGCGGCATAGCGTGGCTCCGGCGAGGGCGCCGCACGGGGAAACAACGACAGGCGCGGCCGGCGATGTAGGGAACGGGCAGATCCAGGCGAGGGGTCCCGGATCCGGTGGAGGCGCGCCCAAGAGGTGACCGGCATCGACGTATGGGCTTCGGGGTCGGGCGGCCATGGCGGATCCTGCAGGGCGAGGGAGAGAGATGAGAAGGAGAGGGAAAGGGAAGGGCACGGGGCGGCGAAGGGAGGTCCGGCCTGGGGTCGAGGTCACCGGCGGATGCTTTGGCGTGCTCCGGCGAACGAGGTAGACGAGGCGACAGAGCACAGGCGCTCGGGATCCTCCCCGCGGGAGGAAGACGGGGCGCTGGAGCGGAGGCGCTTGGGCCCAGATCCAGCCCAAGGTGGGCCGGTTGCAGGCTCGGGCGGCCGCGCGGGGTGGAGGAGGCTGAGAGGCGACGTGGCGGGCTCCTAGTGGATGCAGGCGGCGGCGCTGGTGGCGGCTACCCACTCGGGCGGTGCCAAGTGCCGAAGCAGGGGTGGCCGGCGCCGGAAATTGAGGAGAGGAGGTGGAAGGCGGCTGGCTGATGATTGGGGGCGTGGATTTCGAGGAGGAGGAAGGAGAAGGCAAAAAATGGCAAGGGGGGCTGCTATATATAGCAGGAGGAGCTAGGGTTGGGGGTTTTAGTCCGTTCCGGAGCCGTTCGATCTCGATCGGATGACCCGGAGCGGAGGGGGGGTTATATAGGTGGGCTAGTGGGCTGTGAAGAGAGGTTGGGCTGAGATGAGAGGGGAGGAGTGCAGCCTGGCAACTGTTTCCGAAAACCGAAAACGTCCGACGACAAGACCGACTATACTTCCGCTATAGTTTAACGGTTGGGCTAACAAACGAACTCCGAATGCGATGAAACTTGGTAGGCGGTCTACCTACACTATAGCAAGACCGCACGCCAACTCTCATCCCATTCCGAGAACATTTCCCGGCCACTTATAAAATAATATTTCGGACATGCCGCGGGCGCGTGCAAGTGTGTCTGGTCTCAGAACGGACAATGGAAGGAACGAGGAGACCGGGACGGATGCAAGTTTTGAAAACATGATGATGCAATGCACATGATGACATGACAAGATGCAACACGCAAGCAGATGACATGGCAACGACGGCGAATAACTGGAGGACACCTGGCACATCGGTCTCGGGGCGTTACAAATATTTAGTTAATTCTTTTTGCAGATGATTAATAGATAAATTCCTCACGTCGAGCAATTTATTTTAGAATTTTTGGGGTTCCATAAGTTTGCGTTAGCTACATATTACTACAGACTGTTCTGTTTTTGACAGATTCTGTTTTTCGTGTGTTGTTTGCTTATTTTGATGAATCTATGGCTAGTAAAATAGTTTATAAACCATAGAGAAGTTGGAATACAGTATGTTTAACACCAATATAAATCAAGAATGATTTCATTACAGTACCTTGAAGTGGTGTTTTGTTTTCTTTCGCTAACGGAGCTTACGAGTTTTCTGTTAAGTTTTGTGTTGTGAAGTTTTCAAGTTTTGGGTAAAGATTCGATGGATTATGGAACAAGGAGTGGAAAGAGCCTAAGATTGGGGATGCCCAAGGCACCCCAAGGAAATATTCAAGGACAACCAAGAGCCTAAGCTTGGGGATGCCCCGGAAGGCATCCCCTCTTTCGCCTTCGTTCATCGGTAACTTTACTTGAAGCTATATTTTTATTCACCACATGATATGTGTTTTGCTTGGAGCGTCAATTTATTTTGTTAGGATTTGCTTGCCGTTTGAATAGAATACCAAGATCTGAAATTATTAAATGTTAGAGAGTCTTCACATAGTTGCACAATTATTTGACTACTCATTGGTCTTCACTTATATCTTTCGGAGTAGTTTGTTATTTGCTCTAGTGCTTCACTTATATCCTTTTAGAGCACTGTAAGTGCATCTAGTGCCCCTTAGTGATTTTGGTGCATTGAAGACTTATAGGTTAAGGGAATAATGCGTTTGTGAGTGTACACAGGTCTATAAGTCTATGAGGAGTTTGATATTTACAGAGAAAGTCGACCCCTAAAAATGAAGTTCTTCGACTGAAGACTTTAAATCCCTGAAGACTTTCTAAAGACTTTCTCTGTAAAACGTCCAGATCCTCGCAAGCACAATATCATTGGCACAAAGTGGATCTACCACAACAAGCAAGATGAAAATGGCCTTGTGGTGAGGAATAAGGCACGACTTGTAGCTCAAGGCTACACACAGGTTGAAGGAATTGATTTCGATGAAACTTTTGCACCTGTTGCTAGACTTGAGGCTATTTTCATATTACTTGCTTATGCTAACCATCATGATATCACTTTAGATCAAATGGATGTGAAAAGTGCATTCTTCAATGGTAAGCTTGAGGAAGAAGTATATGTTGCTCAACCCCCAGGTTTTGAAGATCCAAAGAATCCTGACAAAGTCTTCAGACTCAACAAGGCTCTCTATGGCCTCAAGCAGGCCCCACGGGCGTGGTATGATACCTTGAAGGAATTCTTCATGAAGAAAGGCTTGAAACCCGGTTCACTCGACCCTACTCTTTTCACTAAATCTTATGATGGTGAATTGTTTGTGTGCCAAATATATGTTGATGATATTATCTTTGGTTGTACTGACCAACGTTATAGTGATGAATTTGCCTATATGATGAGTGAAGAATATCAAATTTCTATGATGGGAGAGTTGAAATTCTTCTTAGGTCTTCAAATTCGTCAACAACGCAATGGCATATTCATATCCCAGGAGAAATACCTCAAGGATGTACTGAGGAAATTCGGCATGCAAGATTGCAAAGGCGTCAAAATTCCTATTCCCACAAATGGCCATCTGTGCACTGATGAAAATGGTATCAACTTCGATCATAAGGTATACCGCTCCATTATTGGCTCTTTATTGTACTTATGTGCCTCTAGGCCAGACATAATGCTTAGTGTTTGCATGTGTGCCTGATTTCAAGCTACACCGAAGGAATCACACCATAAGGCTGTGAAGCATATTCTTCGATATCTAGCTCACACAGCTACACTTGGATTATGGTACCCCAAGGGCTCGGCTTTTGATCTCATTGGATATTCCGACTCTGACTATGCTGGTGATGGTGTGGACCGCAAGTCAACATCTGGTACATGTCATTTCCTCGGACGATCTTTGGTCTGTTGGTCCTCGAAGACATAGAACTGCGTATCACTATCTACTGCTGAAGCTGAGTACATTGCCACTGGTTCTTGCTGTGCTCAATTGCTATGGATGAAGAAAACTCTCAAGGACTATGGCGTCAACATGAAGAATGTGCCTCTCTTCTGTGACAATGAGAGTGCCATCAAGATTGCTCACAACCCAGTTCAGCACTCAAAGACTAAGCACATTCAGATTCGTCATCATTTTCTTCGTGATCATGTGTTGAAGGGTGACATTGCTATTGAGCATGTGAAGACTGAAGAACAGCTAGCCGATATCTTCACAAAGCCCTTGGATGAGAAGAGATTTAGCAAGTTGCGGTGTGAGCTAAATATCCTAGAATCTTCGAATGTTCTTTGAAAAGGACACTCATCCTAACACTTATGCAAAATTGATGACTTAGATGTGCAACACATGAAGAAACGTTTTTCTTCAATCAATGAAGAATAACACTCTTAGTGTGAAGAAATTAACGAAGAATTTGATTATCAGAACCCTACGATAATTGTACGCGGTGTCTGAAATCATCATTCTTATACGGTGGGTCACGCCACCACCAAAAGTTGAAATTCCTCAGTTGTTCGTATTCGTCAACTTTGCATTGTCTTCACTATTTCCGTCGATTTTCTTCATTAGCTATATACATACATACGTACATACATACATACATACATATATATATATATATATATATATGAGTTTATGTCCTCTACAGCATTCACTTATTGCTAATTCTTCAAGTTGAATGTGATCGGACCCTTCCCCTCTATGCTATACTCAACCCAATCTGTTCACAAATTCTTCATATGCATTCTATTTGAAACTCGTTCAAAATCTTCACTGTGTCCTTGTCAACTGAAGAAATTGCGAACGAAACTTTAAAACCTATCCTGTCTAAATTTTCAGCTTTGCCGCTCAAACCGTTCCGCATCCCACGATACACTTATCCATTCACCCACAATCGCACACGATCTCCACCTCTCAGTACGTGGGTGACACATGTCAAGCGAATGAGAAGGGTCAGGGGCACGTTCGTCCAATTTCTTCGGGCGAACAGTTTTTCACCGTGGCTATAAACACCCCTCCTTCCCTTCCTCACTTCTTTTACTCCACTCGACCTCTCTACAGCTCAAGCTTCTCAAACCCTAGCGCCGCCGCTACTTCATCATCGTCAGTAAGGAAGAGCTTCACTGCCTCGACCTCGTCGTCGCCGTACTCGCGTCGTCCGCGGAAATCTTCACTCCGCCACCGCCGTAGCCGTCTTCCTCCGTCGAGTTAGGGCGTGGAAGATCTACACAGAAGAACTTCATCTCTCTACTTCACTGTTTGTCGTGTTCTTCATCTAGGGTAATTAAAAGTTACTTTTATTGCCTTCGTTGATTAGAATGATTATCTAGAAAATCTTCAAAGGTGTTTCTCTTCATATCTTCACACACTAAACACCTCACAAGTCATCTGTTCTTGATTCGTTTCTCTAAGCATCATTATTCTTCATGATTCCTCAATTGTGTGGATCTTCGATCTATACAACTCTGGAACCTAAGACAAAGAACGCTTAGTGAAATTCTTCAAGACTCATCTGGTCAAATTCCTCAAACTTGTTCCCTTTTGAAAAACCTCCTGAGAACGCATATGACCTCTCCAAATTCCTCGCAACTATATTCTATTCACATGTACTCATGTCAGGTGCTGAATCACTAGGTTCTCATCAACTTAACTCATTTGCAGCTTTACTCGAAGAAAAGTTGCATACTTCTTCAGAGAATTCAATTGTCCAAATTCCTCAACTGAAGAAAATGGCTGACGGTAAGAAGCCACAGAAAGGAGGAAAGATGCCTGAGGTCAATACAACGTTTGAGATCCCTGATGAAATATATGCTGGGTACTGCACACCTCCTGAGGAAACCAAGAATGAGCGCAAGGTGCACATTTAGAAGATAGAGAGGAGATGGGCTAGAGAGTGGAGGGAGTACAGATATGTCACTCCCAAGTACATGAAGAAATTTGCACTCAATCCTCCATGCCCAAGACCTCCATTGGCACCTGGCCAAATAGCTGATCCCACCAGCCTCAAGCGCGGTGAGGACTATCCTGATGAATGGGCCAAGCGCCAAGCCAAGTTGGCTAAGCAAGCCAGAGAAGCAGCGAGGAAATTCAATGAAGACTCTGCTGCTGCTGCTGCCTCTGCCGAGGCCTCTGCTGTCAAGCCGAAGAAGGCTATTTCAAAGAAGCCTGCGCGCAAGCCAAGTGCTTCACCAACAGTGCCCTCAAGGCCAAGTTCCTCAGCAATGCCCTCACGACCGAAATCCTCAATGCCCTCATGGCCAATTCCTCATGCTGCTCCTGCTCCTTCAAAATCCTCAGCTCCTCCAAAGTCCTCGGCTGTTCCGACAAAGTCCTCAGCACCTGTGCATCTTGCCTCGTGCCAAAGGACTGCAGGCATCTCAATTGCTTCAGGAGCTTCAGCTAGTTCCTCAGCGGCACCAACTTCCTCAACAGGACCCTCTCTACTGAAGACAAAGGCCACTGCTGGACGAGGTCCTCACCCTAGTCCTCAGAAGAAGCAAGTCGCCTTCCAAGTGCCGTCTGATAAAGACGAAGCTGATGATGATGAACTTGCTGAAATCATCAGAGATGGGCAAGTCAGGGCTGCTAGAGCCAAGAGAACAGATGTGCCACTGCTTTTGGATCCCAAGTTGATCCTCGAATACATTGATGTTTGGCACAAGGACCCCAACACTCCCATGCCTGATTTCAAGTTGACTCCTGGACAAAGTCACATGCTGACCCATTTCATCCAAGAAGAAAAATGGAAATATGAGAAGGCCAGGCAGATCAAGAAAGCGCAGTACAAAAAGGAGTGTTATCTGAAGAAAAACGTTGTCTCTATGACAACTGAAGAACTTGTCACTACTCAATCCAAGATCAAGAAACTCAGTGATGAATTTGACGCATACCATGCCGATTGGCTTGGAGCCAAGGTTCGTTTTGTGAAACTTGCGGATAACTTCACTTCCAATGTTGTTGCCCCAACGCAACAGGAAGTTCCTCAGGCTGAAGCGTCCGCTCAGCCGACTTAAGAACATGCCAGCACCGCTGATGAAAATCAGACTGCTGAACAAAATGTGAGTTCCAGGGCTGATGACTGCATTCCAGCCGTAGAAGAAATTGCCAGGGCATCCTCTAGTGGTGCGCCTGAAGAAACTGAAGAAATCAGGGCAACTGCATCAGTTGTGCCTGAAGACAATCAACCAGATTCCTCTACTCCTCCTGCACCAACACCAACTCCGATCCTTCCATCTGCATCAGATGTGAAGAAGACCAAGGCTGCAGAGCGTGCAACAATGAAGAAAAGGAAAGCATCAGCTACTTCAGATTCTTCAGCTCCGAAGAAGATGAAGCCTTTGACCAGCTCATTTGCTAATCCCATTGATGCTGTTCCAATCTCAACCATGCCATCAAAGGACCTTGTTCCTTTTGGTGAAGAATATGAGATCCCTAGCGGATCTGATGAAGAAAATCATTCTGCTACTTCGTCAGAGCAGATTGATGAAGAAATTGAAGTGGATACGATCCCTTCAACACGTGTCATCTCCTCGCCCATGCCTCAGTTCACAGCTAAAGAGGCTGGCGTTGAAGAAATGGAAGATGAAGATGTGGATGTTGGCTGCTCCACACCAGTGATGAGTGATGAATTCTGGGAAAGTCAGCATCCAAACTCTCTAATGTTCATACTGTTGCAGCAAATACCTCAGCCCCCCACACAAACTGTTCAAATGGGCTCTAAAGAAACTCATCCCACTTCATCTGTACATGAGGAAATTCCAGCAACTAGTGCTGAAGAAACTGCTGTTGCTAAACATCTGAAGACGCAGACTGCCACTGAAGAGGAACCAGAAATTCCTCAGCCTGAAGAACCCGAGATTGCGATTCCTGAGGTCGTGATGCAACTCACTGACACTCCTCTGCCCAAGCCAAAGGATCCATTCTCATGCAAGCAAAAGTTGAAGGCTGATGATTTCTTCGGCGAGCATGTATTCTTCGAAGACTACAACCCTTATAACTCTGCTCGCACTAGGAAGAGGCGTTTCTGGACTGCTAGTCAAGCCAATTTCTATTCCTTAGTGCTGTTCAACAAAGAGAAAATCTTCTACCATGAGCATATTCCTCACGTGGATATGGAATCTCTGCCGTGCTTCGCACCAATCCTCAGTGTTCTTCACGATGCTGGACTGTTAAACTTTTGCTCTGACATCTGCGATTGGAATGAAGAACTGATTCTTCACTTTTATGCAACGCTACACATCACAGGAGATTCTGAAGATGTGAATTCATGGGTGCTGGACTGGATGTCTGAAAACACTCACTACACTGCACCAGCTTCTGAATTGCTTCGTGCCTTACCACTCAGTCCTCCCCTTGAAGAAGCTCGTTGCATCCACAGTGAACCGGAGCTTACAAATCACTAGATGCAGGTTCTGATGAAACCTTTGAAGCCAGGTCAGGCCCCACGAACCAAATTCCTCGTGAAGGAATTACTTTATGTGCTCAGAACTGTCTATCGTATTCTTACGAGGACAATGAGTCCTATCAAAGGCCACGACTCATCTGATGAGGAAATTGTTGGCATCATGAAGAATCTGGTATTCAACATCGTTCATGGCATTCCTGTCAATTATCACGATTTCTTCATGAGGACTCTGGCAAATGTTGCACTGTCTCCGTTTGAGCTGAAGCCTTATGCACCTTGGATTATGAGATTCCTCAGGACAAGGTCTTCACTCAACTACAAAGCTGATTTTCAGAATCACCTCAACTACTTGCCCCCGATTGAAGCCCTCAAGCAGACCTATTCCTCAGTTGATGAAAAGGGCAATGCACCAGCTGTTATAGATGAAGGCATTCGTCCATTGGATGGACAGTTTCGCAAAGCTGCCTCTTATTCCACCAATGATGACTCTGCCACACATGACTCTGCCAATGCACCCAAGTCTACTCCTCAAGCCACTGCTCCTCGTGTGATGACTGATCGTGAGCTTCTGCTTAGTCTTCACCAGAAGGTGGATCGAAATCATAAATGGGTTAAGCGTCAGTTTGGTTCATTTCTTCACAACATGACTGCTACACACAATGCAGTGAAGAAAAACCATTACTACCTCCATGAAGTGTTCGGTCGCACCTGGGCAATTCTGTCACATCTGTATGGTGAAGACGATCTGAAGAAAATGGGTCTCAAGGAAGATTTTGACCGGTATGCACCTCCACCGAAGAAATTCAAGAAGGTCAAGGTTCCTTCCTTAGTGGCCAGCTCATATTCTTCATCGCGCGACACTGATGAAAATGAAGACTTGGACGACACTGCGACAGGCCCTACTACGACAAACGACCCCAACAACGCTGGCGCTCCTTCATTAACTTGATATTCTTCACGGGCGTTAGTCCTCATATTCGATCCTTTTGGTCAATTGATGACAAAGGGGGAGAATTTTGAGTTAGTCTTCAAGCGGGTCTTTCTATATGGGTGTATTTTTTTTCAAGTTACAACTCTCATTCTTCTGAGACTTTATTGAATCGAGTTGTAAACTTAAACCCGATGGTGCTCTGATACTTTTGATATGTTTTACTACATGCTTATTCCTCATATATGCTAATGCACACATGCTGAATTACATCAGTCACCATATTTCATCATGCATTTCAAATTCTTCACTGTTATATGTGAAATGCGTGTATGAATTACAAGATATAGGGGGAGATCTCCATGATTCAACTCTTCAAGTGTGCATTGCTTCAAAAGCAAATTCCTCACTATGCACATCCACAGGGGGAGTTCTTCTATATCTTGCAATCAAATTCCTCAATATCAGTATTTACACTTCATATGTTTATCCCCGTTGAAAACTTAACCTATATTGTCATCAATCACCAAAAAGGGGGATATTGTAAGTGCATCTAGTGCCCCTTAGTGATTTTGGTGTATTGAAGACTTATAGGTTAAGGGACTAATGCGTTTGTGAGTGTACACAGGTCTATAAGTCTATGAGGAGTTTGATATTTACAAAGAAAGTCGACCCCTAAAAATGAAGTTCTTCGACTGAAGACTTTAAATCTCTGAAGACTTTCTGAAGACTTTGAAAGTGAAGAAATTGGTGTGACCTTGAAGACTTGGTATTCATTCGAGGAACATGAAGCGTGAAGACTTTTGTTTTCGTAGTTTCGTTTTCTCTTTCTTGAGTCATAGGAAACACCGTACTGTTAAAGGGGGTCGAGGAAATATTAAGGAAAAATTTCCATGTGATGCTCAACTCAAAATCCTACACCTACCAATCCCTTCGAGTGAAGCCATTGGAAATCTCATACAGTCCAGTCATATTCTTCAGCGACAGAGACGAAGTTCTTCTGGTCTCTGAGGAATTTGTTCTGACTGAGGAGTTAGGAATTCACCAGTGCAGATTGCCTACACAGTGAGGAACATGATAACCCTGAGGATTTTGCTACTCAAAATTCCGACCGTTGCTGTGCTATGCGCCAGCTTTCCCAAAATATCTATCCACCTAACGGTCATATCATTGAAGGGCATTTATGTCTTATCATGTCGGGCTGCTCCCTAGGCTATAAATAGCCGCCCCCTACAACCACTAGTTGGTTGGCTGCTCCAAGAGAAACTGGCACTTGTCATTTGAGAGCAACCCATCCTCCGAGGACTTTGAGCGAAAATCATCAAGTGAGGAAAAACCCAAAACCCAAACACCTACAAACCCCAAGTGATTGAGCATCACTGAAGAGATTGATCCTGCGTGGATCCGACGCTTGTTACCTTTGAAGACTATGCTTCTTCCAGACGGTTTGGGGTCATGGTCTAGAGCATCCAAGAGGAATTGTGGACCGCCGAGTGACCAAGTTTGTGATGGTTCAGAAGTCACCTGAAGACTTACCACGAGTGATTGGACGAGGTTTGTGTGACCTTAGTTCAAGGAGAATATGGTGAGGACTAGGTGTCCTGAGCTGCGTGTTCAGTACTGTGTGTCCGGGACTGTGTGTCCTCGAGTTTAAATACTCAGCCGCTCCAACCAGACGTACAACTGAGACAGCAGTTGGAACTGGTCTACCAAATCATTGTCTTCACCAATCTTACTGGTTCTATTCCCTCAACTCGTTCATTTCCTCTTAACCGAGTTGTGTGTTTGTTCATATCCGTGTTTGAAGACTTTGACTGAAGACTTTCTCAATTTCCTTAGTTCAATTTCTTCAGTCTGTTTGTCTTCATCTAGTGTTATCCTGTGCCTACGCTTCCTGTACTCTGTGCCTGTCTTCATTTCATCATGATGACTATGCTTGTATTCTGTTATGTTTACTTTTGAGTACTTATTCTGCTGCTAGTAGTTCTTCGCTAAGGAATTTCCTCACCGGCAAATTCCTCAGTGAAGAATTTCATAAAAATCACCTATTCACCCCCCTCTAGTCGATATAACGCACTTTCAAGCACGGTGGTGGTTTTATTTTATAGAAATAGATGAACTCTCATGCTTCACTTATATTATTTTGAGAGTCCTAAAGAGCATGGTAATTTGCTTTGGTTATGAATTTAGTCCTAATATGATGGGCATCCAAGAGGGATATAATAAAAACTTTCATATAGAGTGCATTGAATACTAAGAGAAGTTTGATACTTGATAATTGTTTTGAGATATGGAGATAGTGATATTAAAGTTGTGCTAGTTGAGTAGTTGTGAATTTGAGAAATACTTGTGTTCAAGTTTGCAAGTCCCGTAGCCTGCACGTATGGTAAACGTTGTGTAACAAATTTGAAACATGAGGTGTTATTTGATTGTCTTCCTTATGAGTGGCGGTCGGGGACGAGCGATGGTCTTTTCGTACCAATCTATCCCCCTAGGAGCATGCGCGTAATACTTGGTTTTTGATGACTTGTAGATTTTTGCAATAAGTATGTGAGTTCTTTATGACTAATGTTGAGTCCATGGATTATACACACTCTTACCTTTCCATCATTGCTAGCCTCTTCGGTAGCGTGCATTGCCCTTTCTCACATTGAGAGTTGGTGCAAACTTCGTCGGTGCATCCAAACCCCGTGATATGATACGCTCTTTCACACATAAACCTCCTTATATCTTCCTCAAAACAGCCACCATACCTACCTATTATGGCATTTCCATAGCCATTCCGAGATATATTGCCATGCTACTTTCCACCGTTCCGTTTATTATGACACGCATCATCATTGTCATATTGCTTTGCATGATCATGTAGTTGACATCGTATTTGTGGCAAAGCCACCATTCATAATTCTTCCATACATGTCACTCTTGATTTATTGCACATCCCGGTACACCGCCGGAGGCATTCATATAGAGTCATATCTTGTTCTAATTATCAAGTTGTAATTCTTGAGTTGTAAGTAAATAAAAGTGTGATGATCATCATTATTAGAGCATTGTCCCAGTGAGGAAAGGATGATGGAGACTATGATTCCCCCACAAGTCGGGATGAGACTCCGGTCGAAAAAAGGCCAAAAAAAGAGAAAAAAGAGAAGGCCCAAAAAAATATGAGAGAAAAAGAGAGAAGGGACAATGTTACTATCCTTTTACCACACTTGTGCTTCAAAGTAGCACCAATATCTTCATGATAGAGAGTCTCTTATGTTGTCACTTTCATATACTAGTGGGAAATTTTCATTATAGAACTTGGCTTGTATATTCCAACAATGGGCCTCCTCAAGTGCCCTAGGTCTTCGTGAGCAAGAAAGGTGGATGCACACCCACTTAGTTTTTTTGTTGAGCTTTCATACATTTATAGCTCTAGTGCATCCATTGCATGGCAATCCCTACTCCTTGCATTGACATCAATTGATGGGCATCTCCCTAGCCCATTGATTAGCCGCGTCGATCCGAGACTTTGTCCTTTTTTGTCTTCTCCACATAACCCCCTCATTATATTCTATTCCACCCATAGTGCTATATCCATGGCTCACGCTCATGTATTGCGTGAAAGTTGAAAAAAGTTTGAGATTACTAAAGTATGAAACAATTTCTTGGCTTGTCATTGGGGTTGTGCATGATGAGAGCATTCTTGTGTGACGAAAATGGAGCATGGCTAAACTATATAATTTTGTAGGGATGAACTTTCTTTGGCCATGTTATTTTGAGAGGACATAATTGCTTAGTTAGTATGCTTGAAGTATTATTATTTTTATGTCAATATTAAACTTTTGTCTTGAATCTTATGGATCTGAATATTCTTGCCACGATAAAGAGAACTACATGGATAAATATGTTAGGTAGCATTCCACATCAAAAATTCTGTTTTTATCATTTACCTACTCGAGGATGAGCAGGAAATAAGCTTGGGGATGTTGATACAGCTTCAACGTATCTATAATTTTTGATTGTTCCATGCTATTATATTATCAACCTTGGATGTTTTATATGCATTTATATGCTATTTTATATGATTTTGGGACTAACCTATTAACCTAGAGCCCAGTGCCAGTTTCTGTTTTTTCCCTTGTTTTAGAGTATCGAAGAAAAGGAATATCAAACGGAGTCCAAACGGAATGAAACCTTCGGAAAAGTTATTTTTGGAAAGAAAGCAATACAAGAGACTTGGAGTGCATGTTAGGGGATCAACGAGGAGAGCACGAGGCAGGGGGCGCGCCAACCCCCCCGGGCGTGCCGTCCACCCTCATGGGCCCCTCGTGGCTCCCCTGATGTATTTCTTCTGCATATATATATCCATATACCCTAAATCTATCGAAGAGGAGAATAGATCGGGAGTTCCGCCGCCAGAAGCCTCCGTAGCCACCTAAAACCAATCTAGACCCGTTCCGGCACCCTACTGGAGGGGGAATACCTCTCCGGTGGCCATCTTTATCATCCCGGTGCTCTCCATGACGAGGAGGGAGTAGTTCTCCCTCGGGGCTGAGGGTATGTACCAGTAGCTATGTGTTTGATCTCTCTCTCTCTCTCTCTCTCGTGTTCTTGAGGTCGTACGATCTTGATGTATCGTGAGCTTTGCTATTATAGTTGGATCTTATGATGTTTCTCCCCCTCTATTCTCTTGTAATGGATTGAGTTTTCCCTTTGAAGTTATCTTATCGGACTGAGTCTTTAAGGATTTGAGAACACTTGATGTATGTCTTGCGTGGGATACCCATGGTGACAATGGGGTATTCTATTGATCCACTTGATGTATGTTTTGGTGATCAACTTGCGGGTTCCGCCCATGAACCTATGCATAGGGGTTGGCACATGTTTTCGTCTTGACTCTCCGGTAGAATCTTTGGGGCACTCGTTGAAGTACTTTGTGTTGGTTGAATAGATGAATCTGAGATTGTGTGATGCATATCGTATAATCATACCCACGGATACTTGAGGTGACATTGGAGTATCTAGGTGACATTAGGGTTTTGGTTGATTTGTGTCTTAAGGTGTTATTCTAGTACGAACTCTAGGATAGATTGAACGGAAAGAATAGCTTCATGTTATTTTACTACGGACTCTTGAATAGATCAATCAGAAAGGATAACTTTGAGGTGGTTTCGTACCCTACCATAATCTCTCCATTTGTTCTCCGCTATTAGTGACTTTGGAGTGACTCTTTGTTGCATGTTGAGGGATAGTTATGTGATCCAATTATGTTATTATTGTTGAGATAACTTGCACTAGTGAAAGTATGAACCCTAGGCCTTGTTTCCTAGCATTGCAATACCGCTTGTGCTCACTTTTATCATTAGTTACCTTGCTGTTTTTATATTTTCAGATTACAAAAACATATATCTACCATCCATATTGCACTTGTATCACCATCTCTTCGCCGAACTAGTGCACCTATACAATTTACCATTGTATTGGGTGTGTTGGGGACACAAGAGACTCTTTGTTATTTGGTTGCAGGGTTGCTTGAGAGAGACCATCTTCATCCTATGCCTCCCACGGATTGATAAACCTTAGGTCATCCACTTGAGGGAAATTTGCTACTGTCCTACAAACCTCTGCACTTGGAGGCCCAACAACGTCTATAAGAAGAAGGTTGTGTAGTAGACATCAGAACCTCGCCGTGAGCCTCGTAAGCGGAACACCCCGGGCGAATAACCTCGAAAGAAGAAGAAAACCTCCGGTCACCCCGAGACAACCCTAGACGGCTTTCTGAATAAACCATGCCCAATCCATGCTATTTTGATCAACTCCTGTCCGACTCACAGCCTTCACGACAGTTGGGTGCTAACGCAGGTGGCTAAAGGGGGACCCTCCCTCCTAGCGGGCACCTCCTGCCGCATTGAACAAACCTCAGACGAAGACGAGGTCATAATGATCTATGAGACCTTCGCGTCCAACAACTAGTGCAAGCAGGCCCTGCGAGAAATTAATTCCGCTCGACAGGTGCTGACTCGAGGCGCGTGGATAGACACGCCAATTACCTTCGATCATAATGATTAGACGAGGTCAACCCCAAGCAGGTGTCTGGTCGCTCTAGTCCTTAACCCAATCGTGGGTAGCTGCCGACTTCAGAAGGTCCTTATGGACGGAGGCAACAACCTAAACTTAATATATGCAGATACTCTGGATAAAATGCACATCGATAGATCACGCATAGAACAGAGCAACACCACCGTTAAAGGTATAGTCCGTGGACGAGAAGCACGCCATAGTGGAAAGATAACTCTGGATGTGGTCTTAGGAACACCGATAAATACCGTTCCGAAGAGGTCATGTTTCATATGGTCCTTACAAGAGTGGATATCACGCACTCCTTGGACGGGAGGCTTTCTGCAAATTCCAAGTGGTACCGCACTATGGCTACATGAAGCTTAAAATGTCGGACCCAAAAGGGATCCTTACCATCTCAAGTGACCCTGATAGGGCATTTAAGGCCGAGAACAAGACGGCGTCGCTTGCCCATGAAACTTTGTCCAAAGCCCTCGTAGCCGAGGAGCTAACCGCACTTCGCGCCAAAGTCGACCGGGATGATGCCATCCTTGAAAAATAACTGAAGTCTACTGCATTTAAGCCGGCTGCTAAAACAGTCAAATTTCAAGTACACCCAACCACTACGGCAAGATACCGCTAACACGACACTACAATTAGAGACCCTTCGATGAATCTGTGAGCGATGCATTAATCACAAACGGTGATGTAAAAAACCCGTCAAAAAGATGCAAAATGTTTGTGATGGCGGATACATCAAACACGGTTTAGATTTTAGTTGCGTGTGCGATGCGGGGCATACAATTAAGTTCAATGAAATGTTTCCGATGAGGTAGAACAACAGAAACAGGCAGCCATATGAAGGTGTGTGTGATATACGACATACTGTTAACTCGGATAAACTATTTTTGATGAGGCGGAACAATAGAAATGGGCAGCCAGATGAAGGTGTGTGCGCTATACAACATACAATTCACTTGGATGAACTGTTTGTGATTAAGCGGAAGAAAAGAAACGGTTAGCCAGATCAAGGTGTATGCAATAGAGGGAAAACATTTCACTTGGATGAACTGTTTGCGTTGAGCCAAGAGAACATAAATGGTTTGATTTTACAAGATGTGTGTGATACGTGGCAAACAGGTCTTTAATCAGAAATGTGTGTGAAGACTGATAATAGCACAGACGATTGTTGCTAATAAGATGTGTGTGTTGTGCGATGGGATTGCATACAGAAATGTGTGTGAAGACCGATAATAACACAGACGTATATATATAGTATACACTCGGGTACCCTCGCTCCGTGTGGGGACTTTTCGGTTCCAAAAGGATGGTGCCACATGCTACTTCTTGAGCTTGCATTGGTTTTTCCCTTGAAGAGCAAAGGGTGATGCAGCAAAGTATCAATCCAGTAGGAGACAATGCACAAGTCACCGAATACCTGCACAAACAATCAAACAACTTGCACCCAAGATAAAGGGGTTGTCAATCCCTTCACGGTTACTCGCAAAAGTCAGATCTGATAGAGATAGATCAATGATAAAGTAAATATTTTTGGTATTTTTGGTTGTTTATAGATCGGAAAGTAAAAGATTGCAAAAAGAGTAAATAAGAAACTAACATTGTAGATTGGAAACTTATATGATGGAAAATAGACCCTGGGGCCATAGGTTTCACTAGAGGCTTCTCTCAAGATAGAAAATATTACGGTGGGTGAACAAATTAGTGCCGAGGAATTGATAGAAAAGCGCAAAGTTCCAACGATATCTAAGGCAATAATCATGAATATAGGCATCACATCCGTGTCAAGTAGACCAAAACAATTCTGCATCTACTACTATTACTCCACACATCGACCGCTATCCAGCATGCATCTAGAGTATTAAGTGTTGGGGAACGTAGCACACAATTTCAAAAAAATTCATATGCTCAAGCAAGATCTATCTAGGAGATGCATAGTAACGAGAGGGGGAGAGTGTGTCCACGTACCCTCGTGGACCGAAAGCGGAAGCATTTGACAAGACAGTTGATGTAGTCGAAATTCTTCTCGTTTCGACCGATCAAGCATCGAACGTACGGCACCTTCGAGTTCCGCACATGTTCAGCTCGATGACGTCCCTCTAACTCTTGATCCATCAAAGTGTCGAGGGAGAGTTTCGTCAGGACGACGGCGTGGTGATGGTGATGGTGAAGTGAACCGCGCAGGGCTTCGCCTAAGCACTACGAGAATATGACCGGAGGAGTAAACTATGGAGGGAGGCACCGCACATGGCTAACAGATGTTGTTGTTTGTTCTAGGCGCCTCCCCCACATATATATAGATGGGAGGGAGAGGGAGCAGCCAAGGGGGCGCCCAAGTAGGAGGAATCCTACTTGGGCCCTAGTCCAATTCGGCCCCCCTTACCATAATTTCCGAAGGGGGAAGGAAGGAGGAGGGAGGAGGGTAGGAAGGGGGAGGCTGAATCCCTCCCCTTCCTTATGTATTCTCCTATTTCCTTACCCTTACGGTTCGACCTATATGAGGGGCGCAACAGCCCATGCTGGCTGCTGCGTTTTCCCTCTTGGTCCAATAGGCCCATATCTTTGCCGGGGGTGCCCGGAACCCCTTTCCGGTGACCCGATATGTACCCGGTACCCCCGGAACACTTCTAGTGTCCGAATACTATCGTCCTATATATCAATCTTTACCTCTCGACCATTTTGAGACTCCTCCTCATGTCTGTGATACCATCCGGGACTCCGAGCAACATTAGGTCACCAAATCACATAACTCATATAATACAAAATCGTCATCGAACATTAAGCGTGCGGACCCTACGGGTTCGAGAAATATGTAGACATGACCGAGACACCTCTCCGGTGAATAGCCAATAGCGGAACCTGGATGCTCATATTGGTTCCCACATATCCTACGAAGATCTTTATCGGTCGTACCGTAATGGTAACATACGTTATTCCCTTTGTCATCGGTGTGTTACTTGCCCGAGATTCGATCATTGGTATCTTCATACCTAGTTCAATTTCGTTACCGGCAAGTCTCTTTACTTGTTCCGTAATACATCATCCCGCAACTAACTCATTAGTCACATTGCTTGCAAGGCTTCTTATGATGTGGATTACCGAGAGGGCACAGAGATACCTCTCTGATACTTGGAGTGACAAATCCTAATCTCGATCTATGCCAACCCAAAAAACACCTTCGGAGATACCTGTAGAGCATCTTTATAATCACCCAGTTACGTTGTGGCATTTGATAGCACATAAGGCATTCCCCAGGTATCCGGGAGTTGCATACACTGGTACACGTCGGTGCTATACAAACGGTTTTTAACCCCTTTCCACGACGACATTTGGAACCGTCGCCAAGTGAGTGTGGGCGATAGGGGGGGGTCCTTCCCACACGACCCAGAAATCATCGGGGATAGGCCCTCCTGGGACACCAAATGAGCTCGTGTGCGATCGGGCGAGGCATCGAAACCCAATCATTTCCATAGGTATGTACATCCCACACGGTGAATCTCAGAATTTTTTTCGTAGGTATGTATATCACACACAGTCAATCCAAGGAATACGTTTACATTCTTATGTACATCCCACACAGTCAATCCAGGGGAAACGTTTCCGTTCTTATGTATATCACACACAGTCAATCCAAGGAATACGTTTTCGTTCTTATGTACATCCTACACAGTCAATCCAGGGAAAACATTTCCATTCATATGTACATCCCACATAGTTTTATGTGTAGGCTCATGTGTGAAAGGTGTAACTATCACACATGCTCTGCCTTGGTTAATTGTTTGGTTTTATCAACTACATCACACATGATTTGATGAAGGAAACCATGTGGCATTGGGCTATCCATCACAAGCGCTTTTACTGCTAGAACCGTTTGCAAAGTTCCATGACACATTTGGCAGGTTTATTAGTTTACAATTAATAATTCCAGTATTACACAAGTTCACATTTCATATCGAACAACTGTTTGCCAATTTCATATCAGGCACATAAATATATTATAACATCACAGTACGATAGCTACATGAAAACATCACAATACATCATATAGGCAGTTAAACTTCATAAGGACAATATATTCATTTCTCTAATCGAGATCATCCAGGATCGTCTTATCCACCTTTGCTTTCAGTTTAGTAATAACCTGTTTTGCACTGGCCAACTGGGAAAGTGCCTCCTCCTTCGCGAACACCATCTTAGCAAAGTCTGATTTAAAAAAATCTGAGCTCATTCTCCACCTTCCTCTTTTTATCCCGCATCTTCAAATATTCTTCAGCATTGACAACACTTTCTCTGTTCTCTACCTCATACATGCTCCAGAGCTTCGCTAGGCACATCTTCAAAGACTGTGTCCACTCTTGATAAACCCACTCCAAGTAAGAACACTTCCGTTCATCCTATAATATTTTAAACTAGGTCAGTAACAATTGTAGGGGAAATGGGTTTATAGAACATAGAAAATCACCAATGCTTATTTTGAAAAACCGAAGAAACATGTTAATTATGACATATCTTCTCAAAAATATCAATGTGTAAATGAATTAATTGCTACTGAGACAACAACTAAATTCTGGAACATCAGAAGCTATAATTAACTACAACAATGCTACAAGTTCTTACTCATGTACAATAAATAAGAAATTGAACATTTTATGAGGAAGGTAAATATAACTGCAACAGCATAGCGACAATGTTTGGATGACGGCAAATTCATACTAACAGGTGTGTACATGCACAAATTTAGTAACATAGAACTAATAGCACTAAGGCTATCCACTATGTATGCCAAAACTAGTGTAAAGACAACTGTTGCTACATCTTGCACCGGTGCCCTGCACTGGCGAGACGATGCAGTGGAAAAAATCAGGGACCCGGACTCCGAAGCACGTAGTTGCTCCGATGCCCAGTTCCTTCATGCCATAAAGATTTCGTATTTTACTACTTGGCTGCTCGGATGTGTGGACCAAAGTTGGCTGCACAAACTGCTGAAGCGGTGCCAAATAATTTCTGATGGCACCACTGTTGAGATGGCAACAATTTAAGATACTAGGTACAAACTGTGACACTGTCTTAGGATGGGTTGGGTTGAAGGTGTGGTATGAATGGGTTAGGACCGTGACAGTGTCTAAATCACATCTAACAAATGATTTGTAACAACAAAATAGGGTCTAACCTTCTCTACACATGCCAAAAACTTCCTCCCATTGTCCACCGATTCAAACGCAACTAGTTTCAGGCATGGAGATTGATGGTGACAACGAGCAGATAGATCTTCAGCCACCCGGCTCCATTCGTTGCCACTAATGGTCCTAGGGAGCTACAAGAGGAAGAAATGACTCAAATCGACTACCAGGTAAAAATACTTCATTCTAGTCATAGCCCAAGAGAGAGAAGAGAGGCATACCCGGGTGGTGAAGGAGTCGTCGCCGGAGGAGAAACCGCTCGAGAGGTCTTTGAAGAAGACCATGGAGATCCCGGCGGTAGGATGCGAGACGGCGAGAGCGAGGAAGCGGCTATATTTTAGGAAGGAAGGAAGGAGGAAACAGGGGAAATGTGACTTGTGGTCGGGGAGAAAAGGGGGTGGGGAAGGGAGGCGGGGTGTGATGCCCCAAGATCGGCGCTCCAGATGCCTTCCATGGATTCCGAAATTCGTTGTGTGATTTGGTTGGTTCGTTGCTTTCATCATTGCATCATTTGCATTGCATCATGTCATCATGCAACCTTTTAAAAAACTCAACTAAATAAATTGCATAGATATTTTGATCTATTTAAATCGAGGGAATTCACATGGTGATGTCTCTTTATAACATATCCTCCTAATAATTATGGAGCTATTATAAATATTCCATTTGTTTGGAATTAACCGGAACACACTTGCAAAATAAATCCCAATGCCTTTGTTATCACAATTCTTGGTCTCTAACTTTGCCATATATATCTTTTCATCACTTTCCGGAGATCCATAAAAAATCCGAACATTTTTGGACCTTCATTTTACGAAGTCCTAGTTCAAACCCATTTGAATTAAATTCAAATGAGTTTGAATTCAAACCTTTCAATCTTGCCCACTCCATTTTTCTTGGAACAAGCATATTTTTGTGAGTCTGGGAAATTATCCCTGTGCCCAAACTCTTTCTCCAGCCTTTTCTTTTCTTCCCTTTTCTTTCTCTTTATTTTTTCTGTTATGAAAATATTAGAGAGAGAGAGAGAGAGAAGAGCACGGCTGGGCCTCCCACCAGTCGCAACCTGTAGTTAGGCCGGCCCATTTTGCCAAAGCCCACCCAGCTTCCTTCCTATTGGAAATATGCCCTAGAGGCAATAATAAATTAGTTATTATTATTATATTTCCTTGTTCATGATAATCGTTTATTATCCATGCTAGAATTGTGTTGATAGGAAACTCAGATACATGTGTGGATACATAGACAACACCATGTCCCTAGTAAGCCTCTAGTTGACTAGCTCGTTGATCAATATATGGTTACGGTTTCCTGACCATGGACATTGGATGTCGTTGATAACGGGATCACATCATTAGGATAATGATGTGATGGACAAGACCCAATCCTAAGCCTAGCACAAGATCGTGTAGTTCGTATGCTAAAGCTTTTCTAATGTCAAGTATCATTTCCTTAGACCATGAGATTGTGCAACTCCCGGATACCGTAGGAATGCTTTGGGTGTACCAAGCGTCACAACGTAACTGGGTGGCTATAAAGGTGCACTACAGGTATCTCCGAAAGTGTCTGTTGGGTTGGCACGAATCGAGACTGGGATTTCTCACTCCGTGTAACGGAGAGGTATCTCTGGTCCCACTTGGTAGGATATCATCATAATGTGCACAATGTGACCAAGGAGTTGATCACGGGATGATGTGTTACGGAACGAGTAAAGAGACTTACCGGTAACGAGATTGAACAAGGTATCGGGATACAGACGATCGAATCTCGGGCAAGTATCATACCAGTAGACAAAGGGAATTGTATACGGGATTGATTGAATCCTTGACATCGTGGTTCATCCGATGAGATCATCATGGAACATGTGGGAGCCAACATGGGTATCCAGATCCCGCTGTTGGTTATTGACCAGAGAGATGTCTCGGTCATGTTTGCATGATTCCTGAGCCCGTAGGGTCTACACACTTAAGGTTCGATGACGCTAGGGTTATAGGGAAAGTATGTACGCGGTTACCGAATGTTGTTCGGAGTCCCAGATGAGATCTCGGACGTCACGAGGAGTTCCAAAATGGTCCGGAGGTAAAAATTGATATATAGGAAGTGAGGATTTGGCCACCGGAAGTGTTCTGGGCATCACCGGTAATGTACTGGGACCACCGGAAGGGTCCGGGGGTCCACCGGGAGGGGCCACTAGCCCCGGAGGCCTACGTGGGCCAACAGTGGGAAGGGACCAGCCCCTAGGTGGGCTGGGGCGCCTCCCACCAAGGCCCAAGGCGCCTCCAAGAGGGGAGGGGGCAAACCCTAGGGCAGATGGGCCCTAGGGCCCACTCTGGTGCGCCCCCCTCTCCCTCTCCCCTTTGGCCGCCACCCTAGATGGCATCTAGGGCTGCCGCCCACCCTAGGGAGGGAACCCTAGAAGGGGGCGCAGCCCCTCCCCTCCCCTTATATATACTTGAGGTATTGGGGGCTGCCCAACACACGATTCGATCTCCCTGTTGGCGCAGCCCTACCCCTCTCCCTCCTCGTCTCTCGTAGTGCTTGGCGAAGCCCTGCTGGAGTCCCGCGCTCCACCACTACCACCACGCCGTCGTGCTACTGCTGGACGGAGTCTTCCCCAACCTCTCCTTCTCCCCTTGCTGGATCAAGGCGTAGGAGACGTCACCGGGTTGCACGTGTGTTGAACGCGGAGGCGCCGTTGTTCGACGCTTAGATCGGAATCAACCGCGATCTGAATCGCTACGAGTACGAGTCCTTCATCCGCATTCTTGCAACGCTTCCGCTTAGCAATCTACAAGGGTATGTAGATGCACTCCCCTTCCCCTCGTTGCTAGATTACTCCATAGATTGATCTTGGTGATGCATAGAAAATTTTAAATTTCTGCTATGATCCCCAATAGTGGCATCATGAGCTAGGTCTATGCGTAGTTTCTATGCACGAGTAGAACACAATTTGTTGTGGGCGTCGATTTTTTCAATTTACTTGCTGTTACTAGTCTTATCTTGATTCGGCGGCATCGTGGGATGATGCGGCCCGGACCGACCTTACACGTACGCTTACGTGAGACTGGTTCCACCGACTGACATGCACTAGTTGCATAAGGTGGCTAGCGGGTGTCTGTCTCTCCCACTTTAGTCGGATCGGATTCGATGAAAAGGGTCCTTATGAAGGGTAAATAGAAATTGGCATATCACGTTGTGGTTTTGGCGTAGGTAAGAAATGTTCTTGCTAGAAACCTATAGCAGCCACGTAAAAACTTGCAACAACAATTAGAGGACGTGTAACTTGTTTTTGCAGCATGTGTCGTGTGATGTGATATGGCCAAAAGGATGTGATGAATGATATATGTATATATGTGATGTATGAGATTGATCATGTTCTTGTAATAGGAATCACGGCTTGCATGTCGATGAGTATGACAACCGGCAGGAGCCATAGGAGTTGTCTTAATTTATTTATGACCTGCGTGTCAACATAAACGTCATGTAATTACTTTACTTTATTGCTAACCGTTAGCCGTAGTAGTAGAAGTAATAGTTGGCGAGACTACTTCACGAAGACACGATGATGGAGATCATGGTGTCATGCCAGTGACGATGATGATCATGGCGCCCCAAAGATGGAGATCAAAAGGAGCAAAAATGATATTGGCCATATCATGTCACTATTTGATTGCATGTGATGTTTATCATGTTTTACATCTTATTTGCTTAGAACGACGGTAGCTTAAATAAGATGATCCCTCGCAATAATTTCAAGAAAGTGTTCCCCCTAACTGTGCACCGTTGCGAAGGTTCGTTGTTTCGAAGCACCACGTGATGATCGGGTGTGATAGATTCTAATGTTCGAATACAATGGTTGTAAGCCAGATTTACACACGCAATACACTTAGGTTGACTTGACGAGCCTAGCATGTACAAACATGGCCTCGGAACACGGAAGACCGAAAGGTCGAACATGAGTCGTATAGAAGATACGATCAACATGAGGATGTTCACCGATGATGACTAGTCCGTCTCACGTGATGATCGGACACGGCCTAGTTGACTCGGATCATGTATCACTTAGATGACTAGAGGGATGTCTATCTGAGTGGGAGTTCATTAAATAATTTGATTAGATGAACTTAATTATCATGAACAATAGTCTAAGTTGTCTTTGCAAAAGGTTGTAGATCAATAGCTCGCGTTGTAGCTCCCTGTTTCAATACGTTCCTAGAGAAAGATTAAGTTGAAAGATATTGTAAGCAATGATGCGGACTAGGTCCGTTGCCTGAGGAGTGTCCTCACTGCTACACAGAAGGCTTATGTCTTTGATGCACCGCTCGGTGTGTCAACCCCTCCAACATCGTCTGTGGATGTTATGAACATCTGACAGATACGTCCTGATGACTACTTGATAGTTAAGTGCACCATACTTTACGGCTTAGAATCGGGATTCCAATGACGTTTTGAACGCCATAGAACATATGAGATGTTCCAAGAGCTGAAATTGGGATTTCAGGCTCATGCCCGTGTTGAGAGGTATGAGACCTCTGACAAGTTCTTTGCCTACAAGATGGAGGAGAATAGCTCAACTAGTGAGCATGCGCTCAGAATTTTTGGGTGCTACAATCACTTAAATCAAGTGGGAGTTAAACTTCCACATAAGATAGTGATTGACAGAGTTCTCTAGTCACTATCACTAAGCTACTAGATCTTCGTGATGAACTATGACATGCAAGGGATGGAGATGATCCCGGAGCTGTTCGCGGTGCTTAAGACCGCAAAAGGTAGAAATCAAGAAGGAGCATCAATTGTTGATGGTTTAACAAGACCACTGGTTTCAAGAAGGGCAAGGGATAGAAGGGAAACTTCATGAATGGCAAACCAGTTGCCGCTCCAGTGAAGGAACCCAAGGTTGAACCCAAACTCGAGACTAAGTGCTTCTATTGTGAGGGGAACGGTCACTGGTAGCGGTATTACCCCAAATGCATGGTAGATAAGAAGGCTGGCAACTTCAACAAAGTATATACGTGTTATTAATGTGTACCTTACCAGTACTCATGGTAGCACCTGGGTATTGGATACCGGTTTAGTTGCTATTATTGGTGACTTGAAGCAAAAGCTACAGTCTAAATGGAGAGTGCTAAGGGCGAGGTGATGATGTGTGTTGAAAGTGTTTCCAAAGTTGATGAGATCACCATCGCACGCTCCATCTGCCTTCGGGATTAGTATTGAACCTAGATAAATGTTATCAGGTGTCTACGTTGAGCATGAATATGATTAGATCATGTTCATTGCAATACGGCTATTCATTTAAGTTATAGAATAATGGTTATTCTGTTTACATGAATAATACCTTTCATGGTCATGCACCCTATCTGAATGGTTCATTGAATCTCGGTCATGGTAATACACATGTTCACGCCAAAAGATGTAGAGTTAATAATGATAGTACCACTTTCTTGTGGCACTGCCGCTTAGGTCATATTGGCGTAAGATGCATGAAGAAACTCCATGTCGATGGATGTTTGGAGTCACTTGATTTTGAATCGCTTGACACATGCGAGCCATGCCTCATGGGCAGGATGACTAAGACCCCGTTTTCAGGTACAATGAAATGGGCAAGTGACTTGTTGGAAATCATACATGCTGATGCGTGTGATCCAATGAGAAATTGAAGCGTGCGGTGGATATCGCTATTTTCTCATCTTCACTGACAATTTGAGTAGATATAGGTATATTTACTTAATGAAGCACAAGTCTGAAACGTTTGAAAAGTTCAAGCGATTTCAGAGTGAAGTTAAGAATAATCATAACAAGAAGATCAAATTCCTACGATCTGATCAATGAGAATTTCTGAGTTATGAGTTTGGCAAACACTTAAGACATTGTGGAATTGTTTCACAGTTGAAGCCACCTGGAACACCACAGGGTAATGGTGTGTCCGGACGTCGTAATCGAACCCTATGAGATATGGTGCGATCTATGATGTCTCTTGCTGATCTACCGTTTTCATTTTGAGGTTATGCGTTAGAGATAGCTGCATTCACTTTAGATAGGACACCATCTAAGTCCGTTGAGACGACGTCGTGTGAACATTGGTTTGGCAAAAAACCAAAGCTGCCGTTTCTTAATGTTTGGGGCTGCGATGCTTAAGGCTTCAGCCGGAGAAGCTCGAACCCAAAAGCGGACAAACACATCTTCATAGGATACCCAAAGGTGACAGTTGGGTATACCTTCTATCTCAGATCCGAGGGAAAATTGTTTGTCACTAAGAACGGGTCCTTTCTCGAGAAGAAGTTTCTCTCGAAAGAATTGAGTGGGAGGAAGATAGAACTTGATGAGGTTGTCGAACCTTTACTTCAACCAGAGAGTGATGCAACACAGAAAGATGTTTTTTGTGGCGCCTACGTCTGTTGAAGAGGAAGTTAATGATAGTGATCATGAAGCTTCAGATCAAGTTGCTATCGAACCTCATATGTCGACAAGGATATGTACTACTCCTGAGTGGTACGACAATCCTGTCTTAGATATCATGTTGTTAGACAACAATGAACCTACGAGCTATGGAGAAGCGATGGTGGGCCCATATTCTGACAAATGGTTAGAAGCCATGAAATCCGAGATAGGATCCATGTATCAGAACAAAGTATGGACTTTGGTGGACTTGCCCGTTGATCGGCAAGCCATTGAGATAAATGGATCTTTAAGAAGAAGACGGACGTGGACGGTAATGTTACCGTCTATGAAGCTCGACTTGTGGCAAAGAGTCTTTTCACAAGTTCAAGGAGTTGACTACAGTGAGATTTTCTCACCTGTAGCGATGCTTAAGTCCGTCGGAATCATGTTAGCATTAGCTGCATTTTTCGATGTGGCAGATGGATGTCAAAATGAGGTTTCCTTACCAGTTTTCGTGAGGAAAGGTTGAATGTGATACAACCAGAAGGTTTTGCCGATCCTAAGGACGCAAAAGGTATGCTAGCTCCAGCGATCCGTCTATGGACTAGAGCAAGCATCTCGGATTCGGAATATATGCTTTGGTGGAGTGATCAAAGTTTTTAGGTTTATACAATGTTTGCTAGAAACTTGTATTTACAAGAAAGTGAGTGGGAGCACTGCAACATTTCTGATAAGTATATGTGGATGACATATTGTTGATCCGAAATAATGTAGAATTTCTGGAAAGCATAAACGGTTGTTTGAAGAGTGGTTTTCAAAGGAAGACCTGGATAAAGCTGCTTGCATATTGGGCATCAAGATCTATTGAAATAGATCAAGACGCCTGATGATACTTTCAAAGAACGCACACCTTGACATGATTTTGAAGGAGTTTAAAATAGATCAGTCAAAGAAGGGACTCTTACCTGAGTTGTAAGGTGTGAAGTTGAGTAAGACTCAAAGCTTGACCACGGCAGAAGAAAGAGGAAGGACGAAGGTCGTCCCCTATGGTTTTGTCATAGGCTCTATACGGTATGCCATGCTGAGTACCGCACCTGATTTCTGCCTTGCCACATGTCTGGCAAGAGGGTACAAAGGTGATCCAGGAGTGGATAACTGGACAGTGGTCAAAATTATCCTTAGAGGAATAAGGAAATATTTCTCGGTTATGGAGGTGATAATGAGTTCGACGTTAAGAGTTACGTCGATGCAAGCTTTAACACCTATCCGGATGACTATGAGTAGAAAACCGGATATGTATAATGGAGCAACCATTTGGAATAGCTCCAAGTGGAACATGGTGGCATCATCTACGATATGACATAAAGTTTTGCGAAGTACATGCGGATCTGATTGTTGCAGGCCCGTTGACTATAACATCTCTCACAAGCATAACATGATCAAACCCAGAACTCATTGAGTGTTAATCACATGGTAATGTGGACTAGATTATTGACTCTAGTAAACTCTTAGATGTTAGTCACATGGCGATGTGACCTTGAGTATTAATCACATAGCGATGTGAACTGGATTATTGACTCTAGTGCAAGTGGGAGACTGTTGGAAATATGCCCTAGAGGTAATAATAAATTAGTTATTATTATTATATTTCCTTGTTCATGATAATTGTTTATTATCCATGCTAGAATTGTATTGATAGGAAACTCAGATACATGTGTGGATACATAGACAACACCATGTCCCTAGTAAGCCTCTAGTTGACTAGCTCGTTGATCAATAGATGGTTACGGTTTCCTGACCATGGACATTGGATGTCGTTGATAATGGGATCACATCATTAGGAGAATGATGTGATGGACAAGACCCAATCCTAAGCCTAGCACAAGATCGTGTAGTTCGTATGCTAAAGCTTTTCTAATGTCAAGTATCATTTCCTTAGACCATGAGATTATGCAACTCCCGGATACCGTAGGAATGCTTTGGGTGTACCAAGCGTCACAACGTAACTGGGTGGCTATAAAGGTGCACTACAGGTATCTCCGAAAGTGTCTGTTGGGTTGGCACGAATCGAGACTGGGATTTGTCACTCCGTGTAACGGAGAGGTGTCTCTAGGCCCACTCGGTAGGACATCATCATAATGTGCACAATGTGACCAAGGAGTTGATCACGGGATGATGTGTTACGGAACGAGTAAAGAGACTTGCCAGTAACGAGATTGAACAAGGTATCGGGATACAGACGATCGAATCTCGGGCAAGTATCATACCAGTAGACAAAGGGAATTGTATACGGGATTGATTGAATCCTTGACATCGTGGTTCATCCGATGAGATCATCGTGGAACATGTGGGAGCCAACATGGGTATCCAGCTCCCGCTGTTGGTTATTGACCAGAGAGATGTCTCGGTCATGTCTGCATGATTCCTGAGCCCGTAGGGTCTAAACACTTAAGGTTCGATGACGCTAGGGTTATAGGGAAAGTATGTAAGCGGTTACCGAATGTTGTTCGGAGTCCCGTATGAGATCCCGCGCCGTCGTGCTACTGCTGGACGGAGTCTTCCCCAACCTCTCCTTCTCCCCTTGCTGGATCAAGGCGTAGGAGACGTCACCGGGCTGCACGTGTGTTGAACGCGGAGGCGCCGTTGTTCGGCGCTTAGATCAGAATCAACCGTGATCTGAATCGCTACGAGTACGACTCCTTCATCCGCGTTCTTGCAACGCTTCCGCTTAGCGATCTACAAGGGTATGTAGATGCACTCCCCTTCCCCTCGTTGCTAGATTACTCCATAGATTGATCTTGGTGATGCGTAGAAAATTTTAAATTTCTGCTACGATCCCCAACACTTCCCAACCCTAGCGCGCAACCCTTCTCCTCGAACCCTCCTCCTCGTTCCCTTCCACCGCCGCCACACACATGCATTGCTCAGGAGAGGAGCGCCCGAGCCCGATCCCCATATGTCCCTCGCAGCCATCTCTCTTCCTCCCCTCGCTCTTGATCTCCTCCTCAGCGCCATCAGGAGGCCCTCATCCCGTCGCCAGAACCCTCCACAACCTCCTGCTATGGCCTCCTCTCGCCCCTCTGAAGCCTCCCTGCATGCCTCGGCCTCCTTTGCCGGGTGCCATGGCCGCCGCCACTGTTCTCCCAGCCTCCGGCGGTTGCTGCTGCGGTCCGGTGCCCCTGCTTCTCCTCGTCACCGGCGAGCCGCGCCGTCCTCCATGAGCAGCCGAGGCCCAGCACCTCTCCGGTGCGTCCTCCCTCTCATCCGTGTCTGCCCCGTCGCTAGGAGCTCAAGCCCCGCCATGGCCGCGCCTCCCTGCTGCCGAGGCCCCGCCACCAAGTCCCTCCCGCGTCCTCCTGTCGAGCGTCCGGGTGAACGGTAGCAGCTCCTCCTCGCCTCTTCCATGTCGATGGGAGCCGTGCCTTGGACCTCTGCACCCTCCCCGGAGTGAGCTCGTCCCCGCCGCGCCAAGCCCCTCTCCATCGACCCCGTGCACCGTTGCAGAACTTCGCCGCTGTCAGCCGGTGCAGCAGCGCCACTGCAGGACCTCCCCGACCATCCTTCTCCTGTCCCGCCGGTCTACCTCCCCACGTCGGCAGCCAGCCCCACTGCCGCTGCTCGTCACCAAGTCCCCAGCTCCTTCCCTGCTTCTCCAAGTCCAGCGACAACCGCGCCCGTTGACTCCTGCGATGCCTACTGCTGCCACTGTTTCCACTATCAAATGAACGAACACCTCCACCGGAGCCCCATGCCCTACTAAGTTCGGGTGCAGCTAGGTTGTTGACCATCATGAACGCCATCGCCGGGACTCACTGTTGCCAAGTTCATTTGTATCACCCTCACTTGACTGGAGACCGCCAAGATCGTCCAGGATTCGCCAAGTACCGGTCCGAGTACGACTACACAGGGTGATGCATCAAGTTCCAGGGCTGTCTACATGGGAGTACCACGACGGCCGTCATTCGCCAAGTACCCCTTCGGATCACCAAGTTCGACTACCATCGTCGTGAACCGCTTTCGGAACGTGTACCACTACCGCGGCCCGAACATCTACGAACCGACTACCATCGTGTGGATTCGACAAGACTCGTGTACCACTACGAACTCGAACCGTTCTGAATATGCATGCTTTGAAGGTATACCGCCGAGAATGACCGCCCATGGATGAATGCATATGTTGCATGAAATCCTCGGATTTGCACCGTGCCCGGCGTGTTTCTTGCATGTTCCCCGTTGCCATACCATCATCTCATGGGACACCTGGTTACCGGGATCACTCCTCGTCACTTTTGCACCTTCCGCACATCTCATACTTGTTTCCTTGCACCGACATCTCAATCGAGTTACCGGAACCAGAATATTGCCGTGGCACCATTTCTGTTGTCATTGCCGTGGCACCCCTTTCATTTCCTCCATGATGAAAGATGCTTCATAACACGCTCATGTAACATTTTCATAAAATTGCTTAAAACTTGTATATGTCATCCGCATCATGATAATAACTTTTAAATTTTTTAAAATTATTGTTTGCTTTAAATTGCTATTTGCACATGAGGATTTACCGGAATTGTTGTTTGTTTTTCCGGCCTCATTTAAACTTGCCTAGATAGGTAGTTTTATTATGTTTCACCTTTTGCCATGTTAACCAACATTTAGTATTGTTGAGTACCTAACCGGGAGTGAACTAAATAATTGAATGTGGTGTTTCGTCAATATGCAAATCGTTGCATATTGAGATCCACTTAACTTGTAGTTTTGTTTGTGCACTTTGCCATGCCATGCATATTTGAACCGGACATGTATCATCCTTGGTTATGCATCATGCCATGTTTATGCTTGTGTGTTTACCATGTTGCTTGCTTCTTTCCGGTTTGCTTCTCTCGTTAGCTTCGGTTTCGTTCCGGAGATGCGAGGATTCGTTCGACTACGTCCGTTTGTCTTATTCATGGATTTGATCTTCTTCCTAGCGAGAACTTTTCAGGCAAGATTATCATTACCCTCGATATCACTTCTATCTTTGCTTGCTAGTTGTTCGTTCTATCGCTATGTCGCGCTACCTACCACTTGTTTATCATGCCTCCCATATTGCCATGTCCAGCCTCTAACCCACCTTCCTAGCAAACCATTGTTTGGCTAAGTTACTGCTTTTTCTCGGCCTCTAACCCTCGGTTACCAAAGATGATAATACCTAAATCTATTCTTGTTTTTATGCATAGCTAGGGGCGTTAAACGATAGCGCTTGTTGGGAGGCAACCAAATTTTATTTTTGTTTCTTGTTTTTCGTTCCTGTTTAGTAATGAATAATTCATCTAGCTTCTGTTTAGATGTGGTTTTATGCTTTTAATTATTGTTTGTTCGAAGTAGAACCTTTGGGAAGACTTGGGGGAAGTTTTTGCGATCTTGCTGTAAAAAACAGAAACTTTAGCGCTCACGAGATTTTCTGCCATTTTTGACTGCAGAGTGATATTAGGTTGATTCTTTTTGAAGATGATTAATAGACAAATTCCTCACGTCCAAAAATTTATTTCAGAATTTTTGGGGTTACAGAAGTATTTAAAACCTACATATTACTACAGACTGTTCTGTTTTTGACAGATTCTGTTTTTCGTGTGTTGTTTGCTTATTTTGATGAATCTATGGCTAGTATCGGGGGGTATGAACTATAGAGAAGTTGGAATACAGTAGGTTTAACACCAATATAAATAAATAATGAGTTCATTACAGTACCTTTAAGTGGTGGTTTTGTTTTCTTATACTAACGGAGCTCATGAGATTTTCTGTTGAGTTTTGTGTTGTGAAGTTTTCAAGTTTTGGGTAAAGATTTGATGGATTTTGGAATAAGGAGTGGCAAGAGGCTAAGATTGGGGATGCCCAAGGAACCCCAAGGTAAAATTCAAGGACAACCAAAATCCTAAGCTTGGGGATGCCCCGGAAGGCATCCCCTCTTTCGTCTTCGTCTATCGGTAACTTTACTTGAGGCTATATTTTAATTCACCACATATGTGTTTTGATTGGAGCGTCTTGTATGCTTTGAGTCTTTGATTTTTAGTTTACCACAATCATCCTTGCTGACACACCTTTTGGAGAGACACACATGAATTGGAATTTATTAGAATACTCTATGTGCTTCACTTATATCTTTTGAGCTAGATAATTTTGCTCTAGTGCTTCACTTATATCTTTTTAGAGCACGGTGGTGGTTTTATTTTATAGAAATCATTGATCTCTCATGCTTCACTTATATTATTTTGAGAGTCTTTTATAACAGCATGATAATTTTCTTTGGCTATAAAATTAGTCCTAATATGATAGGCATCCAAGATGGGTATAATAAAAACTATCATAAAAAGTGCATTGAATACTATGAGAAGTTTGATACTTGATGATTGTTTTGAGACATGAAGATGGTGATATGAGAGTCATGCTAGTTGAGTAGTTGTGAATTTTAGAAATACTTGTTCTAAAGTTTGTGATTCCCGTAGCATGCACGTATGGTGAACCGTTATGTGATGAAGTCGGAGCATGATTTATTTATTGATTGTCTTCCTTATGAGTGGCGGCCGGGGACGAGCGATGGTCTTTTCCTACCAATCTATCCCCCTAGGAGCATGCGTGTAGTACTTTTTTTCGATAACTAATAGATTTTTGCAATAAGTATGTGAGTTCTTATGACTAATGTTGAGTCCATGGATTATACGCACTCTCACCCTTCCACCATTTCTAGCCTCTCTAGTACCGCGCAACTTTCGCCGGTACCATACACCCACCTTATACCTTCCTCAAAAGAGCAACCATACCTACCTATCATGGCATTTCCATAGCAATTCCGAGATATATTGCCATGCAACTTACCACCGTTCTGTTTATTATGACACGCTTCATCATTGTCCTATTGCTTTGCATGATCATGTAGTTGACATCATATTTGTGGCAAAGCCACGTTCATAATTCTTTCATACATGTCACTCTTGATTCATTGCACATCTTGGTACACCACCGGAGGCATTCACATAGAGTCATATTTTGTTCTAGTATTGAGTTGTAATTTTTGAGTTGTAAGTAAATAAAAGTGCGATGATCATCATTATTAGAGCATTGTCCCAAGTGAGGAAAGGATGATGGAGACTATGATTCCCCCACAAGTCGGGATGAGACTCCGAATGAAAAAAATACAAAAAAGAGAAAGGCCATAAAAAAGAGAAGGCCCAAAAAATAATGAGAGAAAAAGAGAGAAGGGACAATGGTACTATCCCTTTACCACACTTGTGCTTCAAAGTAGCACCATGATCTTCATGATAGAGAGTCTCCTATGTTGTCACTTTCATATACTAGTGGGAATTTTATATTATAGAACTTGGCTTGTATATTCCAATGATGGGCTTCCTCAAAATGCCCTAGGTCTTTGTGAGCAAGCAAGTTGGATGCACACCAACTTAGTTTCTTTTTGAGCTTTCATACACTTATAGCTCTAGTGCATCCATTACATGTTAATCCCTACTCACTCACATTGATATCTATTGATGGGCATCTTCATAGCCCGTTATACGCCTAGTTGATGTGAGACTATCTTCTCCTTTTGTATTCTCCACAACCACCATTCTATTCCACCTATAGTGCTATGTCCATGGCTCACGCTCATATATTGCGTGAAGATTCGAAAAGTTTGAGAACACCAGAAGTATGAAACAATTGCCTGGCTTGTAATCAGGGTTGTGCATGATTTAAATACTTTGTGTGGTGAAGATAGAGCATAGCCAGACTATATGATTTTGTAGGGATAACTTTCTTTGGCCATGTTATTTTGAGAAGACATGATTGCTTTGTTAGTATGCTTGAAGTATTATTATTTTTATGTCAATATTAAACTTTTGTCTTGAATATTTTGGATCTGAACATTCATGCCACAAGAAAGAAAATTAAATTGAGAATTATGCTAGGTAGCATTCCACATCAACAATTCGATTTTTATCATTTACCTACTCGAGGACGGGCATGTATTAAGCTTGGGGATGCTTGATACGTCTCCAACGTATCTAGAATTTTTGATTCTTCCATGCTATTATATTATCTATTTTGGATGTTTAATGGGCTTTAATATACCTTTTTATATTATTTTTTGGACTAACCTACTAACCAAAGGCCCAGTGCAAATTGCTGTTTTTTTTGCCTATTTTAGTGTTTCGTAGAAAAGGAATATCAAACGGAATCCAAGCGGAATGAAACCTTCAGGAGAGTTATATTTGGAACAAACATGATCCCGGAGACTTGGAGTGGACGTCAAGAAAGAAGCGAGGAGGCCACGAGGAAGGAGGGCGCGCCCACGGGGGGTAGGCGCGCCCCCACCCTCATGGGCCCCTCGTTGCTCCACCAACGTACTTCTTCCTCCTGTATATACCCATATACCCCAAAAACATCCAGGACCACCACGAAACCCTATTTCCACCGCCGCAACCTTCTGTACCCATGAGATCCCATCTTGGGGCCTTTTTCGGCCCTCTGCCGGAGGGGGAATCGATCACGGAGGGCTTCTACATCAACACCATAGCCTCTCCGATGATGTGTGAGTAGTTTACCACAGACCTTCGGGTCCATAGTTATTAGCTAGATGGCTTCTTCTCTCTCTTGGATCTCAATACAAAGTTCTCCTTGATTCTCTTGGAGATCTATTCGATGTAATTCTTTTTGCGGTGTGTTTGTCGAGATCCGACGAATTGTGGGTTTATGATCAATATTATCTATGAACAATATTTGATTCTTCTCTGAAATCTTTTATGCATGATTTAAATATCTTTGCAAGTCTCTTTGAATTATCAGTTTGGTTTGGTAGATTGATCGTTCTTGCAATGGGAGAAGTGCTTAGTGAGGGAGTCCTGGACTAGGGGGTCTCCGAACAGCCGGACTATCTCCATTGGCCGGACTGTTAGACTATGAATATACAAGATTGAAGACTTTGTCTCGTGTCCGGATGGGACTCTACTTGGCGTGGAAGGCAAGCTAGGCAATACGTATATGGATATCTCCTCCTTTGTAACCGACCTTGTATAACCCTAACCCTCTCCGGTGTCTATATAAACCGGAGGGTTTTAGTCCGTAGGACAACAATCACAACATACAATCATACCGTAGGCTAGCTTCTAGGGTTTAGCCTCTCTGATCTCGTGGTAGATATACTCTTGTAACACCCATATATTTAATATTAATCAAGCATGACATAGGGTTTTACCTCCATCAAGAGGGCCCGAACCTGGTTAAAACTTCATGTCCCTTGCCTCCTGTTACCATCCGGCCTAGACGCACAGTTCGGGACCCCCTACCCGAGATCCGCCGGTTTTGACACCGACATTGGTGCTTTCATTGAGAGTTCCGCTGTGCCGTCGCCACAAGGAAGGATGTCTCGTCCCGTCTTTAAAGACGACACTATCGTTGAGGGAGCTCTGGCTATCGGCCAAACTCTCCGGCTAGGTGGTTTTCTTATGACCGCCTGTTCGGCTGCTGCGCCGACGATGACTTCTCGGGTTATCAAAAGCAATCTTCACATCAACTCGGAACTCGCCGAGCAGTTAGTGTTGGGGAACGTAGCAATAATTCAAAATTTTCCTACGTGTCACCAAGATCAATCTATGGAGTCATCTAGCAACGAGGGAGGAGTGGATCTACATACCCTTGTAGATCGCGCGCGGAAGCGTTCAAGAGAACGGGGTTGATGGAGTCGTACTCGTCGTGATCCAAATCACCGATGATCCTAGCGCCGAACGGACGGCACCTCCGCGTTCAACACACGTACGGAGCAGCGACGTCTCCTCCTTCTTGATCCAGCAAGGGGGGAGGAGAGGTTGATGGAGATCCAGTAGCACGACGGCGTGGTGGTGGAAGTAGCGGGATTCCAACAGGGCTTCGCCAAGCGCTGCGGGAGGAGGGAGATGTGTCATGGGAGGGAGAGGGAGGCGCCAGGGCTTAGGTGTTGCTGCCCTCCCTTCCCCCACTATATATAGGGCCAAGGGAGAGGGGGGGGGGCACAGTCTTGGCCCTTCCTCCAAGGAAGGGTGCGGCCAAGGGAGGAGTCCCTCCTCCCCAAGGCACCTCGGAGGTGCCTTCCCCCTTTAGGAATCTTCCTTTCCCTCTTCTCTTGGCGCATGTGCCTCTTGGGGCTGGTGCCCTTGGCCCATATAGGCCAAGGCGCACCCCCTACAGCCCATGTGGCCCCACCCGGTGGACCCCCGGGACCCTTCCCGTGGTCCCGGTACAATACCGGTGACCCCGAAACTTGTCCCGATGGCCGAAATAGCACTTCCTATATATAATTCTTTACCTCCGGACCATTCCGGAACTCCTGTGACGTCCAGGATCTCATCCAGGACTCCGAACAACTTTCGGGTTACTGCATACTAATATCTCTATAACCCTAGCGTCACCGAACCTTAAGTGTGTAGACCCTACGGGTTCGGGAGACATGCAGACATGACCGAGATGACTCTCCGGTCAATAACCAACAGCTGGATCTGGATACTCATGTTGGCTCCCACATGTTCCACGATGATCTCATCGGATAAACCACGATGTCAAGGACTTAATCAATCCCGTATACAATTCGCTTTGTCTAGCGGTATGATACTTGCCCGAGATTCGATCGTCGGTATCCCGATACCTTGTTCAATCTCGTTACCGGCAAGTCTCTTTACTCGTTTCGTAACACATCATCCCATGATCAACTCCTTGATCACATTGTGCACATTATGATGATGTCCTACCGAGTGGGCCCAGAGATACCTCTCTGTTTACACGGAGTGACAAATCCCAGTCTCGATTCGTGCCAACCCAACCGACACTTTCGGAGATACCCGTAGTGTACCTTTATAGCCACCCAGTTACATTGTGACGTTTGGCACACCCAAAGCACTCCTACGGTATCCGGGAGTTGCACAATCTCATGGTATAAGGAAATGATACTTGACATTAGAAAAGCTTTAGCATACGAACTACATGATCTTGTGCTAGGCTTAGGATTGGGTCTTTGTCCATCACATCATTCTCCTAATGATGTGATCCCGTTATCAATGACATCCAATGTCCATGGTCAGGAAACCGTAACCATCTATTGATCAACGAGCTAGTGAACTAGAGGCTTACTAGGGACATGGTGTTGTCTATGTATCCACACATGTATCTGAGTTTCCTATCAATACAATTCTAGCATGGATAATAAACGATTATCATGAACAAGGAAATATAATAATAACTAATTTATTATTGCTTCTAGGGCATATTTCCAACAGTCTCCCACTTGCACTAGAGTCAATAATCCAGTTCACATCGATATGTGATTAACACTCAAGGTCACATCCCCATGTGACTAACACCCAAAGAGTCCACTAGAGTCAATAATCTAGTTCACATTACCATGTGATTAACACTCGATGAGTTCTGGGTTTGATCATGTTATGCTTGTGAGAGATGTTATAGTCAACGGGTCTGAATCTTTCAGATCCGTATGTACTTCGCAAATTTCTATGTCATCTTGTCGATGCAACTACTATGCTACATTTGGAGCTATTCCAAATAACTGTTCTACTATACGAATCCAGTTTACTACTCAGAATAATCTGGATTAGTGTCAAAGTTTGCATCGGCGTAACCCTTTATGACGAACTCTTTTACCACCTCCATAATCGAGAAAATTCCTTAGTCCACTAGTTACTAAGGATAACTTTGACCGCTGTCTTGTGATCCATTCTTAGATCACTCTTGTACCCCTTGACTGACTCATGGCAAGGCACATTTCAGGTGCGGTACACAGCACAGCATACTGTAGAGCCTATGACAAAAGCATAGGGGACGACCTTCGTCCTTCCTCTTTCTTCTGCCGTGGTCGAGCTTTAAGTCTTAACTTCACACCTTACAACTCAGGCAAGAACTCCTTCTTTGGCTGATCCATCTAGAACACCTTCAAGATCATGTCAAGGTATGTGCTCATTTGAAAGTACCATTAAGCGTTTTGATCTATCCTTATAGATCTTGATGCTCAATGTTCAAGTAGCTTAATCCAGGCTTTCCATTGAAAAACACTTTCCAAATAACCCTATATGCTTTCCAGAAATTCTACGTCATTTCTGATCAACAATATGTCAACAACATATATTCATCAGAAATTCTATAGTGCTCCCACTCACTTCTTTGGAAATACAAGTTTCTCATAAACTTTGTATACACCCAAAATCTTTGATCATCTCATCAAAGCATACATTCCAACTCCGAGATGCTTACTCCAGTCCTTAGAAGGATTGCTGGAGCTTTGCATACTTATTAGCATCTTTCAGGATTGACAAAACCTCCCGGTTGTATCACATACAACCTTTCCTCAAGAAAATCGTCGAGGAAACAATGTTTTGACATCCTATCTGCAAGATTTCATAAATAATGAAGTAATTGCTAATATAATTCCAACAGACTCTTAGCATCACTACGAGTGAGAAAGTCTCATCGTAGTCAACTCCTTGAACTTGTCGGAAAACATCTTAACGACAAGTCGAGCTTTCTTTAATGGTGACATTTACCATCATTGTCCGTCTTCCTTTTAAAATCCATCTGCACTCAACAGCCTTACGACCATCGAGTTGTTCTGCCAAAGTCTACACTTTGTTTTCATACATGGATCCTTTCTCGGATTTTATGGCCTCGAGCCATTTATCGGAATCCGGGACCACCATCGCTTCTCCATAGCTCGTAGGTTCATTGTTGTCTAGCAACATGACTTCCAAGACAGGATTACGTACCACTCTGAAGTAGTACACATCCTTGTCATCCCACGAGGTTTGGTAGTGACTTGATCTGAAGTTTCATGATCACTATCATAAGCTTCCACTTCAATTGGTGTAGGTGCCACAGGAACAATTCCTGTGCCCTGCCACACACTATTTGAAGAGACGGTTCAATAACCTCATCAAGTCTCCACCATCCTCCCACTCAATTCTTTCGAGAGAAACTTTTCCTTGAGAAAGGACCCGATTCTAGAAACAATCCCTTATTGCTTTCGGATCTGAGACAGGAGGTATACCCAACTGTTTTGGGTGTCGTATGAAGATGCATTTATCCGCTTTGGGTTCGAGCTTATCAGCCTGAAACCTTTTCACATAAGCGTCGCAGCCCCAAACTTTTAAGAAATGACAGCTTAGGTTTCTCTAAACCATAGTTCATACGGTGTCATCTCATCGGAATTACGTGGTGCCCTATTTAAAGTGAATGTGGTTGTCTCTAATGCCTAACCCATAAACTATCGTGGTAATTCGATAAGAGACATCATGGTATGCATCATATCCAATAGGGTGCAGTTATGATGTTTGGACACACCATCATACTATGGTGTTCCAGGCTGTATCAGTTGTGAAACAATTTCCACAATGTATTAATTCTGTGCCAAACTCGTAATTCAGATATTCCTCTCTATGATCATATCATAGATACTTTATCCTCTTGTCACGACGATCTTTCAACTTCACCCTGAAACTACTTGAACCTTTCAATAATTCAGACTCGTGATTCATCAAGTAAATATACTCAACATCTACTCAAATCATCTGTGAAGTAAGAACATAACGATATCCACTACACGCCTCAGCACTCATTGGACTACACACATCAAGATGTATTACTTCCAACAAGTTGCTTTCTAGTTCCATTTTACTGAAAACGAGGCTTTCAGTCATCTTGCCCATGTGGTATGATTTGCATGTCTCAAGTGATTCAAAATCAAGTGAGTCCAAACGATCCATCTGTATAGAGTTTCTTCATGCATATCTACCAACAAACATGGTTCGCATGTCTCAATCCTTTCAAAAATGAGTGAGTCCAAAGATCCATCAACATGGAGCTTCTTCATGCATTTTATACCGATATGACTTAAGTGGCAGTGCCACAAGTAGGTGGTACTATCATTACTATCTTATATCTTTTGGCATGAACATGTGCATCACTATGATCGAGATTCAATGAACCATTCATTTTAGGTGCAAGACCATTGAAGGTATTATTCAAATAAACAGAGTAACCGTTATTCTCCTTAAATGAATAACCGTATTGCGATAGACATAATCCAATCATGTCTATGCTCAACGCAAACACCAATCTCGATGGTAGAGGGAGCGTGCGATGCTTGATCATATCAACATTGGAAACACTTCCAACACATATCGTCAGCTCACCTTTAGCTAGTCTCCGTTTATTCCGTAGCTTTTATTTCGAGTTACTAACACTTAGCAACCGAACCGGTATCTAATACCCTGGTGCTACTAGGAGTACTAGTAAAGTACACATCAACACAATGTATATCCAATATACTTCTATCGACCTTGCCAGCCTTCTCATCTACCAAGTATCTAGGGTAATTCTGCTCCAGTGGCTGTTCCCCTTATTACAGAAGCACTTAGTCTCGGGTTTGGGTTCAACCTTGGGTTTCTTCACTAGAGCAGCAGCTGAATAGCCGTTTCATGAAGTATCCCTTCGTGCCCTTGCCCTTCTTGAAACTAGTGGTTTCACCAACCATCAACAATTGATGCTCCTTCTTGATTTCTACTTTTGTGGTGTCAAACATCGCGAATATATCAAGGATCATCATATATGTCCCCGATACATTATAGTTCATCATGAAGCTCTAGCAGCTTGGTGGTAATGACTTCGGAGAAACATCACTATCTCATCTGGAAGATCAACTCCCACTCGATTCAAATGATTGTTGTACTCAGACAATCTGAGCACAAGCTCAACAATTGAGCTTTTCTCCTTAGTTTGTAGGCTAAGAAAATCGTCGGAGGTCTTATACCTCTTGACGTGGGCACGAGCATGAAATCCCAATTTCAGCCCTCGAAACATCTCATATGTTTCGCGACGTTTCAAAACCGTCTTCGGTGCCTCAATTCTAAACCGTTTAACTGAACTATCACGTAGTTATCAAAATGTGTATGTCAGATGTTCGCAACATCCACAGACGACGTTCGAGGTTCAGCACACTGAGCGGTGCATTAAGGACATAAGCCTTCTATGAAGCAATGAGGACAATCCTCATTTTACGGACCTAGTCCGCATAATTGCTACTACCAACTTTCAACTAAATTTTCTCTAGGAACATATCTAAATAGTGGAACTAAAGCGCAAGCTTCGACATAATTTGCGAAGACCTTTTGACTATGTTCAGGATAATTAAGTTCATCTTATGAACTCCCACTCAGATAGACATCCCTCTAGTCATCTAAGTGATTACATGATCCGAGTCAACTAGGCCATGTCCAATCATCACGTGAGACGGACTAGTCATCATCGGTGAACATCTTCATGTTGGTCGTATCTACCATACGACTCATGCTCAACCTTTCGGTCTCTTGTGTTCCGAGGCCATGTCTGTACATGCTAGGCTCGTCAAGTCAACCTAAGTGTTTTGCGTGTGTAAATCTGTCTTACACCCGTTGTATGTGAACGTTAGAATCTATCACACCCGATCATCACGTGGTGCTTCGAAACAACGAACTGTCACAACGGTGCACAGTTAGGGGGAACACTTTCTTGAAATTATTATGAGGGATCATCTTATTTACTACCGTCGTTCTAAGTAAACAAGATGCAAAAACATGATAAACATCACATGCAATCAAATAGTGACATGATATGGCCATCATCACTTTGCTCCTCTTGATCTCCATCTTCGGGGCTCCATGATCATCATCGTCAGCGGCATGACACCATGATCTCCATCATCATGATCTCCATCATCGTGTCTCCATGAAGTTGCCTCGCCAACTATTACTTCTACTACTACAGCTAACGGTTAGCAATAAAGTAAAGTAATTACATGACGTTTATGTTGACAAGCAGGTCATAAATAAATTAAGACAACTCCTATGGCTCCTGCCAGTTGTCATACTCATCGACATGCAAGTCGTGATTCCTATTACAAGAGCATGATCATCTCATACATCACATATATCATTCATCACATCCTTTGGCCATATCACATCACATAGCATACCCTGCAAAAACAAGTTAGACGTCCTCTAATTGTTGTTTGCATGTTTTACGTGACTGCTATGGGTTTCTAGCAAGAACGTTTCTTACCTACGCAAAAACCACAACATGATATGCCAATTGCTATTTACCCTTCATAAGGACCCTTTTCATCGAATCCGATCCGACTAAAGTGGGAGAGACAGACACCCGCTAGCCACCTTATGCAACTAGTGCATGTCAGTTGGTGGAACCAGTCTCACGTAAGAGTACGTGTAAGGTCGGTCCAGGCCGCTTCATCCCACAATGCCACCGAATCAAGATTGGACTAGTAACGGTAAGCATATTGAACAAAATCAATGCCCACAACTACTTTGTGTTCTACTCGTGCATAGAAACTACGCATAGACCTAGCTCATGATGCCACTGTTGGGGAACGTAGCAATAATTCAAAATTTTCCTACGTGTCACCAAGATCAATCTATGGAGTAATCTAGCAACGAGGGAGGAGTGGATCTACATACCCTTCTAGATCGCGCGCGAAAGCGTTCAAGAGAACGGGGTTGATGGAGTCGTACTCGTCGTGATCCAAATCACCGATGATCCTAGCGCCGAACGGACGGCACCTCCGCGTTCAACACACGTACGGAGCAGCGACGTCTCCTCCTTCTTAATCCAGCAAGGGGGGAGGAGAGGTTGATGGAGATCCAGTAGCACGACAGCGTGGTGGTGGAAGTAGCGGGATTCCAATAGGGCTTCGCCAAGCGCTGCGGGAGGAGGGAGATGTGTCATGGGAGGGAGAGGGAGGTGCTAGGGCTTAGGTGTTGCTGCCCTCCCTTCCCCCACTATATATAGGGCCAAGGGAGAGGGGGGGGGGGCGCAGCCTTGGCGCTTCCTCCAAGGAAGGGTGCGGCCAAGGGAGGAGTCCCTCCTCCCCAAGGCACCTCGGAGGTGCCTTCCCCCTTTAGGACTCTTCCTTTCCCTCTTCTCTTGGCGCATGTGCCTCTTGGGGCTGGTGCCCTTGGCCCATATAGGCCAAGGCGCACCCCCTACAGCCCATGTGGCCCCCGGGGGCAGGTGGCCCCACCCGGTGGACCCCCGGGACCCTTCCGGTGGTCCCGGTACAATACCGGTGACCCCGAAACTTGTCCCGATGGCCGAAATAGCACTTCCTATATATAATTCTTTACCTCCGGACCATTCCAGAACTCCTCGTGATGTCCGGGATCTCATCCGGGACTCCAAACAACTTTCAGGTTACCGCATACTAATATCTCTATAACCCTAGCGTCACCGAACCTTAAGTGTGTAGACCCTACGGGTTCGGGAGACATGCAGACATGACCGAGATGACTCTCCGGTCAATAACCAACAGCGGGATCTGGATACCCATGTTGGCTCCCACATGTTCCACGATGATCTCATCGGATAAACCACGATGTCAAGGACTTAATCGATCCCGTATACAATTCCCTTTGTCTAGCGGTATGATACTTGCCCGAGATTCGATCGTCGGTATCCCGATACCTTGTTCAATCTCGTTACCGGCAAGTCTCTTTACTCATTTCGTAACACATCATCCCGTGATAAACTCCTTGATCACATTGTGCACATTATGATGATGTCCTACCGAGTGGGCCCAGAGATACCTCTCCGTTTACACGGAGTGACAAATCCCAGTCTCGATTCTTGCCAACCCAACAGACACTTTCGGAGATACCCGTAGTGTACCTTTATAGCCACCCAGTTACGTTGTGACGTTTGGCACACCCAAAGCACTCCTACGGTATCCGGGAGTTGCACAATCTCATGGTCTAAGGAGATGATACTTGACATTAGAAAAGCTTTAGCATACGAACTACATGATCTTGTGCTAGGCTTAGGATTGGGTCTTTGTCCATCACATCATTCTCCTAATGATGTGATCCCGTTATCAATGACATCCAATGTCCATGGTCAGGAAACCGTAACCATCTATTGATCAACGAGCTAGTGAACTAGAGGCTTACTAGGGACATGGTGTTGTCTATGTATCCACACATGTATCTAGTTTCCTATCAATACAATTCTAGCATGGATAATAAACGATTATCATGAACAAGGAAATATAATAATAACTAATTTATTATTGCCTCTAGGGCATATTTCCAACAGTTAGATCCAATGGAGCTCTCTTCCCTGAATGAGCTCTTGGATCGTATCGCCGCCCTGGGAGTCGCTACAGACTACGATCAGATTGGGCCTAAACCCGATCTAAGAGAAATTAACTCTCCCCAGGTCACCCACCACGTTGCAGTGGTGGAAGAACAATGCGGCAAAACTTCATCTATCTTAAGGACTAGCTACGTCCGGATTCCCGACCCCCCCAAACCGGATACCCGCGGAGGGGAGAACGTCACTCAAAGCCTGGACCCAGAATCAGGCAGCGGGCTAGATTTACCAGAAAACGTTCACGAATCCAACCTTTTGAGTCCGAAAACTCCTTGGCCACTGAGCCTCAGATCGGGTGAGGATTCAGATTCAATTCAACCCACCCACCCAAACATACGCGATCTATCCCAAATTAGGCAAGAGCCCGAAGAAACAGTACACCATTACTGGGCCAGATTCCTCCTGGTCAAGAACACGATAAACGACTGCCGCGAGGAAGACGCAATTTCATTCTTCTGCAATAATTGCACGGATAAGGGAATCCTCAACGCCATAAGTCGTCGCGAAATTACACGCTTTGCCGACTTGGTGTCCATAGTGCGAAAGTACTGTGGATGGAAAGCGCCTGGAAAAATGAAATAAAATTTTGGGATAATCCGGCCCTGAATACAAACCCAGTCCGAAATAAAAGGGTGCATTATCACAATACACCTGGGTTAACTACCAAAAAGCAAAAGCCCCCTACGGGGCAAGGAAAAGTACTGGAGGGATGGCTCAACGGACCCTGCAAAATTCATAGTACAACGAATGCGATACCAACACACAGCCTTAGAGCATGCTGGATACTCCGGCAGGTGGCCAAAAGTGGTGAGGATCTACTCCTCCCCAAAACCAAAGAGCACCACCCCGGGGACAACAGTACGGTCTTAACAGTCTTCGAGACCTTTGCGTCAAATAAAAGACGGAAGCGAACACTCCGCAGCATGTCCGAAATCTGCCACATAGCAGAAACAAATCCTTGGAGTGACACGGCTATTACCTTCAATGCCAGTGATGAACCTAAATTCCGAACAGCCCGAGTACCAGCCGCACTGGTGCTCAGTCCAATCGTGGACGGCTTTCGACTCACCAAGGTACTCATGGACGGCGGCAGCGGATTAAACCTCATCTACGAGGAAACTCTTCAAAAGATGGAAATAGACTGGAGCCGCATTAAGCAAAGCAGCACAACCTTTAGAGGAATCATACCCATTCGGGAAGCACGCTGCGCCGGAAAAATCACACTAGACGTGGTATTCGGTACGTCGGATAATTACAGGTCCGAAGAAATTACATTCCAAGTGGCCCCGTTCAGCAGTGGATACCACACTCTATTAGGGAGGGAGGCATTCACAATATTCCAAGCCATACCCCATTACGGGCACATGAAGCTCAATATGCCCGGGCCCAACAGAATCATCACTCTTCTTAGTGATCCGGACATAGCACTCCGCGCCGAAAATAAGACAGCTGCACTGGCCCTTGAGGCACTATCCGAAGCCCTAGCGGCCGAAGAACTAACTGCGCTGTGCTCCACGGTAAACAGGGACGACATGATACTCGATAAAAGATCCAAGTTCACCTCCTTTAAGCCGGCGGACGAAATAGTCAAATTCCAAGTCCATCCAACGGACCATACAAAAACAGCTTCCATAGGGGCATAATTAAACCCTGATGTTAACGCCGCACTGCGAGAGTTCCTACGCGAGAACTAGGATATTTTTGCCTGGCACCCTTCAGACATGCCAGGAATCCCACGCAGGCTGGCTGAACATAGCCTAAATATCATAAAAGGGTTCAAGCCAGTCAAGCAGGCTCTTCGATGTTTCTCCAAGCCTAAAAGACAAGCCATGGGAGAGGAACTAGCCAAGCTATTGGTGGCCGGATTCATCAGAGACATAAAACATCCGGACTGGCTAGCAAACTTGGTGATGGTACCAAAGAAGGACAAATCCTGGCGCTTGTGCGTCGATTTTAAGGACCTTAACTAGGCCTGCCCAAAGGATCCCTTCCCCCTCCCCCGCATCGATCAAATCATCGATGCTACCGCAGGACACGATTCATTGTGTTTCCTCGACGCATACTCCGGCTACCACCAAATCAAAATGGCAGAGCCAGACCAAGCCGCAACGGCATTCATCACACCATACGGCCTATTCTGCTTCAACACAATGCCCTTCGGGCTAAAAAAATGCCGGTGCAACATATCAGCGCATGATTCAGACATGCCTGGCAAACCAGATCGGCAAAACAGTGGAGGCATACGTGGATGACGTGGTCATTAAAACCAAGCATGTCGAAACTCTAGTAGACGACTTGAGGCTCACATTCGACAACCTCCGAACACATGACATCAAGCTCAATCTGGAAAAATGCGTCTTCGGCGTACCAGCAGGAAAGCTCCTGGGATTCATTGTCTCCAGTAGAGGTATTGAAGCTAATCCGGCGAAAATCTGAGCGTTGTCACAGTTGGCTACCCCAACAGACCTCAAACAAATACAAAAACTAACTGGATGCGTGGCGGCTCTAAGCCGCTTTATCTCCCGCTTGGGAGAAAAGGCATTACCCCTTTATCGCCTCCTCCGGCGTACCGAGCACTTCGAGTGGACGGGCGCCGCAACAGCCGAACTCAACGAAATAAAAGCCATGTTGGCAACAAACCCAGTCCTGGCCGCGCCAAACATTGGCGAACCAATGCTATTATACATTGCGGCAACTCATCAAGTGGTAAGCGCAGTACTTGTCGTCGAGAGAGAAGTGGACGGACACAAATTTCCCATTCAAAAGCCGGTTTACTACGTGTCCACTGTCCTTACTCCATGCAAATCACGGTACCCGCATTATCAAAAGATAGCGTATGCGGTATTTATGGCATCCAGGAAGCTGCGACACTACTTTCAAGAGTGTTCGATAACGGTAGCCTCGGAAGTACCACTTAACGATATTATAAACAACCGCGACGCGACGTGTCGGATTGCCAAATGGGCCATTGAGCTCCTCCCGTTCGACAGAAGTTACAAGCCACGGCGAGCTATTAAATCGCAAGTTTTGGCTGACTTCGTCGCTGAATGGACAAAAGCCGAACTCCCTAAAAAGCACGACACATATTCAAACTGGATCATGCAGTTCGACGGCTCCAAAATGTTGGCTGGTCTGGGGGCCGGCGTCGTTTTGACGTCCCCAACAGGAGACACAGTTCAATACGTACTGCAGATAATGTATACGGACTCCAACAATGCAGCCGAATACGAGGCCCTTCTACATGGTCTCCGGATGGCAGTATCCATGGGCATTCAACGCCTAGAGGTGCGCGGGGATTCAAACCTTGCAATATCCCAAATAAATGGATACTTTGATGCCAAGGATCAAAAAATGGCCGCTTATCGCAATGCCGTCCTAAAAATGTCAGCCCGGTTCGAGGGGCTCGAATTTCACCATGTGGCTCGGGAAAACAATCAGGCGGCGGATATCCTCGCCCGCATTGGCGCAAAACGCGACGCGGTCCCTCCCAACATTTTTCTGGAAAGGCTTTTCAAGCCATCCGTAGCATGGGAAGGGGAGACCGGTGACAATAGTCCAGACCCGGCCAAAATACCCGATACCGAACTCTCTGACACAATCGGAGGTTCCGCCACCGAAATAACACAACCAGCCCATGAAATAATGGCTATTATTGCCCCGTGGACAGAACCATTCCTGGCCTACTTAACTAGACAGGAACTCCCGGAGGACCAAAATGAGGCACGCTGCATAGTGCGGCGATCAAAGGCCTACAGGGTCCACGAGGGAGAATTGTACAAAAAAAGTGCTACCGGAGTCCTTCAACGGTGCATCTCCGAAGAGGAAGGACAGAACCTTTTGGCAGAAATTCATGCCTGACTCAGCGGTCATCACGCCACAGCCCGGGCTCTTGTGAGCAAGGCCTTCCGTACAGGATTCTATTGGCCAACGGCCCGGGCAGACGAACAGGACTTAGTCTAGCGTTGCGCCGGTTGCCAGCTCTTTGCAAATCAAAGCCATGTGCCACCGACCGCCCTCCGAACAATCCCCATTACATGGCCCTTTGCGGTCTGGGGGCTTGACATGGTTGGACCCCTTAAAGGTGGAACCCACAAGAGAAAATACTTATTGGTCATGGTGGATAAATTCACCAAATGGATAGAGGCCAAACCGGTTAAAACAGCCGAATCCGGACCGGTGATAGATTTCATATCTGGGGTTGTACATCGCTACGGCGTTCCCCACAGCATCATCACTGATAACAGCACGAAATTCACGGCCGACGAGGTAAAACTCGGGTGCAGCAAAATGGGCATCAAGCTCCATTATGCTTCAGTCTACCATCAACAAACCAACGGTCAAGTCGAACGAGCAAATGGTCTTATAATGAGCGGCATTAAACCCAGACTAGTGCGCTCATTAACAGAGTCTGACATGCATTGGGTAGAGGAGCTCGACTCCGTACTCTGGGGGCTGCGGACCACGCCGAATCATAGTACCGGATACACACCATTTTTTATGGTGTACGGCGCAGAGGCAGTCCTACCCTGTGACATAATTCATGACTCACCTCGAGTGCGCATGTACGAAGAAAGAGAAGCTGAGCTCGATCGACAGGACAGTCTGGACACCTTAGAGGAAGAGCACGACATAGCCAAAGCCCATTCCGCATTTTACCAGCAACAAGCCCGCAGATACCAAAGCAGAGAAGTACGAGCCAAAACTTATAACGTTGGCGAACTAGTTCTCCGGCTGCCGGATAAGAAAAAGAACAAGCTAGAGACCAAATGGGAAGGTCCCTTCGTCATCGACCAAGTTCTGACCGGCGGAGCGTACCGATTGCGGGATGCATCGACTAGTCGACTCGAGCCGAACCCATGGAACGCAGCCAGGCTCCGAAGATTCTACGCCTAGCACTGGACTTTGTGTTAGTCCCTTCCCTTTGTCCATTTTCTGCATATGCGTCATTTGTCTTGTTTCCCTTTCTTTCTTTTATTCCTCTAGGCCTTCAAGGGTCACCTTGTGCCTCACTTGTACACTACAGAGGTGCTAGCCGCACTATCTACACCTGGGGCTTCTTTCACAGAAGCTTAAATTATTTACATGGGCATCACGCCCAACACATGCATTATACTTCCGCATGTACCTTTTTTCACCATTATATGCATCGATATGACTTAAGTTTTGGCCAAGCTGGGTTGCCTGGCTCTTGTATTTATGCCCTACATTCCCGTTAATTCGGCTAGGGCATAAGGGGAGCACCTCTGTGATTGTTACCGCCGGGTCAGCCGGACGTGTACCTCAGACTGGGTGAAGCCGAAAGCTAGCGTTCTTAAGAGAATATTCGGTTGGTGAACAAAAGATGACTTTTATTTATTAACCATATCTGCCCCCTGACGTTTTTACCGTGCTTCTTGTCGCAGTCCGGACATGCACTTTAGGGCATGCCTACCCAGGGAAAGGAACCCTTAACGGAACTATTCTCTCTGGAAGATGTTTCTTACTACCCATGTAATATAACATAACTAGTTGGGCACTTGTGTGATAAAGCACTAATGACCCCTACGCCTAGTCTCCATGCATGCCCCGGTTCTTATATAACTGAGAGGGTATTCGGATACACTCCGGACTGTCGGGTCCCGAGGTTGAAGCGAAAAGGTCCGCCACGACAAACGATCTACAATCCGGCTAGAAGGCATCATATATGTCACTTTACAATTACATAGTCAATTTGACTGGTTGAATTCCTCTTCAATGCCATCCAATAGGCTGTCTAGTCTACAGTCCTGTTGGGAATACTTTGCGGCCAATTCTACTTGGCCGTACACTAAATTTACAGGGATCTCCTTGCCATCAGGCCCCACAGGTCCGACTTTGGCCATGTGGTTCGGGTCATCCTTCATGTATCGTGTCTTCACCATCGCCCAAGCTTCCCCGGCGCCCTCACGGCAGGCCGATATCTTCCATAATCGGAAGTGTCGCCGTGCTCCCTTCAGCTTTTCTGCAAGCTCTCCAAGGCCTTCAGGTAGGGAGACGGACAACCACAAGGCCTGGGCAACGCCTTGCATCACCTGCCGAACTCGTTTGTGCAACTGTGCGAGCTCGGGAAGAAGATCACCCGTCGAACTAGGCATCTCCTCGGCAGGACGACCTATTAACATACCTACAGACATAACTCTGTCAGCCAGCTTCCCTGCCGAACTCTTTTTAAGTTCGTTCAAGAACTTACTAAATATGCCGCACCGAAGCCGTCGATTCTCCTTAACAGAGTCCGACAGTTGGGCACGAACATCTTTCAGTTCCACGCCTAGCTTGGTGTTGGCATCTTGGAGATCATGCTTCTCCTGCCTCACCCTTGTAAGCACGCTCTCACCAGCCTTCAGCTAGGGTTTGAGTTGTTGCTTATCCAGATTCACTCCAGCGTCATCTGCAATTTTTTTCGTCAGATTTGCATATAAATCCGCACTCTAATATGATACTTATCATTTGATGGATATGTTACCAGCGGGGGTCTCTTTGGGCTCCCCTGCGGCGGACAGTGCGGCCTGAAGTTGGGCTTTGCACTCTTCCAGCTCCTGGGACAGTTGAGTATTCTTTTCTATAAGAACCTACATAACGAATGATCCTTAAATCAGTTATCTAAACTGTTTCAAGTCTCAGGGGCTACTGATATATATAATCATCAATTTTTCTCACCCGTATGTCTTTTACATACTGCTCCGTGGCTCTGGCTAGACCATCTTGAGCGGCACGGAGGTGCGCGTCTCCCGAGTTGAAGGCATCCAATGCCTCTGGGGAGAAACAAGCGTCACGAAGAAGAGTCCGGCGACGCCTATGGTTCATGGCACTTTCCACCTCGGAATGGGTGGCGGCCAGTCTATCCGTATCCTCTGTCGGAGGAGCACCCGACGCACGCCTTGTACTCGTTCCCACCTCTGAGTCTGGCCTTGGAGCCCGGCTTGTGGAGGCGCGATTGGTAGCCTCTCCGGGTATAGTCCAGCGAGCGCTCTTTTTCTTGAAAAGAAGGCATGGGCGTTAGTATGCCTCTGTAAATAATGTCTTGTAATAAAAACAGCGCGCCATACCGCTGCGCCGGTGCCTCAATCCGAACTGCGGATCTTTTCAGCCTGCTTGGCCTAGCGGCCCCTTGTTGGCTAGTTGCCACGGGCTCGGCCTTCTGACCCGAGGACCTCCCCTGCAAAACACGGATGTTATACAGTAATAAAAAGAGCACAAGGACGGATCCCTTTTTAAGTTCTGGGATTTCGGTCTCAGTCACCTGTGAGGCTGGAACTAGCCCAGGGTAATCGACCGTAATGGCCACCAAGGTATTGTCATTACTCCCTTGGTAAAATACCCCGTCGATCAGCTCCACGGATATGTCCGGATCCTCCTGGGAGGCCGGGTCAAGGGACCGTCCAGGGTCCTTGGGCTGTGGGGGAGGGCTGTTTATTTCCTTTACTGCCTGGCGCAGCTCCTGCGATGAAATCGCTAGAATGAATACTTAAACTATGGGAATACGAAATGGATGGGCGAGAAAAATCTCCGCTTACCCAGCTCGGAGGATTGTACATGGAGAATCCGCCCTGCGGGTTGACACGGAGGAATTCCTCCTCTTCTCCCTTGTACAAAGTGGACAAGATATTTATTCGATCAGCAGACGATCCCGGCCCTTTGCGGCCGTGGCGGATGGCGTCATCCTCCCCGTTGAAATCCCAAATGGGGTGGCCTCTATACTGGAGCGGCTGCACCCCCCGCATAATGCATATAGCCATGACCTCGATCATGGTCAATCCAGATCAAGCTAAAGGGCTTATCCGGCTCATCAGATAAAGAATGTCCCGGTCGTCTTCCTCCAGGGGGCTCCATGGACGCCAGCTCTAATGCTTCTTCAAAGGGGCGTTATCAAACTCTGGAAGGCCGATCCGAATAGGGTCCGGAAGGGGGACATCTTCTATATAAAACCATTCTAAAGGCCAGTCTTCGGACGTCTTGTTTGGGGTCCCGGATAGGTATCCGGTCCCGGCGATACGCCACACTTCGGCTCCGCCCACTTGATATATTGATCCCTTCTTAGAATGGGGCACCAGGCAGAACAGGTTCTTCCACAGAGCGAAAGGAGCCTCACAGCCCAAAAATAACTCGCAAAGGGCTACGAATCCCGCGATATGCATCATAGAGGCAGGCGTGAGGTTGTGCAGCTGGAGAAACGGATGGATTGGGAATCCGAGCCCTCTTACCAGATAAGGGACAAGGCATACCCGCTCTCCCTTAGAGGGATTGGGACGGCTCTCCGCTTGCTCTCCGCCATTATAAGTTGCAAGCCCGACTCGAACCGGGACCAGGTACGCTGGGGGAAGAAATCCCTTGGACTGAAGCATCACCAATTTGCTGTGCGGGATGGAACATCTCTCCCAATCTCCAGGCTTGCAACTAGAGGTACGAGAGGAGGAGCTGCGTCGACCGGCCATGGTGGAATGGATCTCTGTCGGGTACGCTCTGATGAAGACTCGGCAAGGGAGGATGATGTGATTTGGATCTGAATCCTCGTCTTTTTAAATGGACGGCTCATTTACATAGCTAGGGGGGTAAATGTGAAAACACCCTGGCTCTTCACATTCGCTCGACACGTGGAAAGTAGCCATTATTGGGCGTAGAAGCCAAGAAGTACAAACCATCACAAGGAACCGAACATTATTTCGACAGGTACACAGAATTTGAAGAGGAACCCGCCTTGCAATGCCGAGGATAATACTGCACGCCGGACTTGTCATCATTGAAGCCTGGTTCGGGGGCTACTGAGGGAGTCCTGGACTAGGGGGTCTCCGGACAGCTGTACTATCTCCATTGGCCGGACTGTTAGACTATGAAGATACAAGATTGAAGACTTCGTCTCGTGTCCGGATGGGACTCTACATGGTGTGGAAGGCAAGCTAGGCAATACGTATATGTATATCTCCTCCTTTGTAACCGACCTTGTGTAACCCTAACCCTCTCCAGTGTCTATATAAACCGGAGGGTTTTAGTCCGTAGGATAATAATCACAACATACAATCATACCATAGGCTAGCTTCTAGGGTTTAGCCTCTCTGATATCGTGGTAGATCTACTCTTGTAACACCCATATCTTTAATATTAATCAAGCAGGATGTAGGGTTTTACCTCCATCAAGAGGGCCGAAACCTAGGTAAAACTTCGTGTCCCTTGCCTCCTGTTACCATCCAGCCTAGACGCACAGTTCGGGACCCCCTACCCAAGATCCGCCGGTTTTGACACCGACACTTAGCTTTGGGGTTCAATCTTGCGGTGTCCTTTCCCAGTGACAACAGGGGTAGCAAGGCATGTATTGTATTGTTGCCATCGAGGATAAAAATATGGGGTTTATATCATATTGCTTGAGTTTATCCCTCTACATCATGTCATCTTGCCTAATGCGTTACTCTGTTCTTATGAACTTAATACTCTAGATGCATGCTGGATAGCGGTCGATGTGTGGAGTAATAGTATTAGATGCAGAATCGTATCGGTCTACTTGTCGCGGACGTGATGCCTATATACATGATCTTGCCTAGATATTCTCATAAGTATTCGCTTTTCTATCAATTGCTCGACAGTAATTTGTTCATCCACCGTAGAATTTGCTATCTTGAGAGAAGCCACTAGTGAAACCTCTGGCCCCCGGGTCTATCTTCCATTATGTTATTTTCATATCAACTTGCTATTTCTATTACCGTTTATTTTGCAATCTTTATTTTCCAATCTATATCATAAAAATAACAAAAATATTTATCTTATTATCTCTATCAGATCTCACTTTCGTAAGTGACCGTGAAGGGATTGACAACCCCTGTATCGCATTGGTTGCGAGGTTCTTGTTTGTTTGTGCAGGTACTAGGTGACTTGTGTGTTACATCCTACTGGATTGATACCTTGGTTCTCAAAAACTAAGGGAAATACTTACGCTACTATGTTGCATCACCCTTTCCTCTTCAAGGGAAAACCAACGCATGCTCAAGAGGTAACAGACCTCATACGGAAGCAGGTGTTCCATAGCCACCACCGCCTTTTCGGACATGGGTTGCATGCTGGAGTCCGAGGTGGCCTGGAATATCTTGGCGTGTGCATCCTTGATCTTGGCATGGATGGCCTCGACCCGGGCCAGGGCGACATCGGCGGCACGGACGGCAGCTCAAGCAGTCTTGTCATTTGCAGCCGCTGCCATCGCAGCAGCAGCTGCAGCCGTCTCGGTTGCTGCAGCTGCCCCGTCAGCTGCCGCAGACGCTCTCTCGGCGGAAGCAGCCGCGCTCAATGCGGATGCGGCGACACTCTCGGCGTAGGCGACCACGCTCTCGGCGCAGGCGGCGGTGCTTGGGGGGACGCGGCCATCATACTAGCCTTCACGAAGCGTTTCCACCACGTCATCTTTGCAAGAAGGGGGTGCAAGAATGGGGATCAGGATTCGTGGATTCGGGAGTTGCCGGCACAGGAGAAGACGAGCCGGCGAAGCTTAAGGTGGGAGACTTAAATAGACCCAGATATTTTCATCACAAACAGTTCCTAGAAAACAACTGTGTGTGATGTTGTAGATATTTTTTATTAGCTGTGAAAGATGAATTTGGAGTAAAGTGGCAACGGATGGTGTTTTAAATGTACGAGAAATTTTGTAGTACTAATACAACTGTCATGTCAAATTTTGGAAAATTTCAGGGGTCATTTGACAATTAAAACATTTAAGTGATTTTCTAGCCATTTAATTACCGTAATTGAAATTTGAACTACATGTACATGCAACAGCTAACCATAATGGTTTGAAAAGTCATATTTTGTGTACTTGTGTGCGATCTAATTCCATGTGCAGTAAATTGGAAGGAACTTTCAAACATATTGGTCTAACGACTATGACACAATTTAGCATGGAGTGCCATGGCATTTAAATTCCAAAAAATTAAAAATATATCAGAAACACATGAAACCTTGGTTGATGTAATGTCATGCCACCAAGATGAAGTGGTAAAAAAATTGGCATGTGGTGACGAAAGTTTGGACACACACCCCTCACAAACCGGAGCAACTCACCAGAAGGCTCGTGGTTTCGAGAGGGAACAATGCATGTTTGATGACGAATAGGAAATATCTTCCTCTTACACCCTTCAATTTTGTTTACGTGTAACGTGCACTAATAACACTGTCATGTGAAAATTTGGAAAATTTCAGGGGTCCTTTGACCTTTTGAAGACATTTAAGTGATTTTCTAGCCATTTAATGATCGTAATTCAAATTTGAACTACATCTACATGCAACGGCTAACCATAATGGTTTGAGAAATCATATTTGTGTACTTGTGTGAGTTAATTCCATGTGAAGTAAATTAGAAGAAATTTTCAAACATATTTGTGTCATGACATGGACACATGCATATGTATGCATGGAGTGCTATGGCATTTTAATTCCAAAAAATTAAAAAAATATATCAGAAACACATGAAACCTTGGTTGATGTAATGTCATGCCACCAAGATGATGTGGTAAAAAATTGGCATGTTTGACGAAAGTTTGGACACACACCCCGTCACAAACCGAAGCAACTCACTAGAAGGCTCGTGGTTCTGAGAGGGAATAATGTATGTTTGATGACGAACGGGAGACAACTTCCTCTTACGACCTTCAAATTTTTTCTACGTTTAACGTGCACTAATACATCTGTCATGTGAAAATTTGGAAAATTTCAGGGGTCCTTTGACCATTTAATGACCGTATTTCAAATTTGAACTACATCTACACGCAACGGCTAACCATAATGGTTTGAAAAATCATATTTGTGTACTCGTGTGAGTTAATTCCATGTGCAGTAAATTAGAAGAAATTTTTAAACATATTTGTCTCACGACATGGACACATGCATATGTATGCATGGAGTGCCATGGCATTTTAATTCCAAAAAATTTAAAAAATATCAGAAACACATGTAACCATGCTTGATGTAATGTTATGCCACCAAAATGATGTGGTAAAAAAATTGGCATGTTTGACGAAAGTTTGGACGCACACCCCTCACAAACCGGAGCAAGTCACTAGAAGGCTCGTGGTTCCGAGAGGGAACAATGCATGTTTGATGTCGAATGGGAGATAGCTTCCTCTTATAGCCTTCAAATTGTTTCTACGTTCAACGTGCACTACAACAACTTTAATGTAAAAATTTGGAAAATTCTAGGGGTCATTTGACCTTTTAAAGACATTTAAATGATTTTCTTGCCATTTAATGACCATAATTCAAATTTGAACTACATCTACATGCAATGCCTAACCATAATGGTTTGAAAAATGATATTTGTGCTTGTGTGCGAGTAATTCCATGTGCAGTAAATTAGAAGGAATTTTCAAACATATTGGTCTCACGACATGGACACATGCATATGTATGCATGGAGTGCCATGTCATTTTAATTCCAAAAAATTAAAAAATGATCAGAAACACATGAAACCTTGCTTGATGTAATGTCATGCCACCAAGATGATGTGGTAAAAAAATTGGCATGTTTGACGAAAGTTTGGACGCACACCCCTCACAAACCGGAGCAACTCACTAGAAGGCTCGTGGTTCCGAGAGGGAACAATGCATGTTCGATGACGAACGGGAGATAGCTTCCTCTTACGGCCTTCATATTTTTTCTACGTTTAACTGCACTACTACAACTGTAATGTGAAAATTAGGAAAATTTTAGGGGTCATTTGACCTTCTAAAGACATTTAAGTGATTTTATAGCCATTTAATGGCCGTAATTCAAATTTGAACTACATCTACATGCAACAACTAACCATAACGGTTTGGAAAAAAATTCATATTTGTGTACTTGTTTGCGAGTTAATTCAATGTGCAGTAAATTAGAAGGAATTTTCAAATATATTGGGTCTCACAACATGGACACATGCATATGTATGCATGGGCTGTCATGGCATTTTAGTTCCATAAAATTAAAAATGATCAGAAAAACATGAAACCTTGGTTGATGTAATATAATGCCACCAAGATGATGTGGTAAAAAAATTGGCATGTGTGACGAAAGTTTGGACACACACCCCTCACAAACCGGAGCAACTCACTAGAAGGCTCGTGGTTCCGAGAGGGAACAATGCATGTTTGATGACGAACATGAGATAGCTTCCTCTTACGACCTTCAAAGTTTTTTCTACGTTTAACATGCACTACTACAACTGTACTGTGAAAATTTGGAAAATTCTAGCGGTCATTTGACCTTTTAAAGACATTTAAGTGATTTTGTAGCCATTTAACGACCATAATTCAAATTTGAACTACATCTAGATGCAACGCCTAACCATAACATTTTGAAAAATCATATTTGTGCTTGTGTGCGAGTTAATTCCATGTGCAGTAAATTAGGAGGATTTTTCAAACATATAGGTCTCACGATATGGACACATGCATATGTATGCATGGAGTGCCTTGGCATTTTAATTCCAAAAAAATTAAAAAATGATCAGGAAAACATGAAACCTCGCTTGATGTAATGTCATGCCACTAAGATGATGTGGTAAAAAAATTGGCCTGTTTGACGAAAGTTTGGACACACACCCCTCACAAACCAGAGCAACTCACTAGAGGGTTTGTGGTTTCGAGAGGGAACAATGCATGTTTGATGACGAACGGGAGATAGCTTCCTCTTACGGCCTTCAATTTTTTTTCTATGTTTAACGTGCACTAATACAACTGTCATGTGAAAATTTGGACAATTTCAGTGGTCATTTTACCTTTTAAAGACATTTAAGTGATTTTCTAGCCATTTAATGACCGTAATTCAAATTTCAACTACATCTACATGCAACGGCTAACCATAACGGTTTGAAAAATCATATTTTGTGTACTTGTGTGCGAGTTAAAAATCATCAGACGATGTAAATATCTGGTGTTCAAAAAAGGAAATGTAAAGATTTGGCAAGAGAACCGCCCCACACGATTGGCACTCTATCTCGCGGCTCGAGGTTTGGTAGGTGAGTGGCGGGGATCATTAATCAGACACGGTTCTCTATTGGAAATTGTCAGTTATTTTGTTCACACACGGATTTTGCTGCAGGAATAGTGTGTAATTAAAACTACAATACTCGTAAATTCCGTCGACCGGCATGTATACTGTTCCCGTTAATCTACATTCTGGCCGCCAATAAATACTACCTTGCTCACATTGTCCCGCCTAAATTCTCATCTACATCCTCCCCTCGCTCGCCCTCTCTCTCTCAAATCTCTGCCATGCGCCGCTGGTCTGCCCACGCGCCGACGAGGAGTCGACGCCGCCGAGGACACTCACTCTAATAGTAGTGACGAGGACCCCTACGCACCGCTGGACGAGGTTGTGCCGGACCCGCAACTTTGGATTGGTTTTGGGGCCAGTACAATCTTTGTCTATGGAAGTCGCTGCCGTCGGCTGAGAAAGCCAGGCAAGTGGCATTCAAGGAGATGGCGGAGAAGGAAGCCAGGTACCAGGCGGCCTGTGAAGCCCATGATGCCACCGGGAAAAAGGAGGCGGCAAAGCTTTGGGGGTGGGCGCGTTGTCGTGCGTAGGAGGTGTATGAAGATGGGTACTTCGCAAGGAAGGTCATATGCGCTGGGTGCCTTGTCGCTGCATGGAGGTGGGCCTGTAAGATCTAGCGTGCCACCGACGAGGAGCTCCGATGGGCGCCCAATGAACTGGTAAGATCGTTCATGCGCGTCCGCCAGCAAGAGGCAGATCGATACGTCAAGCGCTGCGAGGTGGAGAAGGCGGAGCACTGCCTTCGCACTAGGAAGATGCCGCGCACCAGGGAGCTGTTGGCGAGGGGCTGCCGGAATACTGGCCCCAGGAGGGCTTATTAGTTTTAGTATTGTTTGTTTTTAATTTTATGCGTTGTACCTAGTAGTTAAGTATCATCACGTATATGTGATGATATTATATATATATATATATATATTCTGAGATGAACTAATGAAAAATTAATATATATATATATATTATGAATTCCATTTTCTATCTATTTTTGTATACTAATTTGAATCTAGCTGTTATCATCCACATATACAGAATGGAAAGCGTATACACACACATTGAAACATAACATATAAGAACGAAAAACAGAGTACACATATTGAAACGGAGGAATAAACAGAGCAATACTATGATTGCTGTGAATATATAGCTATCCACGTCGGAACAAATCAACAAAATAAAACTCGTCCATGAGACCATGACAAGCAGCCCTTGCCTACGGTAGCTCTTGGCTCTGCCTGAACTCGTGCAGGCGTCCGTCCAAGCAGTCGACATGCTCGTGGTACATCTGGAGCGCGATCTCGAGCTCCAAGTTGGCTATTTCATCGAATATCACCAACCCAAGGATGCGACGGCCATGTTCCTCTACTGCGCCCAGGTGGACACCTGGGCCAAGGAGGCGGTCGAGCCTATGGACTAGAATGTTGGCATCCAGTGGGCCGCGAACAAGGGGAACAACGCGACCCATGCGAATAGTGTGGCGGGTGTCCGGTGCAAGTACGACGCGGTCGGCCTTTGGTGCAAGTACAACGCTGAGGGCCTCTGCTCACTCCTGGCGAGGAATGGGGGTACTGACGGGACGTGTACCTAGCTGTGACACCATGTCGACAACAGACAAGCGGCAATGGATCCGCTCTTGCTGTGCGGCGTGCCGCACCTCTCGCTCTGCGGTGCTCCAATGGTCTCGTCGTGCAGCGAGCCGCGGCCTATCGGCGCGGACGCTTGCTCTACGGCGCACCATCAATCATGTTGTGCGGCGAGCTGCAGCCTGCCGGTGCTGACATGCCTATCTTGATCCGCGATGCTCAAGCGCCATGCGCCAAACATCCGCTCAACCCTGGCGATGGCGCGCATGACAACATCGTCCATTGCGTTGTCGGGGAGCGCCTCGGCCTCGACGGGCCTTGGCGCCTGCTTGTTTTCCTCGTCGATGAGGTTGATGACAGAGGCGGTGCTTTGGTGGGTTGGCATGCTTGGAAAAGGTGGATGTGCTACAGGCTGCGCTTGTCGCCTATGTGCGTCGCGCGCCGCCTAGGTTTATGCGCAATATCGCTAGGTGGCGGGAAACAGGTGAGGAAATGGCGGGAAATGGGGGCGTGTTCATAAAACGCCATAAATTAATGGAAACTTAGCATAGAAGGAACATCGAGCTAGCACAAGAAGTAGATGATGATCAGATGAACACGGACCACACTAGGGAACCCGTCGGTGATGAATTCATCCATCACAAACGGTTGAATACTAGCAAGCGTTTGCCCAGAACACACACGACTTATTCCATCACAAACAGGTCGGATGGATCAACTGTAGGCCACGTATCGCACATTGTCAAAAAGTAATGCGGTAGACCTTCTTTAACATGTGTTAAAAAATAAGAAACAAGGACCTCGAGTCCAATGGCTAATAGATGTTGTGTAGACAGAGCATATCACATACATCTTATGAGAAGCAATTGTCTGTGTTATTATCGGTCTTCGCACACATTTCTAATTACACACCTGTTTTCCGCGTATAACACACATCTTGATATATTGAACCATTTCTATTCTCTTGACTCAACACAAACAATTCATCCGAGTGAACCACATGCCGTATATCACACACACCTTGATCTGGCTGCCCGTTTCTTTTGTTCCTCCTCATCGCAAACAATTAATTGAACTGAACCATATGACCTGCATCACACATGCAAGTAAAATCTGAACCGTCTTTGATGCATCCTCCATCGCAAATGTTTTGCACCTTTTTTGACGGTTTTTACACCACCGTTTGTGATTATTGCATCACACATAGTTTCGTCGAAGGGTCTCTGTTCCTAGTGTCGCATTAGCAGCATCCTGCAGTAGTGATAATCTCATAGTCTAAGGAATATGTATTTGACATGAAGAAAGCAATAGCAATAAAACTAAGCGATCAACACGCTAAGCTAACGGATGGGTCTTGTCCATCACATCATTTTCCTAATGATGTGACCCTGTTCATCAAATGACAACACATGTCTATGGTTAGGAAACTTAACCATCTTTGATTAATGAGCTAGTCTAGTAGAGGCTTACTAGGGACACGGTGTATTGTCTATGTATTCACACATGTATCAAGTTTCCAGTTAATACAATTCTAGCATGAATAATAAAAATTTATCATGATATAAGAAAATATAAAATAACAACTTTATTATTGCCTCTAGGGCATATTTCCTTCCGTCTCCCACTTGCACTAGAGTCAATAATCTAGATTACATAGTAATGATTCTAACACCCATGGAGTCTTGGTGCTGATGATGTTTTGCTCGTGGAAGAGGCTTAGTCAACAGGCCTGCCACATTCAGATCCGTATGTATTTTGCAACTCTCTATGTCTCCCTCCTTGACTTGATCACGGATGGAGTTGAAGCATCTCTTGATGTATTTGGTTCTTTTGTGAAATCTAGATTCCTTCGCTAAGGCAATTGCTCCAGTATTGTCACAAAAGATTTTCATTGGACCCGATCCACTAGGTATTACACCTAGATCGGATATGAACTCCTTCATCCAGACTCCTACATTTGCTACTTCCGAAGCAGCTATGTAATCCGCTTCACATGTAGATCCCGCCACGACGCTTTGCTTGGAATTGCACCAACTGATAGCTCCACCATTCAATATAAATATGTATCCGGTCTGTGACTTAGAGTCATCTGGATCAGTGTCAAAGCTAGCATTGATGTAACCATTTACGACGAGCTCTTTGTTATCTCCATAAAGGAGAAACATATCCTTAGTCCTCTTCAGGTACTTCAGGATGTTCTTGACCGCTGTCTAGTGATCCACTCCTGGATTACATTGATACCTCCTTGCTAAACTTATAGCAAGGCACACAACAGGTCTGGTACACAACATAGTATACATGATAGAACCTATGGCTGAGGCATAGGGAATGACTTTCATTTTCTCTCTATCTTCTGTAGTAGTCAGGAATTGAGTCTAACTCAACTTCACACCTTGTAGCACATGCAAGAACCCTTTCTTTGACTGATCCATTTTTAACTTCTTCAAAACTTTATTAAGGTATGTGCTTTGTGAAAGTCCAATTAAGCGTCTTGATCTATCTCTATAGATCTTGATGCCTAATATATAAGTAGCTTCGCCGAGATCTTTCATTGAAAAACTCTTATTCAAGTATCCTTTTATGCTATCCAGAAATTCTATGTCATGTCCAATCAACAATATGTCATCCACATATAATATTAGAAATGCTACAGAGCTCCCACTCACTTTCTTGTAAATACAAGCTTCTCTGAAAGTCTATATAAAACCATATGCTTTGATTACATCATCAAAGCATATATTCCAACTCTGAGATGCTTGCACCAGTCCATAAATGGATCGCTGGAGCTTGCACACTTTGTTAGCACCTGTAGGATCGACAAACCTTCTGGTTGCATCATATACTACTCTTCTTTTAGAAATCCATTAATGAATGCAGTTTTGACGTCCATTTGCCAGATTTCATAATCATAAAATGCGGCAATTGCTAACATGATTCAGATAGACTTAAGCATCGCTATGGGTGAGAAAGTCTCATCGTAGTCAACTCCTTGAACTTGTCGAAAACCTTTCGCGACAAGTCTTCTTCTTGAAGCTCCATTTATTCTCTATGGCTCGCCGACCATCGGGCAAGTCAACCAAAGTCCACACTTTGTTCTCATACATGGATCCTATCTCAGATTTCATGGCCTCTAGCCATTTATCGGAATCTGGGCTCATCATCGCTTCTTCGTAGTTCGTAGGTTCGTCATGGTTTAGTAACATGACTTCCAGAACAGGATTACTGTACCACTCTGTTGCGGAAAGTGCTCTGGTTGACCTACGAGTTTCGGTAGTAACTTGATCTGAAGTTTCATGATCATTATCATTAGCTTCTTGTCTAGTTGGTATAGGCATCATGTGAATGGTTTTCTGTGATGAACTACCCTCCAATTCGAGAGAAGGTACAATTACCTCATCAAGTTATACTTTCCTCCCACTCACTTCTTTCGAGAGAAACTCCTTCTCTCGAAAGGATCCATTCTTAGCAACAAAGATCTTGCCTTCGGATCTATGATAGAAGGTGTACCCAACAATTTCTTTTGGGTATCCTATGAAGACGCACTTCTCTGATTTGGGTTCGAGCTTATCAGGCTGAAGCTTTTGCACATAAGCATCACAACCCAAAACTTTAAGAAACGACAACTTTGCTTTCTTGCCAAACCATAGTTCATACGGTGTCATCTCAACGGATTTAGATGGTGCCCTATTTAACGTGAATGCAGCTGTCTCTAATGCATAACCCCAAAATGATAGTGGTAAATCAGTAAGAGACATCATAGATCGCACCATATCTAATAAAGTATGGTTACGACACTCCGACACACCATTACGCTGTGGTGTTCTAGGTGGCGTGAGTTGTGAAACTATTTCACATTGTTTTAAAAGAAGGCCAAACTCGTCACTCAAATATTCGCCTCCGCGATTAGATCTTAGAAACTTTATTTTCTTGTTACGATGATTCTCCACTTCACTCGGAAATTCTTTGAACTTTTCAAATGTCTCAGACTTGTGTTTCATTAAGTAGATATACCCATATCTGCTCAAATCATCTGTGAAGGTCAGAAAATAACGATACCTGCCGCGAGCCTCAACACTCATCGGACCGCATACATCGGTATGTATTATTTCCAATAAGTCAGTGGCTTAGTCCATTGTTCTGGAGAACGGAGTTTTAGTCATCTTGCCCATGAGGCATGGTTCGCAAGCATCAAATGATTCATAATCAAGTGATTCCAAAATTCCATCCGCATGGAGTTTCTTCACGCGCTTTACACCAATACGACCTAAACGGCAGTGCCACAAATACGTTGCACTATCATTATCAACTTTGCATCTTTTGGCATCAATATCATGAATATGTGTATCACCACGATCGAGATTCAACAAAAATAGACCACTCTTCAAGGGTGCATGACCATAAAAGATATTACTCACATAAATAGAATAACCATTGTTCTCTGATTTAAATGAATAACCGTCTCGCATCAAACAAGATCCAGATATAATGTTCATGCTCAACGCCAGCACCAAATAACAATTATTCAGTTCTAAAACTAACCACGAAGGTAGATGCAGAGGTAGCGTGCCGACGACGATCACATCAACCTTGGAACCATTCCTGACGCGCATTGTCACCTCGTCCTTAGACAATCTTCATTTAATCCACCAAATACTTGGGCCAGTTCCGCTTCTAGTGACCAGTTTCGAGTTACAAATATGAGCAACATAACCAGTATGTAATACCCAGGCGCTACTATGAGGATTAGTAAGGTATACATCAATAACATGTATATCACATATACCATTGTTCACTTTGCCATCCTTCTTATCCGCCAAATACTTGGGGCAGTTCCGCTTCCAGTGACTAGTCCCTTTGCAGTAGAAGCACTCAGTTTCAGGCTTAGGTCCAGACTTGGGCTTCTTCACAGGAGTAACAACTTGCTTGCCATTCTTCTGGAAGCTCCCCTTCTTTCCTTTGCCCCTTTTCTTGAACTAGTGGTCTTGTTAACCATCAACACTTGATGCTCCTTCTTGATTTCTACCTCCGCTGCTTTGAGTATAGCGAAGATCTCGGAAATAGTCTTATCCATCCCTTGCATATTATAGTTCATCACGAAGCCTTTGTAGCTTGGTGGCAGTTGATACGTCTCCAACGTATCTATAATTTTTGATTGTTCATGCTATTATATTATCTGTTTTCGATGTTTTATATGCATTACTATGCTATTTTATATGATTTTTGGGACTAATCTATTAACCTAGAGCTCAGTGCTAGTTTATGTTTTTCCTTCTTTTATAGTTCCGCAGAAAAGGAATACCAAACGGAGTCCAAACAGAATGAAACTTTTGCAATGATTTTTCTTGGACCAGAAGACATCCGCAGGACTTAGAGTACACATCAGGGAAGCCACGAGGCATCCTCACAAGGACGGAGGGTGCACCTAGGGGGGTAGGGCGCGCCCCCACCCTTGTGGGCCCCTCTGACTCCACCGACCTATTTGTTTCGCCTATATATTCTCAAATACCCCAAAACCTTCCAGGGGAGCCACGAAACCACTTTTCCACCGCCGCAACCTTCTGTACCTGTGAGGTCCCATCTAGGGGCCTTTTCCGGCGTCCTGTCGAAGGGGGATTCGATCACGGAGGGCTTCTACATCAACACCATTGCCTCTCCGATGAAGCGTGATTAGTTTACCACAAACCTATGGGTCCATAGCTAGTAGCTAGATGGCTTCTTCTCTCTCTTTGATTCTCAATACCATGTTTTCCTCGATGTTATCGGAGATCTCACTACTAGGGAAAAGGCTAGCAGCAGCGCGGGTTTTAGGTGTATCAGTAGCGCGGGGACCAGTGCTACTAATAAGGCGCTATAGCTAACACGTAGCAGTAGCACGTGCTCACCAGTGCTACTGCTACACAAGTGTAGCATCAGCACGCTTAATGGAAGCTCGCTACTTCTAATAGCTATAGCGCGCTTCTCCTGTGCGCGCTACTGCTACTACCGCGCTGCTACTAACTATTCTCCACTCGCTACTGCTAATTTTAGTAGTTTTTGTTTTTTTGGCATATTTGTTTTGTACTTGAACATGCTTTATAGAAGAATCTTTAGCACATACAAATGTCATCATAATCATAGCATATACATACAAATAGTCTCATCATAATCATCATCCAACACAAAAGTGGTATCTTGTCATCATCTTGAAAATAGCGATACATGCAAGTCTCAAATACTTGCAACTACAACGTCATCCATCTAAACAAAGGTATACGCGAGAAGAGCTATCACTATGAGTGAGAGCGGAACTATGCAGTACATGAGGTGGCGGTTACGAGTCCTCTCTCGCGCTAGCGTGAACCTCAAGTAACTAGCTTCTCCTTCTTGTCTGCTTTTGAAGCCTTTATGGATGGCGCCCGAGAACCCATTCACTTGCGCCTGACACTCATGCCACTCGTTGTACACCCTCGGTACCTTCCCTTTGTACACGGCATAGCACTTCCATCTCGCCATCAATAAACTAGGTACCTGTTAGAGATGCATGTTCATGAAGAAGATGTACAATCATATATATGCAACAAAATATACTAGAGCAACACCGAAAAAGAAAGGGTTAGCAACTAGATGCAACATACAGTATGCAAATTAATTAACTAGAGGTACGCAGGTCATCATACACAAACTAACAAAGTAGCGTTATGCAAGTTCGGCAGGGACCGTGGTCATCACAAAATTTCATCGCTACAAAAAGTATACAAGTTCAACCGACACATATCATCATCATCGGCATCATAAATCATTAGAAGTTCCATCCTTCCATATCATCGAGGATGGACCCTAGCTTCTTGAACGGCGTGAGGTCTAGACGTTGCATGCCTATGCGAGTTCGGACGTCAGCTCGCGATATAGGGCCGTGGTGGAACATCCCCTTCTCATCGACGACTTCTTTCATGAAGATGGTGATATTAGAGTCATGCTAGTAAGTAGTTGTGAATTTGAGAAGTACTTGTGTTATTGTTTGTGAGTCCCGTAGCATGCACGTATGGTGAACCGTTATGTAACGAAGTTGGAGCATGAGATATTTTTTTGATTGTCTTCCTTATGAGTGGCGGTCGGGGATGAGCGATGGTCTTTTCCTACCAATCTATCCCCCTAGGAGCACGCGTGTAGTACTTTGTTTCGATGACTAATAGATTTTTCCAATAAGTATGTGAGTTCTTTATGAGTAATGTTGAGTCCATGGATTATACGCACTCTCCCTCCATTTCTAGCCCTCTAGTACCGCGCAACTTTTGCCGGTACCATATACCCACCATATACCTTCCTCAAAACATCCACCAGACCAACCTATTATGGCATTTTCATAGCCATTCTGAGATATATTGCCATGCAACTTTCCACCATTCCGTTTATTAGGAAACGCTCCATCATTGTCATATTGCTATGCATGATCATGTAGTTGACATCGTACTTGTGGAAAAGCCACCGTTCATCATATTTTTTATAGATGTCGCTCTTGATTCATTGCACATCCCGGTACACCGCCGAAGGCATTCACATAGAGTCATATTTTGTTCTAGTATCAAGTTGTAATTTTTGAGTTGTAAGTAAATAAAAGTGTGATGATCTTCATTATTAGAGCATTGTCCCATATGAGGAAATAAAAAAAGAGAAGGCCCAAAAAATGAGAGAAAAAGAGAGAAGGGACAATGTCACTATCCTTTTGCCACACTTGTGCTTCAAAGTAGCACCATGATCTTCATGATAGAGTGTCTCCTATATTGTCACTTTCATATACTAGTGGGAATTTTCATTGTAGAACTTGGCTTGTATATTCCACCGATGGGCTTCCACAAAATGCCCTAGGTCTTCATGACCAAGCAAGTTGGATGCACACCCACTTAGTTTTTTGTTGAGCTTTCATAAACTTATAGCTCTAGTGCATCCGTTGCATGGCAATACCTACTCACTCACATTGATATCTATTGATGGACATCTCCATAGCCCGTTGATATGCCTAGTTGATGTGGGACTATATCCTTCTTTTTGTCTTCTCCACAACCACCTTCTATTCCACCTATCGTGCTATGTCCATGGTTCACGCTCAAGTATTTCTTGAAAGTTGAAAAAGGTTGAGAACATCAAAAGTATGAAACAATTGCTTAGCTTGTCATCGGGTTGTGCATGATTTGAGTATTTTGTGTGATGAAGATGGAGCATAGCCAGACTATATGATTTTGTAGGGATAAGATTTATTTGGCCATGTTATTTTGAGAAGACATAATTATTTTGTTAGTATGCTTGAAGTATTATTGTTTTTATGTCAATATTAAACTTTTGTTTTGAATCATACGGATCTGAACATTCATGCCAGAATAAAGATAATTACATGGATAAATATGTTAGGTTGCATTCCACATCAAAAATTCTGTTTTTATCATTTACCTACTCGAGGACGAGCATGAATTAAACTTGGGGATGCCTGATACATCTCCAACGTATCAATAATTTTTGATTGTTCCATGCTATTATATAATTTTTGATTGTTACATGCTATTATATTATCTGTTTTGGATGTTTTATATGCATTAATATGCTATTTATATGATTTTTGTGACTAACCTATTAACCTAGAGCCCAGTGCCACTTTCTGTTTTTCCTTGTTTTTGAGTTTCGCAGAAAAGGAATACCAAACGGAGTCCAAACGGAATGCAACTGTCGCGATGATTTTTCTTGGACCAGAAGACATCCAGAGGACTTCGAGTACACGTCAGGGAAGCCATGAGGCATCCACAAGGATGTGCCCAGGGGGGTAGGGTGCGCCCCCTGTCGGTGTTAAAACCGGCTGATCTCGGGTAGGGGGCCCCGAACTGTGCGTCTAAGGTCAATGGTAACAGGGTCGGGGGACGCAATGTTTACCCAGGTTTGGGCCCTCTCTATGGAGGTAAAACCCTACTTCCTGCTTGATTGATCTTGATGAATATGGGTATTACAAGAGTTGATCTACCACGAGATCGAATGGCTAAACCCTAAAAGTCTAGCCTATCTGGCTATGATTATTTTGTCTCCTTCTACGGACCTAGCCCTCCGGTTTATATAGACACCGGAGGGATCTAGGATTAAATAAGGTTGGTTACAGAGAAAGGAATCTTCATATTTGGCCGTCAAGCTTGCCTTCCATGCCAAGGAGAGTCCCATCCGGACACGGGTAGAGTCTTCGGCCTTTTTATCTTCATGGCCCATCAGTCCGACCCACATCCAATAGGTCGGACGCCCGAGGACCCCTTAGTCCAGGACTCCCTCGGTAACCCCTGAACCAAGCTTCAATGACGAGGTGTCCGGCGCGCAAATTGTCTTCGGCATTGCAAGGCGGGTTCCCCTTTCCGAATACTCCAAGATAGTCTTCGGACGTAATGAACGTGTCCGGATCTGCAATACACGCACCGCACACACAGCCGTAGAGAGTATAATATTTCACGAGTTCCATCTGCTGACAACTTTTCCAAGATGACTTCACACATGTCCGGTCATTATACCGAACCGTTTTGTCTGCCGTTCCGCGTTTCGAGATGCGCTTTCCACTGGCACGTCTTGTCAAAGAAGAGATCGTGTCCCCTTATTGCGGGAGTCTCATCAATACGGGTGTGGGTAATTCAACCACGCCGTTTGCCCAACCCTTGGGAATAGGCGAGTTTTAGGGTGAGTGGGAGGCGTTCGATATGCACTGCCTTTATAAGGGGATAAGGACTCCCTTTATTCTCCCACGCCTTCTCTCTTCCTCTACCCTTCCATTCTTGAGCTCCAGCGCCCAAGTTCTCATCTTTCCCAACTCGAGCAAACACTCAACCATGTCCAGATCCGAGGGTCAAGGCAAGTGGATGGCCTCCTCCGTCAAGGAGAAGGACATCACTGAGCTTCGGGCGGCCGGGTATCTGGCGAAGGAAATCGCCCACCTTCTTCCGACCAAGGGGCAAGTCGTCCCTACACCGAAGCCCAACGAGAGGGTGGTATTCATCCCTCATTTCGTCCGCGGGCTAGGGTTTCCACTCCACCCATTCATCCGCGGGCTGATGTTCTATTACGGGCTAGATTTCCATGATATAGCCCCGAACTCTTTCCTCAACATCTCGGCATTCATTGTTGTGTGTGAGGCTTTCCTCCGCATCCAACCCCACTTCGGACTGTGGCTCAAGGTCTTCAACATGAAGCCGAAGGTGGTGGATGGCCAACACGTGGAGTGTGGAGGCGCCATGGTGAGCAAGCTGCCCAATGTCACCTGGCCAAAAGGTACTTTCATGGAGACTGTCAAGGAGTGGCAGAAACTGTGGTTCTACATCACAGAGCCCCGCGGCGCCACCTGGGCTGCGGCTGCTGAATTCAACTCTGGAGCTCCAATGCGGCTCAACTCCTAGATTGAGAAGGGTCCAAATTGGTCTTCGTAAGATGAGTCGATAGCGCTACTGTCGGATTTCGGGTTCCGGCAGACCCTTGAGGTTCGAACACTGGGGTGCGCGCGGAGATTTCGCCTTCTACCTACCTGCACACCTCCGCCTCGCTAAGATCTAAGCTATGGAAAGAACAGCACAAGAGACACAGGGTTTATACTGGTTCGGGCCACCGTTGTGGTTTAATACCCTACTCTAGTGTGTGGTGTGGTGGATAGCCTCTTGGGCTGATGATGATGAGCAATACAAGGAAGAACAGCCTCGCGAGGGTCTGTTCTTGGCTGGGGGGATGAACTGCTAGGAGGAGTTCAGTCGCCCTTCTCTCTCTCTCTGTGATGCTACTCGATCCGATCCTAGCTAGTTTCTCTCTTGGCTTCTAGATTCTTCCTTCTTCATTGCCCCTCTACCCTGGGGGTGGCTAGTCCTATTTGTAGGCAAAGTCCCTGGGCCTCTTCCCAAATATTGAGCGGGAAGGGCGCCAACAATTGGACATTTTGAAGGGGAACATCTGGTATACTTATCCTGACTAAAGTTGGTCCTCGCCTGCCAAAGGCTCTGGTGGTGACGCTGGCTTGGGATCCACAATGACTTCCTCCCTGCCGTTGGACTTGTCTTGGTTTCGTTGCATCGAAACGGGTGCCTTTGCTTGATGCTCTCGCCTGCGCTTGCTCCCTTTGCACCAAATAGGAAAGGAGGACACTGCGCGGTTGGCGCCTTTGGTCGTCATGGCTTGCATCACGGGCACCTCGTGAGGTACCCCGCCTTGATATCTCCGCCTCCTCGTGAGCCAGCCTGATGAGGCCGTGCCTGAGGAAGCTCCGTGTCGTCCGCCCCGCGAGGCTTGGCCCCTCGCGAGGGTCTTGGGTCTGTGTTGATGAAGATGGGCCACGCTGGGCCCCCTTTTGAGCCACGCCGCAGGCCGCAGGCAGGCAAGTCTGGGGACCCCCGTTCCCAGAACGCCGACAGTAGCCCCCGGGCCCAAGGCGCGCCCGGACATGGCCGTGCAGGGAGGCGAAAGGGCAAGAGCGAAGTGCCGCGGGCCCTAACAGCCTGCGGCCTTGGGCGCCACGTGGCGGTTGACTGGACGTGTGCGCCTCAGCAACCGCGCGAGTTGATAAGGGAGCGGCATCTGCCTAGGCTTTGCTTTTTTTGCTTTCTCCGGTGGCTGCTCAGATCCCCTTTCTTGCGCCTCTCCTTCCTTCCTCCAAAATTTCCAGATCTACTCCGACCGCGTGACCTAGGAAGCCATGGCGCCTCGTCAGTCCCCGGCCGGAGCTTGGTACTCGTCTGCCCTGGACTCGCCGAACGTGTCGGAGGCGAGCCTCGCCCGGTTGCGCTGGATGGCGGCGGCGCAGGGCATCGATGGGGCGAAGGTGTTTTCAAGGCCGGCTCCGCCACCCCTGAGGGCCAAGGGAGCACCTTCTATCCGTTCGTTGTAAGCGCCATTGCTACTGGCCTGGTGCCTCCCTCCTCCGAGTTCTTCTTCTCTGTCCTCCGCCATTATAAGCTACAGGCTCTGCATCTCCACCCCAACTCCGTCCTTCTCCTGGCAATCTTCGCCTATTACTGCGAGGCTCACGTAGGGGTGCAGCCCTCAGTGGCCTTGCTGCGCGACTACTTCTACCTCCGGACCTCTCGCGGTCCTGCTTCCGCGTGCGCGAGCTTCATCGCATACAGTGGCGCCATTGCCATTTCGAACCCCGGGAAAAGGATTGAGGGCTTCAGGAGCAAGTGGGTCTTGGCAGATGCTGGGCGCATCCACCCTCGGCTGATCTTGCCCACGGAGCAACCCATGAGCTCCAGCGATTGGGGTCGAGCGGAGCTCGCGGACCCCCGCGCGAAGCTGGTGTTGGAGAAGATGGACGCGGATCTGAGGCCGGCCAACATGGCGGCGGCGAAGCTGACCGGCGCGTCGCTGCTGAGGGAATTCCTGGAGCACCAGCTGGTTCCGCTTCGGCAATACTCACTTTCGATGTGGAGGCCCCATCCGAGCCCCGCGGCCTTGGCCGATGAAGATCTAGCTACGGTCCTCCAATCTCTGGTCGGGGGCGATGTGGCGAGGTTGGAGGGCGCTCCTACGCCCTTGTTCCTCCGCGACGACTGGGAGCAGGTAGTGGAGTCCATGCCCGTCTTCAACGGGGACGGGCCTGTGCCCATGGAAACTCCCAGGGAATCGGTGGACGTGTCCTCCGACGACTCCAACGAAGAGGAGGAAGGAGGGGAGCGGGAAAAAGGGCCTGACTCCAAGGTGACTGACGGAGAGTCAAGGGCTCCCCTCCCCCGGCGCAGGTCCCGCGCTCTCTGCCTCTCTCCAAGCAATGACGACGAGGATGATGACGAGCAGGGCGGCGGGAGCTTTCCCCCGATCCCGAAGAAGGACAGGACCGGGCTGATCTCCCGCGGGTCTGCCCCGGCCCCGAGGCGGACCGCAGACGCGCCTTCCGCTCCCGAGCTTCCCAAGGTTGACCCTCCAGCCGGCCTTTAGGCTTCAAATTTGGCCGGAGGCTGCCTGAGCTCACTGGCAATGACCCATAAGCCCTTGATTCTTGTCTTTATTTCTTGTTCTACTGCTGAGGCTTGATGTCCACATCTCTTGGACAGGCTGGCGCCCGCAACAAAGAAGCCGAAGGGAGCTCTTGAGGTTCCATCCATGGCAGTGCCTCTGCTCGCGAAGGAAGGTGACCGCGATGCACGGGCTTCTCCTGCCCGGTCGTCCTCGCGAGGCCTGGCTGAGCCGGCTGGGGCGAGCTCAGCTCCCATGGCCCAAGTGACTCCCGAGGTGCCTTTGCCTGCTGCCGCCACTACAGCCGTTGGGGCGCAGCAGGCTCCGCCTCAGGATGCTGTGGTCGCGCTGCCGCCTTCTCCTCCTACTCCACCGACTGCTGTCTCTCCGACTCCTCCTGCCGATCTGGATCATGCTGCTGCTGAGCTGGACCGGCTGCGGCAGGATCTTCTTGGCGCCGACCCTCGCTTAGTGGCCGGGCGCTTGGAGCTAGCTTCAGGATGGATTCGCTTCGATGCTTCGATTCGGGCGGCGATGGTCCAGGCCTCGACGGCTTGCGATGAGGAGAGGCTGGCCGTCCTTGATGTGAAGGCTACTCGTGACGCAGCCCTGGGGGAGGTGTTCGACGTCCGTGGTCGCTGCAAGGCGCTGGAGGATGAGCTGCAAGGCCTGCGGGACCAGCTCGCAAAAGAGGCCCGCCTTCGCCAAGAGCAGGAAGAAGGCGTGAAGGCTCACGAGGCGGCCGTCAAGGAGAGGGAGGTCAAGCTCAGGAGGCGCCGTGACCGCCTAGGCGCGCTGGAGCAGGAGTTGGGGGCGAGGAAGGTCGAGCTGCACGACAAGACCCAGGTTCTTGCCGAGGACCGCGTGGCCTTCGCGGAGATGGAGGCGAAGGCTCGTTCCTCGCTGAGGACGCTTTACGACAGCGGCCTGGAGAGCCCGCTGGCGGGCGCTGAGGATGGCCCCGCCAAGCTGCTTCCCTTCCTGGTTCACGCTCTTGAAGATGTTGCCCTTGGCCTTGGCCCCACGGCCGAGGCCGAGGCGCGTGTCCTGTCTTCTGCAGCGCTGACGCGGGTCCTCACCCACATCTACCTTCGCGATCCCGGCATCGACCTCGACAGCCTGCTGGAGCCAGTAAGCGGCGAGCGTGCCGCTGCCGCTGCCGAGGCCATGAAGGGTCGCGCGGAGGCTCTGCTGGGGAAGTTCCAGGCCTTCAACACCAAGCCGAAGCAAGGCGCTGCCGACCCCGCTGCTCCATGAGGCGAACCCACTCCGCGCTGCTCCACCGCCGACAAGTGACTCCGTTGTGGCTCCTGTCCTGCCTTTAATTCCTGCACATGTATCATGCCTCGGGGAGGCGTTTAAACTTGCGTTTGGCATTGAGATAACAGTGTGGACTATAATATTTTCTTTTGAATTCATTGAAATTTACGCTTTTCCTTCCTACTTGCTTATGTTCTACGCCGGCAGAGCCCGGCCCCGCACATACCTCAGCCGCCGTTAGCCTCGACCGGAAACCAGGACGGGACCAAGGAGTGAGGGGCTACGTGACAAGTTAGGCTCCTAAGTCGTGATGCTCAGGAGTCCCCCTTGGCGCACGAACAACAAGTAGGGAGGTGTGATGTGGGTGGAAATATCGTTCTACGTCTGCAGAGCCCGGCCGCGCGCATACCTCAACCGCCGTTTGCCTTTCGGAACTAAGGAGTGAGGGGCTACGTGACCAGTTAGGATCCTGAGTCGCGATGCTCAGGAGTCCCCCTTGACGCTCAAACGGCCTTCGTACCTTTGCTCCACTCGGGGAGAGACGCGCGACGAACCAGGCCCGGGGGGCCTGGCTGGGTGGCGTGCGTCTGGGCGTGACCCAGGCGCAGCCCCCGTGCCCAGCCCCCTCGCACGGCACTCCCGAGGGGAGGCGTTACGATGAGGCTAGACACTGAGCTCTGGGCTCCCTGAGGTTGATGCGGCCCGGGGGCCGCCCTCAGTTGTTTATCACCAGCGCGGAGCATAGTGCTTCCGTATGTGTACGGGCATGGCCGCTCCTCGGCAGTGTCGTCAGCCAGCGCGGAGCATGGTGCTTCCACTGGTACGTGGGAGGGGGCTCCCCTCCGGGAGGAGCCCCCGGGGCGTGTACAACCCCGCCCTGACATGTGGCTGGCACGGTAGGGCCTGCGCGAGGTGTATCTGGGCACCCGTGAGCCAGCGCGGGACTCACGGGGCCCTACCTCTAGGCGGGTTGCGCCTGGCACTGGGCCTTATCTTGTGCTGTGTCCCTGCAAATTTGGTTAGATGCCGGCACTCTACGTCCTCGGGTCCCGGCCCTCGAGCTGGTCTCAGCCGTCGCTGGTATGCCAGGTCGCGATGCCGTGGACAAGGCCAGAGGGTGAGGGCTGGAGAGCCAGTAAGAGCCCTGAGTCGCGATGCTCAGGTACCCCCCCTTTAACGTGCAAGTGGTCGGCATGGAGAAGAAGAGGTGCCGTGGACAGGCATCAAATAATCAAGCATGGTGGGTCAAACGCATAGCCGGAAATAAACGCAAAAGGGATACATGCCACTGGGTCTGGCCTGAGCGACTTGGGGGATGAGGCAGCCCGAGGGGCGCCCCCAACAAGGTAAGCTAACAACATGAAATAAAAGGGATACATGCCGCAGGGACGGACCCACGCGGCCTGGGAATAATGCAGCCCTGGGGGGCGCTCCCAGCTGGAAATGAAACTTGAAAGATGTCACCTAATGATGTTGATGACGAAGGAGTGTTGGCGTAGCGGACTCGGTGGGCTGCGGAAGCCGATCCTCACGAGCCCCCTGGCCCAGGGGCCTCGGGAGGCTCCGGAGCCACTGGTGGCTCCTCGCGGACCATCCCCATCTCCGCCAGGGCTGCGGAATGCCTGGCCTCTTGAGCCTCCATGATGCCCCTCATGAGGCGCTGGTACGTGGCAGCCGCGTTCGGCAAGCCGTGAGGCATGCGAACGTAGCTGTGGGGTGGACCTTCGCAGCGCCCCACTCGCGTGGGCCAGAGGCGCTCCAGAGAGGCGACTCGATTGAGCCCTGGTATGTCGATGCGGACGTGCAGCCCACCATCCTCGCCTGGATGGGGAGCCACAGCTGGTAGGCGGCGGCCGCCTTTCATGACTCTTGACTCCTGTAGCTCCTGAATGGCCTTGCTGACGAACTCCTGAGGGTCTGGCTCTCCTTGCCTTACTCCTTCTTGAGGGAAACATGCTTCGAAACATGCCTCCATGTGGTGCCCAAGCGCCTCCCTCGTGACCTTAGCCGTGTCGGTGGCCCTCCAGGGGAGAGCCCCCGAGCCCTACCTGAGGAGGGCGCTGGGGGCGCTTTCCTATGCGATGGAAGGAGGTTCCCCCTGGGCAGGCGCGGGCCCTGAGGGGCCTGCCTCCTGAGGGGCCGGGCCAGGCAATGTCTTCTTCTTGGGGGCGGTCTCGGGAAGCCTCCTGCTTCCGCGACCTGGGTCTTCCAGTGATGCGGCCTGAAAGGCTCGTTCCAGGGAACACACCGCGTCCTTCTCTTCACAGGGCACCGTGATGACTCCGCCACTTCCTGGCAACTTGAGGATGTTGTAGCCGTGGTGAGTTACGGCCATGAACTTGGCCAGCGCTGGGTACCCAAGCATGGCGTTGTACGGCAGGAGAATGTGAGCGACGTCGAAGTCGATGAGCTCGGTGCGGTAGTTGTCGCGTGCCCCGAAGGTGACAGGGAGGCGGACCTGCCCAATCGAGACCGTGGAGCCGTCGGTGACTCTGGAGAAAGGCTTGGTTGGCTGAAGCTGGTTGTAGGGCACTTGGAGATTGTTGAATGTTTCCACGGACAGGACGTTGAGCCCTGCCCCGCCATCGATGAGGGTCCTCGTGACCACCACGTTGTTGATGATTGGGGAACAAAGCATCGGGAGGACTCCGGTTGTGGCCGCACACTTGAGCTGATCTGCTGAGGTGAACGTGATGGCGCACGCCGTCCACCTGAGAGGGCGCGCGGCTTCGAGCTTAGGGAGGACTGCATTCACTTCGCGGGCGAACTACTTGAAGATGCGTTGAGAGGCTGGGGCTTGAGCCCCGCCCAGGATGCAGGCGATCGCGCGCAGCTCCTGGAAGCCCCCAGCCCCCTCGTCCTAATGGCGGTCCTCGTTTCTCCTTGGCCGCGGCGGCAGCGGAGGGAGGCCTGCGTTGCCTTGCAGGCGATCCTCGCGAGGCTGATCCCTCCAGTCTCCCTCGTGAGGTGGGTCTTGCCAACGATCCTCGCGAGACCGATCGCGCCACCCTTGGCACGGGCAGCGGTCTTCCCAGCGTCCTGCGTTCCTTCCTCCTCCTCGACTGTAGCCCCGGTCACCGTGGTCAGGGCGACGGTCGATCCTTCCTTCTCACATGGCTCGGAGCTCTTGACATTCGTTGGTGTTGTGGGTGTGGAGGTCGTGGTACACACAGTACTGACTGCCCTTGGAAGATTCGGGCTGATCTCTGCCCCGCTTGGTGTTTGGTTCTACCGCGAGCACGGCATCCCCCTTGCGCTTCACATCCTTCACCTTGGGCTTCTTCTCTTCTGGGTCCGCGGCAGGCAGCTCGAGGAGGGAGAGATGCCCTTCCTCAGCCCTGGCGCACTTGGTTGCCAAGTTGAACAACTCCAAGGAAGTGCACATGTCTTCATGCATCGCCAGCTCCTCCTTCATCTTGACATCGCGCACGCCGTCGGAGAAGGCTGAGATGATGGCCTCCTCGGTCACCTTGGGAATCTTGAGGCGCGCGTTGTTGAAGCGCTGGATGTACTTCTGCAGAGTCTCTCCGGGTTGTTGCTTGATGCGGTGCATGTCGCTCACGGTGGGTGGCCGGTCGCGAGTACCTTGGAAGTTGGCGATGAAGTGGGTGTGCATCTCGTCCCAGGAGGAGATCGTGCCTAGAGCCAGGTTCAGGAGCCAGGTGCGGGCCCCGTCCTTGAGCGCCATGGGAAACCAGTTCGCCATGACCTTCTCGTCTCCGTTGGCAGCTTCGATGCCCAGCTCATAGAGCTGGAGGAACTCCGCAGGGTCGGCCGTGCCATCATAACGAGGAGGCAGGTCTGGCTTGAACTTGCCGGGCCATGCGACGCTGCGTAGCTCGGTGGTGAAGGCATGACAGCCTGCTGTGGCCACGGGAGGCCTTGGGTAGCGGAGAGCTTGGTCTTGGATGTCCCCACGCGCTGCAGCTGGGAGCAGCGCGGGGTCTTGACGTGCGGGAGCAGGAGCGTGGTCGCGACGTGCTGGAGCAGGGAGCGCCCGGGCAGCTTCTTGCGGGCGAGGGACTTCTTGGCAGCTCTGCTCTTGCCGCGCTGGCACCTGACGAAGCGGGTTCCACCCAGGGGCCACGCGCCTTGGAGCCATGGCGCCTTCTTGAGGAGGAGGCGGCTGGGGTGCCCCCGGAGCTTCGTCGCCCGCGCGGGGCGGGGTGCCGTGCAGCGGAACGGACGGTGCAGGAGAGCCCCCTGCGGTGCGGACAAGCTCGGTGACGTGGTCGAGCCATTCTTCGTAGACGTCGTCGACGGGACGGTAGCACAGGAGCTCGTTTGCCGCGATGAGCGTAGCTCGAGCCTCCATGGGTGCACGGAGCGCACGGGACGAAGAACAGCCTGGGGTGAGCGAGGGAGTAGCGGTGCGACCGTCTTGCCGCACGGACGAATGCTGAGACGACGCTTGCTGCTCGTTCCCTGCCGGACTGGTGGCGGTGTTGACGGCAGGTGACGGGGAACGGCGAGGACGCTCGCCAACAGGAGCCGTCTGGGCGACGCGGGAAGCGAGAGCGGCCCGGCGCTCGGCGCGAGCTCGACGAGCGTCAGACATGGACGCGATGGTCACAGGAGAACGGGGTGGTGGAAGACGAATTCCGGTGCACCCCTACCTGGCGCGCCAAATGTCGGATTTCGGGTTCCGGCAGACCCTTGAGGTTCGAACACTGGGGTGCGCGTGGAGATTTCGCCTTCTACCTACCTGCACCCCTCCGCCTCGCTAAGATCTAAGCTATGGAAAGAATAGCATAAGAGACACAGGGTTTATACTGGTTCGGGCCACCGTTGTGGTGTAATACCCTACTCCAGTGTATGGTGTGGTGGATTGCCTCTTGGGCTGATGATGATGAGAAATACAAGGAAGAACAGCCTCGCGAGGGTCTGTTCTTGGCTGGGGGGATGAACTGCTGGGGGGTGTTCAGTCGCCCTTCTCTCTCTCTCTCTGTGTGTGTGATGCTACTCGATCCGATCCTAGCTAGTTTCTCTCTTGGAATCTAGATTCTCCCTTCTTCATTGCCCCTCTACCCTGGGGGTGGCTAGTCCTATTTATAGGCAAAGGCCCTGGGCCTCTTCCCAAATATTGAGCGGGAAGGGCGCCAACAATTGGCCATTTTGAAGGGGAACATCTGGTACACTTATCCTGACTAAAGTTGGTCCTCGCCTGCCAAAGGCTCTGGTGGTGACGTTGGCTTGGGCTCCACAATGACTTCCTCCCTGCTGTTGGACTAGTCTTGGTCTCGTTGCACCGAAACGGGTGCCTTTGCTTGATGCTCTCGCCTGCGCTTGCTTTCTTTGCACGAAAGAGGAAAGGAGGACACTGCGCGCCTGGCGCCTTTGGTCGTCATGGCTTGCGTCACGGGCACCTCGTGAGGTACCCCGCCTTGATCTCTCTGCCTCCTCGCGAGCCAGCCTGATGAGGCTATGCCTGAGGAAGCTCCGTGTCGTCCGCCCCGCGAGGGTCTTGGGTCTGTGTTGATGAAGATGGGCCGCGCTGGGCCCCCTTTTGAGCCACGCCGTAGGCAGGCAAGTCTGGGGACCCCCGTTCCCAGAACACCGACAGCTACAAACGCGCATTCAAAGTATGGTGGATAAAAACGCTAAGCTCATCAACGTAATCCAGGTGATGCTAGTTCGCCAGATTCTCCCATGCCAAAGCCGAAGCCGCCCTTTATGGGAATTCAATCCAAAGAAGCACCAAACTCTAGAAAGGCTCTTCGGAACCACTCACGAAGATGCCTGGAAGTTGCTCTTTAAAGGCAACGGGATGCCGCTAGCCATAGACTCGGACCGCGAGCACGACATTACCCATTCCACCAATGAGGTAAGCCTTTTATGCATCCTCTACTTGCTTGTTTCAAGGAGGATATCTAAACTATTATTTCAGGTATGGACGGAGAGAGCGGAGCAGATTCGATGTCCGGCTCCATTGCCCGAAGAACCAGTCATCCCGCGCCTGGCAAAATGCCGGTACCGGCGCCCTATAAGGCGCTGGAGAAGAAGGCCAAGAAGAAGGCCAAGAAGAAGGCCAAGCGGGTCCGAAGTGGCCCCCGCCGCAAGGGCACTTCGGACGTGACGTCCGAAGACAAGACCCACTCCTTTGCCACCAAAGACGATGATGGCGAGGAGGAGGAGTAGGAGAGAAACTCTCCCCCCTGATGGGGGGAGGAGGAAGAGGGCGGCCTCCACAAATCTGGAGGCGGAGGCGCCCAAGAGAGGGAATGGCCCTCTCGCAGATAACTCCGCGCGGGACATCGACAATAGTCCGGAGCAATGCCCCTGGAACAAGCCCCTGGCCGCATCGTGAGTACTAAGAACTCGCACGCGTCCATTTATCAGGCCTCTCCACTTTATGGTATTAATATGGTTAATCATGTTATTGCAGTCTGGCCCACGACAGCTCCCAATGATCCTCATCAAGAGGCTCGTTGGATTTAAAGGCGATGGCCAGCGAGTCACAGCCGACTGCTTACTCTCCCATGGCCAAGGGTGACGACGAGGTGCTGTCCCAAAGAACCTTCCCAGGCCAGGGAGAGGTTTAGGAGGCCGTCATGGTGGCACTAGAGGGTGAAACCTCGGGCGCTAGACACATGGGGGAACAGACCCCCATGGAGACTAACGATGGTGGGCATGCTCAGTTTGGCCCCCATCCGAGCACGAATCCGGAGACCCATACGGCTCCAGAATCTGATAAGCAGCCTCCTTCAAGAGAAGGAGGCGTGCCCGTCCTGCCGGTGAACTCTGTCCAACCAGAGGCGCCGGATAATCTACTGGGAGCGCTACGAGGCGCTTCCATTGTGGAAGAACACCATATCCTTATGGGTATGGTGATTGGGAAGGTTCAGTCCGTCAAGAGCAGACTGACCGAAGCTTGCAACAGCCTGCTGACAGGTTTTCAGGTAAGCGGCGCAAAAGATAAAAATCCCAATATAGACAGTAGCCCCTGAGACACTGTCCGGTGTTCGGAAAGAAAAGCCGGACAGAGGATCAATTAAATTTCGCAGGAAACTAACTAAATGTGTCTTATGTGAATAAGCAGGCGTCGTTGCTCGCCGCGACCTCACACACTGCCGAAGTCTCCGGACTAAAGCAGAGACTGGAGTGGGCCGAGGAGGAGCTCGGCCAAGCGAGGAAGGAGCTAGAAGACCAGCAAGGTATGTAATGACTCGCTATATATTCGGAAAGAATAAATAATTTATATTGACCATAGTGTCATGATATGTGTAGGAGCGATGACCAAGGTCGAGGCCCTTAAAAAGGCCCTGGCCAAAGCTGAGGGGAAAGCTGGCAAGGAGCAGGCCGCTCGTAAGGAGATTAAGGCCAGGCTGAACGAGGTCCATCAAGAGCTCCAGGACGCTGTGAAGAAGTGCGAGACCTTGGAGTGCGATGTTTCGGCTCGGGAGACCGAACTTGCCAAGGCTCGCCAAAGCGCGGAAGTGGCCCAGGTTGAAGCCCAGGGTGCCCTCCAGGAGATCCAGGAGGCCAAGAAGATCGCAGCGGGTAAGGCATTTAGTATGCAAAGCAAGTATGTGAAGGAGTATTTCTTACTAACCTGGATTCGGAGTTCTCTAGGGGCATTTGCGGATCTGCCACATAGTGTGTCCGACACTGCGGAGTTCTTTCGAGCCGAAGAAGGGAGCTCAATGGAGAAGCTGTTCTGGTCGTAATTCCTTGCGCCAGAACATCTAGTGCCCTTCACCGATCAGCTAAGATAGCTGGTCGAGCTGCATAGAGTGTCCGAACTGGCCATGAAGGATTTAATAATCCCGCTATGGCCTGCCGAAGTTATACCCAGCAGCTACTTCGGACTCGTGAAGCGGCTGGTAGGTGCTTGCCCTCTGCTGGACATCATCAAGAGGTCGGCCTGCATCGAGGGAGCGTGCATGGCCTTCGCCCGCGTCAAGGTGTGGTGGGCGAAGATGGATGCCGTCAAGCTTGTGACCGAGGGGCCACCTAAAGGCAAGGAGCACCGCACGCCGAAGCGGTACTTTGAAGACGTCCTGGAGGGGTCCCGCATTATGGCGATGCAATGTCCGCAAGACAATATTTTTGAATGAATATATTCATGTTGTCTCTGCCTTGTATGATGAAACACATTTTGTTATGTAATATAAGGTTTTTTTTTAAAAAATCACCTCCTGTGCGGCCGTATTGTGTGAAATCTGAGAGTTGGCCAGTCGTCGGCTTCTTCCCCCACGTAGGAAGTACGGGGGTGTTCGGGATATAATCTAAACACTCTTGATCCGATTGTTTGGTCCTTGAAGGAGGTGTTTAGCGCAGCGAACCAGGCAATCAGACTATGCGGCTTGAACACCTTGACTTAGCCGTAGGAGTTCGACGATAAAAATTTAGCCACAGCCCCTGGTATCCGAACTAGGAGGCTATAAACACCTAATCGGGCAAGTACCATTCCCTCGCGTAATGCAGAAAAAATCTGTAACGATTTGAGACCTCCGAAGAGCTGACCGGCTCTTGCCGCATCATGACAGTCAGTTTTCGGCTTTCTCTACTGAGGTGCTCATCCGGGTAAACTAGGGCACAATTGCAGTAGTTCTCCCTTTACTACCCTAGCCGGTGTAGCAGAACGTAGGGTAGCAAGCACAGGAGCCGGGCAACCCAACTATTGACCAAAGACATGATTCGGAGCCAGTGCACATAGTGCTAAATTCGGGGTGCCAAACAGTAAAAAGTGTTCAGGCTTTATTGCCGTGTTGTGGGGCACTATGAAGCCCCTGGCAAATTGGAACGTACCAAAGTGTATGGGTGCTATCTGATAAGGTTATCAGTATAAAAAGGAAAACGACAAAAAAAGAGCAAGGGTAATGAGCCAAGGCCGCAGAATTTGGGCCGCAAACTATCTCCGTTATAATTTGACTAGTACATTGAAGCGCATTGATACAAATAGTGCAATAAGCAACAGGCTAAGCCATGACCAAGAGAGAGCTGCGTGTGGGTCCTGAAAACAGGTAGAGTGATTGTTAAAGAAACCACCTAAAAATTGCCCTATACATATGTGCTTTGTGCCATCTTGGTATATTTATCCTTTGAAAGGACTGGTGATTGGGACACCAGGGGGAACCTGTGGAAAGAAAACCTGAAAAGGAAAAAAGGAAACAGTGGGAGTATGTGTGTCTGGGAGCGGTCGAGTCGTATTGTGGATCACAGGCTAGTTATGCCTCCGTGGTATCTTGAGTGCGTAGTTATGTATGCATGGTATGAATGACGCTACCTGATCGGGACTGGGACGGAGGTCGAATTGCTAGTCGAGCTCTTGACAAGCGGAGCTGTCCTGCTGCAGAGTAGTCTGGACTCTCTTGACAGTGTCCGGGAGCTCGGCCGCCGAATTAAGGTTCTGTTTGAAAAGGCCGCTTTGTACTTCTGCTGCTAAGGCGGCGGTGTGCTCCTCGATGCGGAGGGAGCGTTTCGTGTTTCCATTAACTGTTATGATGCCGCGTGGTCCGGGCATTTTGAGCTTGAGATAAGCGTAGTGTGGCACCACGTTGAATCGAGCAAATGCGTTTCATCCAAGTAGTGCGTGATAGGCGTTGTGAAAGGGGACGATATCAAAGATTAACTCCTTGCTTCGGAAGTTGTCCAGAGATCCGAAGACAACCTCTAGTGTGATTGAGCCCGTACAGCAGGCCTCTACACCTGGTATGACTCCCTTAAAGGTAGTCTTGGTGGGCTTGATCCGTGATGGATTAATGCCCATTTTGCGCATTGTATCCTGATAGAGCAAGTTGAGGCTGCTGCCACCGTCCATCAGGACTCGCGTCAGGTGGAACCCGTCAATTATTGGGTCCAGGACCAGTGCGGCTGAACCGCCGTGACGGATATCGGTTGAATGATCCTGGCGGCCGAATGTGATCGAGCATGACGACCATGGATTAAATTTTGGGGCAACTGGCTCTATCGTGTAGATGTCCCTGAGCGCGCGCTTGCGCTCCCTCTTAGGGATGTGGGTAGCATACATCATGTTCATTGTTTTGACCTGAGGGGGAAACTTCTTCTGTCCTCCTATGTTTGGTGGGCGGGGCTCCTCGTCGTCTTCTTCGCTTTGCGATCCCTTCTCCTTGCTTTCGGCATTTAACTTGCCGGCTTGTTTGAAAACCCAACAATCTCTGTTGGTATGATTGGGTGGTTTGTCTGGGGTGCCTTGAATCTGGCACGGATGATCGAGTATGCGGTCCAAGCTCACTACAAGAAATATGTCAACTTATGACCACCACTATTGGTCACTGAATGGTCACAAATTTCCATTTATGACCTTTTTGTGACCAAAAACATAAGGTCAAAAGCTGGGCGTTGTAAACTGACTATAGCGACCTTTCTTCTGGAATGGTCGCAAACGTTTATGACCAAAATATGGCCACTGTGGCGTTTTGGTCACTAGCAACCTCCGCAGGCCACGTAGGCAGCGTGGCAAGCTGATGTGGCACAAGATTCAGCCCGGTCCAATTCGGTTTTCTACATGGGCCTAGCCCAACAATTCGGCCTTTTTACTATATATTTTCTCTATTAATTTTCTCTAGCTACATGGGCCTGGCCCAACAATTTGGCCTTTTTATTTTCTAGGCATGGCCTTTTTCGGTCCATTTCATTTTTATTTTCAAGGGTTTTTTGTGGTGCAATTTTTAGATGGGTCCCAATTGTCAGATTTTTCCTGGCAGTGGAGCCACATCGCTTTTTATCAAAGAACTCATCAGCTTTCCATTTCTCACATTTCTCACAGTACACAAATGACAAATATTTCAAATGAAACATAACTAGGTACAAAGTATATTTCTCACATTTCTTACAGTTTTACAACTTCACTGGATTCTGCTCCAGAATGTGCCGACTACTACAGAATACAATATAACTAGGTACAAAGTACAACCAAAACACAAGGCAGATTATCCAGATAACCACCATGCTTCATCGTATTCTCTTCCAAACAAGTGGAATGAGCCCTCTCTTCTCCTAGGCATGCTCCACCTACAACAGCAGCAAGAGCAGGTCAAGAACAACAATAGAGTCATATGAGCTGCTTCTGCTCCTGTTAAACAGAATAACAACAAATCGAGTTAATACAAGCTTGAAGCACTATGGGAAACAAAAGCATAAAAACAAACTAATGTCTCAGGTATAATCATAGGATAAATCTGTGTTGAATCACTGTGTTTATATGTATTTTAATTAATTTCAAATGTGTAATGTAAGGTGTTGTGGATCAGTGTATAAGAACAACAGTTTGTAAATAACAGGAACAACTTGGTATTACACACAGAGCACTATACAGATTTTAGCTTTTCTATCCAAGTACAAATAGCAAAACATACTAAATTAATTGAGACACTCATAAATACTTGCCGAGAGACTAAGATGAAACGTGTATATATATATATACTACTGTAAATTAATTGAGACGCTCATGCCAACATGTTCAGATCGAAATGCACTAACAAGTAGTACCTGCGAAACTAACAAGCGCAGTCAAGGAAGGATTCCGAGGGCAATCAAGAATATATAAATAGCACTTCCTTCATAAAGTGTTGTTGTGAACAGAATAGGAAAATGAATATTGTTGAATTAGTTTTGAACTAGGCAAGGAAGGATTTTTACATATTTGATGAAGATATGCCCCAAAGAATTTATGAGATTTTTTTGGGAATTTTGGGAATGATAGAAATATAGGTTGCTTCACAACCTAGGGCAAAAACTGCCACATGGACATGACACATAGGCAAAACTGATGAGATGGCGCCTAGTCATCACAACCCACCACAATCTACAAGGCTATGACCATCTATATTGGTCATTAACAACTAGAAATAAGGCAGCGAACTAGCACTGTTTGCTTTGTGACCATTTCGTGTAGGGAAATTACGACCTTTCTGACCAAAATGGTCGCAATGGTTTAGGGTTTGGAGCCCCCTGAACAGCTTTTGACCAATTGGTCTAAAATGGTCATAAATTTATGACAAATTCTTCGAGGGTCACTGATAGAAGGTCATAAGTTGACATATTTCTTGTAGTGGCTGGATGAGCCTGAATTGTTCTTTTGGAATGGCTTCTTCCACTGACCAGACTTAGAGCCACTGAATCCGGCATTGAACGCCATATCATCAGTGTTGTAATTGTTGTTTCGATGCTTGTATCTGTTGCGTCGGGACTTGTTGTTGCTATATTTGGCTTCAGGGGTGCCGGCGTCACTTGCATTGTTTTTGCTACGGGCCAACCAACTATCCTCACCCGCACAAAAGCGGGTCATGAGTGCCGTGAGGGCTGCCATGGACTTCGGCTTTTCTTGGCCGAGGTGGTGGGCGAGCTATTCGTCCCGGATGCTGTGTTTAAAGGCCACTAGGGCTTCGGCATCCGGACAGTCAATGATCTGGTTCTTTTTAGTTAAGAACCTAGTCCAGAATTTCCTGGCAGACTCTCTGGGGATTGAACTATATGGCTTAAGTCATCAACGTCCGGAGTTCGAACATATGTACCTTGGAAGTTATCAAGGAAGGCTTCTTCCAAGTCCTCCCAGCCGCCAATGGAATTTTTGGGCAGGCTGTTCAGCCAGTGCCGAGCTGGTCCTTTAGTTTTAGGGGAGGTATTTAATGGCATGAAGGTCGTCACCGCGGGCCATATGAATATGGAGAATGAAGTCTTCGATCCATACCGCGGGATCTGTGGTTCCATCATATGATTCGATATTCACGGGTTTGAACCCTTCTGGGAATTCATGTTCCATGACTTTGTTAGTGAAGCAAAGAGGGTGTGCGGTGCCTCTATATCGGGCCGCATCGTGACGTAGCTCTGATGGAGTCCGTCTGCGGCTTTCGGCCCGCGCATGATTAGGTTTGTGGAGGCACGTCCTCGCAATCCGTAGATCAATCTGGTATGTCCTGCTCTATTGTTTAGGTCCTGTTGGAGGTCATATGTATGACCGCGAGTTGTTTTACCTCTGTATTTGCAATGAGGCGGGGCGGGCTGGTGTTCGGCTTGAGTTGCCGTTTTATCCCCACGTGGTGGTTGGTCAGCTGCATTGCGCGATAGTGGTATGTGCTCCGGCGCCTCATCATCCAAGTGAGGTAGCAATTTGCTCTTCGGGTAGCTTTTGGCTGCGCGCTTGAGGCCGTATTCTTCGGCTGCTAGGACATCGGTCCATTTATCATTGAGCAGATCTTGGTCAGCTTGAAGCTGCTGCTGTTGGGAAACGTAGTAATTTCAAAATTTTCCTACGCACACGCAAGATCATGGTGATGCATAGCAACGAGAGGGGAGAGTGTTGTCTACGTACCCTCGTAGACCGACAGTGGAAGCGTTATGATAGCGCGGTTGATGTAGTCGTACGTCTTCACGGCCCGATCGATCAAGCACCAAAACTACGGCACCTCCGAGTTTTCGCACACGTTCAGCTCGATGACGATCCCCGGACTCCGATCCAGCAAAGTGTCGGGGAAGAGTTCCGTCAGCACGACGGTGTGGTGACGATCTTGATGTTCTACCGTCGTAGGGCTTCGCCTAAGCACCGCTACAATATTATCGAGGAGTATGGTGGAAGGGGGGCACCGCACACGGCTAAGAAAATGATCACGAGGATCAACTTGCGTGTTTAGAGGTGCCGCCTGCCCCCGTATATAAAGGAGCAAGGGGGAGGCCGGCCGGCCCTTGGGCGCGCCAAGGAGGAGGAGTCCTCCTCCTAGTAGGAGTAGGACTTCCTACTCCTACTATGAGGGGGAAAGGAAGGGGGAGAGGGAGAAGGAAAGGGGGGCGCCGCCCCCCTCTCCTAGCCCAATTCGGACCAGAGGGGGAGGGGGCACGCGGCCCACCCTGGCCACCCCTCTCTCTCTCCACTAGGGCCCATAAGGCCCATTACTTCTCTCGAGGGGTTTCTGGAAACCCTCCAACACTCTGGTTTTCTACGAAATCACCCGGAACACTTCCGGTGTCCGAATATAGCCGTCCAATATATCAATCTTTATGTTTCGACCATTTCGAGACTCCTCGTCATGTCCGTGATCACATCCGGGACTCCGAACAAACTTCGGTACATCAAAATATATAAACTCATAATGAAACTGTCATCATAACGTTAAGCGTGCGGACCCTACAGGTTCGAGAACAGTGTATACATGACCGAGACATGTCTCCGGTCAATAACCAATAGCGTAATCTGGATGCTCATATTGGCTCCCACATATTCTACGAAGATCTTTATCGGTCAGACCGCATAACAACATACTATGTTCCCTTTGTCATCGGTATGTTACTTGTCCGAGATTCGATCGTCGGTATCTCAATACCTAGTTCAATCTCATTACCGGTGTCGGCGTTCTGGGAACGGGGGTCCCCAGACTTGCCTGCCTGCGGCCTGCGGCGTGGCTCAAAGGGGGGCCCAGCGCGGCCCATCTTCACCAACACAAACTCAAGACCCTCGCAAGGGGCCAAGCCTCGCGGGGCGGATGACGCGGAGCTTCCTCAGGCGCGGCCTCGTCAGGCTGGCTCACGAGGAGGCGGAGAGATCAAGGCGGGGTACCTCACGAGGTCCCCGTGACGCAAGCCATGACGAACGGGGGCGCCAGGCGGGTGCCAGCCCGTGCAGTGTCCTCCCTTCCTCTTTGGTGCAAAGGGGGCAAGCGCAGCCGCAGAGTATAGAGGCGTCAGGCAAAGGTTGCCATTTCGGTGCAACGAGACCAAGACCAGGAGGACTACGAGACGGAGGTCACCGTGGAGCCCAAGACACCGTCATCACCAGAGCTTTGTGCAGGCGAAGACTACTTTTGTCAGGGTAGCTAGTACTAGTTGTCCCCCTTCAAATTAGCCCGCCATTGTTGGCTCCCTTCCCGCTCGATATTTGGGAAGAGGACCAGGGCCTCTATAAATAGGACCAGCCACCCACAGAGCAAAGAGAGCTGGGGGGTTTGGGAGAAAAGAGAGGTGTTTCGATCAGAAAGAGAGAGAGAGAGAAAGGTGACTGAACTCCTCCCAACAGTTCATCGCCCCAGCCAAGAACAGACCCTCGCGAGGCTGTTCTTCCTTGTATTGTTTGTCATCATCATCCCAAGAGGCAATCCACCACAGCACACACTGGAGTAGGGTATTACACCACAACGGTGGCCCGAACCAGTATAAATCCTGTGTCTCTTGTGTTGTTCTTTCCATAGTTTAGATCCTAGCAAGGCGGAGGAGTGCAGGTAGGTAGGAGGCGAAATCTCCGCGCGCACCCCAGTGTTCGAACCTGAAAGGTCTGCCGGAACCCGAAATCTGACATTTGGCGCGCCAGGTAGGGGTGCGCCGGGATTCGTCTTCCACCACCGCGTTCTCCTCCGACCATCACCCCCATGTCTGACGCTCGTCGGGCCCGCGCCGAGCGCCGGGCTGCGCTCTCTTCCCGCATCGCCCAGACGGCCCCTGTCGGCGGGCGTCCTCGCCGTTCCCCGTCACCTCCCGTCAACGCCGCCACCGGCCCGGCGGGGCACGAGCAGCAAGCATCGTCCCAGCATCCGTCCGTGCGGCAAGACGGCCGCACCGCGACTCCCTCGCTCACCCCAGCTGGTTCTTCGTCCCGCGCGCTCCGCGCGCCCATGGAGGCTCGGGCTGCACTCATCGCGGCGAACGAGCTCCTGCGCTACCGTCCCGTCGACGACGTCTACGAAGAATGGCTCGACCGCGTCGCCGAGCTCGTTCGTGCCGCAGGGGGCTCTCCTGCGCCGTCCGTTCCGCTGCACCGCACCCCGCCCCGCGCGGGCAATGAAGCTCCGGCGGCGCCCCGGCCGCCTCCTCCTCAGGAAGGCGCCATGGCTCCAAGGCGCCATGCCTCGAAGACCCTGCGCCGCTCCCAGCTGTAGTGCATGGGGACATGCAAGACCAAGCTCCCCGTCACCCAAGGCCTCCCGTGGCCACAGCAGGCTGCCGCGCCTTCACCGCCGAGCTACACAGCGTCGCGTGGCCTGGCAAGTTCAAGCCAGACTTGGCTCCTCGCTACGACGGCACGGCTGACCCTGCGGAGTTCCTCCAGCTCTACGAGCTGGGTATCGAAGCTGCCAACGGAGACGAGATGGTCATGGCGAACTGGTTCCCCATGGCACTCAAGGACGGGGCCCGCACCTGGCTCCTGAACCCGGCTCCACGCACAATCTCCTCCTGGGATGAGATGCGCACCCGCTTCATCGCCAACTTCCAAGGCACTCACGACCGGCCACCCGCCGTGAGCGACATGCGCCGCATCAAGCAACAGCCTGGGGAGACCCTGCAGAAGTACATCCAGCGCTTCAACAACGCGCGCCTCAAGATTCCCAAGGTGGCTGAGGAGGCCATCATCTCGGCCTTCTCCGACGGCGTGCGCGACGCCAAGATGAAGGAGGAGCTGGCGATGCATGAAGACCTGTGCACTTCCCTGGAGCTGTTCAACCTGGCAACCAAGTGCACCAGGGCCGAGGAAGGGCGTCTCTCCCTCCTCGAGCTGCCTGCCGCAGACCCAGAAGAGAAGAAGCCCAAGGCCAAGGATGTGAAGCGCAAGGGGGCTACCATGCTCGCGGCAGAACCAGACACCAAGCGGGGCAGAGATCAGCCCGAACCTTCCAAGGGCTGCCGGTACTGTGTGTACCACGACCTCCACACCCACAACACCAACGAATGTCAAGAGCTCCGAGCCATGCGAGAAGGAAGGATCGGCTGTTGCCCTGACCGCAGTGACCGGGCTACGACCAAGGAGGAGGAAGGAACGCAGGATGCTGGGAAGACCGTGGCCCGCGCCAAGGGTGGCGCGATCAACCTCGCGAGGATCATTGGCAAGACCCGCCTCGCGAGGGAGGCTGGAGGGATCAGCCTCATGAGGGAGAATGGAGGGATCAGCCTCGCGAAGATCGCCCGCAAGGCAACGCAGGCCTCCCACCGCTGCCGTCGCAGCCAAGGAGAAACGAGGACCGCCACCAGGACGAGGGGGCTGGGGGCTTCCAGGAGCCACGCGCGATCGCCTGCATCCTGGGCGGGGCACAAGCCCCAGCCTCTCAGCGCATCTTCAAGCAGTTCGCCCGCGAAGTGAACGCAGTCCTCCCCAGGATCGAAGCCACGCGCCCTCTCAGGTGGTCGGCATGCGCCATCACGTTCAGCTCAGCAGATCAGCTCAAGTGTGCGGCTACAGCCGGGGTCCTCCCGATGCTTTGTTCCCCAATCATCAGCAACGTGGTGGTCACCAAGACCCTCATCGATGGCGGGGCAGGGCTCAACGTCCTGTCCGTGGAAACATGCAACAACCTCCAAGTGCCCTACAGCCAGCTTCAGCCAACCAAGCCTTTCTCCGGTGTCACCGACGGCTCCACGGTCCCGATTGGGCAGGTCCACCTCCCTGTCACCTTCGGGGCACGCGACAAGTACCGCACCGAGCTCATCGACTTCGACGTCGCTCACATTCGCCTACCGTACAACGCCATCCTTGGGTACCCAGCGCTGGCCAAGTTCATGGCCGTAACTTACCACGGCTACAATGTCCTCAAGATGCCAGGAAGCGGCGGAGTCATCACGGTGCCCTGTGAAGAGAAGGACGCAGTGTGTTCCCTGGAACGAGCCTTTCAGGCCGTGTCACTGGAAGACCCGGATCGTGGAAGCAGGAGGCCTCCCGAGACCGCCCCTAAGAAGAAGAAGACATCATCCGGCCCGACCACTCAGGAGGCAGGCCCCTCTGGGCCCGCGCCTGCCCAGGAGGAACCTCCTTCCATTGCATAGGAAAGCGCGCCCAGCGCCCTCCTCAGGCTGGGTTCGGGGGCTCTCTCCTGGAGGGCCACCGACCTAGCTGGGGTCATGGAGGCGTGTTTCGAAGCACGTTTCCCTCAAGAAGGAGCAAGGCAAGGAGATCCAGACCCTCAGGAGTTCGTCAGCGAGGCCATTCAGGAGCTACAGGAGTCAAGAGTCATGAAAGGCGGCCGCCGCCTACCAGCAGTGGAGCCCCATCCAGGCGAGGATGGTGGGCTGCGCGTCTGCATCAACATACCAGGGCTCAACCGAGTCGCCTCTCTGGAGCGCCTCTGGCCCTCGCGAGTGGGGCGCTGCGGAGGCCCTCCCCACAGCTACGTTCGCATGCCTTACGGTTTGCCGAACGCGGCTGACACGTACCGACGCCTCATGAGGGGCATCACGGAGGCACGAGAGGCAGGGCGTTCCGCAGCCCTGGCAGGGATGGAGATGGCCCGTGAGGAGCCGCCAGCGCCTCCGGAGCCTCCCGAGGCCCTTGGGCCTGGGGGCTCGTGAGGATTGGCTCCCGCAGCCCACCGAGCCTGCTACACCAACGCTCCTTCGTCCTCAACATCATCAGGTGACATCTTTTGAGTTTTATTTCCAGCAGGGAGCGCCCCCCAGGGCTGCATTATTCCCAGGCTGCATGGGTCCGTCCCTGCGGTGTGTATCCCTTTTTTATTCCATGTTGTTAGCTTACCTTGTTGGGGGTGCCCCTCGGGCTGCACAATCCCCGAGCCGCTCGGGCCAGGCCCAGCGGCATGTATCCCATTTGCGTTTATTTCCGATCATGCGTTAGACCCACCATGCTTGATTATTTGATGCCGGTCCACGGCACCTCTTCTTCTCCATGCTGACCACTTGCACGTTAAAGGGGGGGGGGTACCTGAGCATCGCGACTCAGGGCTCTTACTGGCACTCCAGCCCTCACCCTCTGGCCTTGTCCATGGCATCGCGACCTGGCATACCAGCGACGGCTGAGACCAGCTCGAGGGCTGGGACCCGAGGACGTAGAGTGCCGACATCTAACCAAATTTGTAGGGACACATCACAAGATAAGGCCCAGTGCCAGGTGCAACCCGCCTAGAGGTAGGGCCCCGTGAGTCCCCCGCTGGCTCACGGGTGCCCAGATACACCTCGCCAGGCCCTACTGTGCCAGCCACATGTCAGGGCGGGGCTGTACACGCCCCGGGGGCCCCTCTCGGAGGGGGCCCCCCTCCCACGTATCAGTGGAAGCACCATGCTCCACGCTGGCTGACAACACTGCCGAGGAGCTGCTATGCCCGTACACATACGGTAGCGCTATGCTCCGCGGTGGTGATAAACAACTGAGGGTGGCCCCCGGGCCACACCAACCTCATAACGCCTCCCCTTGGGAGTGCCGCACGAGGGGGCTGGGCACTGGGGCTGCGCCTGGGTCACACCCAGACGCACGCCGCCCAGCCAGGTCCCCCCGGGCCTGGTTCGTCGCGCATCTCTCCCCGAGCGGAGCCAAGGTACGAAGGCCGTTTGAGCATCAAGGGGGACTCCTGAGCATCATGACTTAGGAGCCTAACTGGTCACGTAACCCCTCACTCCGTGGCCCCGTCCTGGTTTCCGGTCGGGACCAACGCTGGGTGAGGTACGCGCGCGGCCGGGCTCTGCAGACGTAGAACGGTAGATCCACCCGCATCACACCTCCCTACTTGCTGTTCGTGCGCCAAGGGGGACTCCTGAGCATCGCGACTCAGGAGCCTAACTTGTCACGTGGCCCCTCACTCCTTGGCCCCGTCCTGGTTTCCGGTCGGGACCAACGCTGGGTGAGGCATGCGCGGGGCCGGGCTCTGCCGGCATAGAACATAAGCAACTAGGAAGGAAAAGCGCAAATTTCAAGGAATTCAAAAGCAAATATTACAGTCCACACTGTTATCTCAATGCCAAACGCAAGTTTAAACGCCTCCCCGAGGCATGATACATGTGCAGGAATTAAAGGCAGGATAGGAGCCGCGACGGAGTCACTTGTCGGCGGTGGAGCAGCACGGATTGGGTACGTCTCACAGAGCGGTGGAGTCGGCAGCACCTTGCTTCGGCTTGGTGCTGAAGGCCCGGAACCTCCCCAGCAGGGCCTCTGCGCGACCCTTCATGGCCTCGGCAGCGGCAGCGGCACGCTCGCCGCTCACTGGCTCCAGCAGGCTGTCGAGGTTGACACCGGGATCGCGAAGGTAGATGTGGGTGAGGACCCGCGTCAGTGCTGCAGAAGACAGGACACGCGCCTCGGCCTCGGCCGTGGGGCCAAGGCCAAGGGCGACATCTTCAAGAGCGTGAACCAGGAAGGGAAGTAGCTTGGCGGGGACGTCCTCGGCACCAGCTAGTGGGCTCTCCAGGCCGCTGTCGTAAAGCGTCCTCAGTGAGGAGCGAGCCCTCGCCTCCATCTCCGTGAAGGCCACGCGGTCCTCGGCAAGAACCAGGGCCTCATCGTCCAGCTCAGCCTTCCTCGCCCCCAACTCCTGCTCCAGCGCGCCTAGGCGGTCGCGGCGTTTCTTGAGCTTGACCTCCCTCTCCTTGAGAGCCGCCTCGCGAGCCTTCACGCCTTCTTCCTGCTCTTCGCAAAGGCGGACCTCATTCGCGAGCTGGTCCCACAAATCTTGCAGTTCGCCCTCCAGCGCCTTGCAACGACCATGGACGTCGACCACCTCCCCCGGGGCTGCGTCATGAGCAGCCTTCGCCTCAAGGATGGCCTGCTTCTCGTCGCATGCTGTCGAGGCCTGGACCAGCGCCGCCCGAATCGAAGCGTCAGAGCGAACCCATCCTGAAGCCAGCTCCAAGCGCCCGGCCACCAAGCGGGGGTCGGCGCCAAGAAGATCCTGACGCAGTCGGTCCAGCTCAGCAACAGCATGATCCAGAACGGTAGAAGGAGTCGGAGAGACAGAAGCCGGTGGAGTATGAGGAGAAGGCGGCAGCGCGGCCACAGCATCCTGAGGCGGAGTCTGCCGCGCCCCGACAGCTGTAGTGGCGGCGGCAGGCAAGAGCACCTTGGGAGCCACTTGGGCCATGGGGGCTGAGCTCACCCCAGCCGGCTCAGCCAGGCCTCGCGAGGACGACCGGGTAGGAGAAGCCTGTGCGTCGCGGTCACCCTCCTTCGCGGGCAGAAGCGCTGCCACGGATGGAACCTCGGGAGTCCCCTTCGGCTTCTTTGCTGCAGGCGCCAGCCTATCCAAGAAATGCGGACGTCAAGCCTCAGAAGCAGAGCAAGAAATAAAGACAAGAATCGAATTCTTACGGGTCGTCGCCGGTGAGCTCAAGCGGCCTCCAGCCAAATTTGCCCTGAAAGCCGGCTGGAAGGGTCAACCCCGGGAAGCTTGGAGGCGGAAGGTGCATCTGTGGTCCGCCTCGGGGCCGGGGCAGACCCGTGGGAGATCAGCCTGCTCCTGTCCTTCTTAGGGATCTGGGGTGAGCTCCCGCCGTCCCGCTCGTCGTTGTCCTCGTCGTCGTCTTCGTCGTCATCCTCATCGTCATCGCTCGGAGAGAGGCGGAGAACACGGGACCTGCGCCGGGGGAGCCCTCGACTCTCCGTCAGTCGCCTCGGAGTCAGGCCCTTTTCCCCGCTCCCCTCCTTCCTCCTCTTCGCTGGAGTCGTCGGAGGGCACGTCCACCGATTCCTCGGGAGTTTCCACGGGCACGGGCCCATCCCTGTTGAAGACGGGCATGGACTCCACTACCTGCTCCCAGTCATCGCGGAGGAACAAGGGCGTAGGAGCGCCCGCCAACCTCGCCACATCGCCCCGACCAGAGATTGGAGGACCGCAGCCAGATCTCCGTCGGCTAAGGCCGCGGGGCTCGGACGGGGCCTCCACATCGGAAGTGAGTACTACCGAAGCGGAGCCAGCTGGTGCTCCAGGAATTCCCTCAACAGTGACGCGCCGGTTAGCTTCGTCGCCGCCATATTGGCCGGCCTCAGATCCGCGTCCATCTTCTCCAACATCAGCTTCGCGCGGGGGTCCGTGAGCTCCGCTCGACCCCAACCGCTGGAGCTCGTGGGCTGCTCCATGGGCAAGATCAGCCGAGGGTGGATGCGCCCAGCATCCACCAAGACCCACTTGCTCCTGAAGCCCTCAATCCTTTTCCCAGGGTTCGAAATGGCAATGGCACCACCGTACGCGACGAAGCTCGCGCACGCGGAAGCAGTACCACGAGAGGTCCGGAGGTAGAAGTAGTGGCGCAGCAAGGCCACTGAGGGCTGCACCCCTACGTGAGCCTCGCAGTAATAGGCGAAGATTGCCAGGAGAAGGACGGAGTTGGGGTGGAGATGCAGGGCTTGTAGCTTATAGTGGCGGAGGACAGAGAAGAAGAACTCGGAGAAGGGAGGCACCAGGCCAGCAGGAATGGCACTTACGAAGAGGGGATAGAAGGTGCTCCCTTGACCCTCAGGGGTGGCGGAGTCGGCTTTAAACACCTTCGCCCCGTTGATGCCCCGCACCGTCGCCATCCGGCGCAACCTGGCAAGGCTCGCCTCCGACACGTTCGGCGGGTCCAGGGCAGACGAGTACCAAGCTACGACCGGGGGCTGACGAGGCGCCATGGCTTCCTAGGTCACACGGTCGGAGTGGATCTGGAAATTTTGGAGGAAGGAGAGGCGCAGGAAAGGGGATCTAAGCAGCAACCGGGGAAAGCAAGAAGCAAAGCCAAGGTGGATGCCGCTCCTTTATCAACTCGCGTGGTTGCTAGGGCGCCCACGTCCAACCAACCGCCACGCGGCGCCCAAGGCCACAGGCTGTTAGGGCCCGCGGCGCTTCGCTCTTGCCCTTCCGCCTCCCTGCACGGCCAAGTCCGGGCGCGCCTCGGGCCCGGGGGCTACTGTCGGCGTTTTGGGAACGGGGGTCCCCAGACTTGCCTGTCTGCGGACTGCGGCGTGGCTCAAAGGGGGGCCCAGCACGGCCCATCTTCACCAACACAAACCCAAGACCCTCGCAAGGGGCCAAGCCTCGCAGGGCGGACAACGCGGAGCTTCCTCAGGCGCGGCCTCGTCAGGCTGGCTCACGAGAAGGCGGAGAGATCAAGGCGGGGTACCTCACGAGGTGCCCGTGACGCAAGCCATGACGACCGGGGGCGCCAGGCGGGTGCCAGCCCGCGCAGTGTCCTCCCTTACTCTTTGGTGCAAAGGGGGCAAGCGCAGCCGCGGAGTACCGAGGCGTCAGGCAAAGGTTGCCATTTCGGTGCAACGAGACCAAGACTAGGAGGACTACGAGACGGAGGTCACCATGGAACCCAAGACGGCATCATCACCAGAGCTTTGTGCAGGCGAAGACTACTTTTGTCAGGGTAGCTAGTACTAGCTGTCCCCCTTCAAATTAGCCCGCCATTGTTGGCTCCCTTCCCGCTTGATATTTGGGAAGAGGACCAGGGCCTCTATAAATAGGACCAGCCACCCACAGAGTAAAGAGAGCTGGGGGTTTGGGAGAAAAGATAGGGGTTTCGATCAGAAAGAGAGAGAGAGAAAGGTGACTGAACTCCTCCCAGCAGTTCATCGCCCCAGCTAAGAACAGAGCCTGGCGAGGCTGTTCTTCCTTGTATTGTTCATCATCATCAGCCCAAGAGGCAATCCACCACACCACACATTGGAGTAGGGTATTACACCACAACGGTGGCCCGAACCAGTATAAATCCTGTGTCTCTTGTGTTGTTCTTTCCATAGTTTAGATCCTAGCAAGGCGGAGGAGTGCAGGTAGGTAGGAGGCGAAATCTCCGCGTGCACCCCAGTGTTCGAACCTCAAGGGTCTGCCGGAACCCGAAAACTGACAACCGGTAAGTCTCTTTACTCGTTGAATAATACATCATCTCGCAACTAACTCATTAGTTGCAATGCTTACAAGGCTTATGTGATGTGCATTACCGAGAGGGCCTAGAGATACCTCTTCGACAATCGGAGTGAAAAATTCTAATCTCGAAATACGCCCACCCAACATGTACCTTTGGAGACACCTGTAGAGCTCCTTTATAATCTCCCAGTTACGTTGTGACGTTTGGTAGCACACAAAGTGTTCCTCCGGCAAACGGGAGTTGCATAATCTGATAGTCATAGGAACATGTATAAGTTATGAAGAAAACAATAGCAACATACTAAACGATCGGGTGCTAAGCTAATGGAATGGGTCATGTCAATCACATTATTCTCCTAATGATGTGATCCCGTTAATAAAATGACAACACATGTCTATGGTTAGGAAACATAACCATCTTCGATTAACGAGCTAGTCAAGTAGAGGCACACTAGTGATGCCTAGTTTGTCTATGTATTCACACAAGTATTATGTTTTCGGATAATACAATTCTAGCATGAATAATAAACTTTTATCATGATATAAGGAAATAAATAATAACTTTATTAATGCCTCTAGGGCATATTTCCTTTAGTCTCCCACTTGCATTAGAGTCAATAATCTAGATTACACAGTAATGATTCTAACACCCATGGAGCTTTGGTGCTGATCATGTTTTGCTCGTGGAAGAGGCTTAGTCAACGGGTCTGCTATATTCAGATCCGTATGTATCTTGCAAATCTCTATGTCTCCCACCTGGACTAGATCCTGGATGGAATTGAAGCGTCTCTTGATGTGCTTGGTTCTCTTGTGAAATCTGGATTCCTTTGCCAAGGCAATTGCACCAGTATTGTCACAAAAGATTTTCATTGGACCTGATGCACTAGGAATGACACCTAGATCGGATATGAACTCCTTCATCCAGACTCCTTCGTTTGTTGCTTCCGAAGCAGCCATGTACTCTGCTTCACATGTAGATCCCGCCACAACGCTTTGTTTAGAACTGCACCAACTGACAGCTCTACCGTTTAATGTAAACACATATCTAGTTTGCGATTTAGAATCGTCCGGATCAGTGTCAATGCTTGCATCAACGTAACCATTTACGATGAGCTCTTTTTCACCTCCATACATGAGAAACATATCCTTAGTCCTTTTCAGGTATTTCAGGATGTTCTTGACTGCTGTCAAGTGATCCACTCCTGGATTACTTTGGTACCTCCCTGCTAGACTTATAGCAAGACATACATCAGGTCTGGTACACAGCATTGCATACATGATAGAGCCTATGGCTGAAGCATAGGGAACATCTTTCATTTTCTCTCTATCTTCTGCAGTGGTCGGGCATTGAGTCTTACTCAATTTCACACCTTGTAACATAGGCAAGAATCCTTTCTTTACTTGATACATTTTGAACTTCTTCAAAACTTTGTCAAGGTATGTGCTTTGTGAAAGTCCAATCAAGCGTCTTGATCTATTTCTATAGATCTTAATGCCCAATATGTAAGTATCTTCACCGAGGTCTTTCATTGAAAAACTCTTATTCAAGTACCACTTTATGCTATCCAGAAATTCTATATCATTTTCGATTAGTAATATGTCATCTACATATAATATCAGAAATGCTACAGAGCTCGCACTCACTTTCTTGTAAATACAGGCTTCTCCAAAAGTTTGTACAAAACCAAATGCTTTGATCACATTATCAAAGCGTTTATTCCAACTCCGAGAGTCTTGCACCAGTCCATAAATGGATCGCTGGAGCTTCCACACTTTTTTAGCTCCCTTTGGATCGACAAAACCTTCTGGCTGCATCATATACAAATCTTCTTCCAGAAATCCATTCAGGAATGCAGTTTTGACATCCATCTGCCAAATTTCATAATCATAAAATGCGACAATTGCTAACATGATTCGGACAGACTTAAGCATCGCTACAGGTGAGAAGGTCTCATCGTAGTCAATCCCTTGAACTTGTAAAAAACCTTTTGCGACAAGTCAAGCTTTGTAGACAGTAACATTACCGTCAGCGTCAGTCTTCTTCTTGAAGATCCATTTATTCTCAATTGCTTGCCGATCTTTGGGAAAGTCAACCAAAGTCCACACTTTGTTCTCATACATGGATCCCATCTCAGATTTCATGGCTTCAAGCCATTTTGCGGAATCTGGGCTCACCATCGCTTTTCCATAGTTCATAGGTTCATCATGATCTAGTAGCATGACTTCCAGAACAGGATTACCGTACCACTCTGGTGCAGATCTTACTCTGGTTGATCTATGAGGTTCAGTAGTATGTGGTTCTGAAGTTTCATGATCATCATCATTAGCTTCCTCACTAATTGGTGTAGGTGTCATAGAAACCGGTTTCTGTGATGTACTACTTTCTAATAAGGGAGCAGGTACAGTTAACTCATTAAGTTCTACTTTCCTCCCACTCACTTCTTTCGAGAGAAACTCCTTCTCTAGAAAGTTTCCGAAGTTAGCAACAAAAGTCTTGCCTTCGGATCTATTATAGAAGGTGTATCCAATAGTTTCCTTTGTATATCCTATGAAGACACATTTCTCCGATTTGGGTTCGAGCTTATCAGGTTGAAGCTTTTTCACATAAGCATCGCAGCCCCAAACTTTCAGAAATGACAACTTTGATTTCTTGCCAAACCACAGTTCATAAGGCGTCGTCTCAACGGATTTTGACGGTGCCCTATTTAACGTGAATGCGGCCGTCTCTAAAGCATAACCCCAAAATGATAACGGTAAATCATTGAGAGACATCATAGATCACACCATATCTAGTAAAGTACGATTACGACGTTCGGACACACCATTATGCTCTGGTGTTCCGGGTGGCGTGAGTTGCGAAACTATTCCGCATTGTTTCAAATGTACACCAAACTCGTAACTCAAATATTCTCCTCCATGATCAGATCGTAGGAATTTTATTTTCTTGTTACGATGATTTTCAACTTCACTCTGATATTCTTTGAACTTTTCAAATGTTTCAGACTTATGTTTCATTAAGTAGATATACCCATATCTATTGAAGTCATCTGTGAAGGTAAGAAAATAACGATATCCGCCACGAGCCTCAACATTCATCGGACCACATACATCTGTATGTATGATTTCCAACAAATATGTTGCTCTCTCCATAGTACCGGAGAACGGTGTTTTGGTCATCTTGCCCATAAGGCACGATTCGCAAGTACCAAGTGATTCATAATCAAGTGGTTCCAAAAGTCCATTAGTATGGAGTTTCTTCATGCGCTTTACACCAATATGACCTAAACGACAGTGCCACAAATAAGTTGCACTATCATTATCAACTCTACATCTTTTGGCTTCAACATTATAATATGCGTGTCACTACTATCGAGATTTAATAAGAATAGACCACTCTTCAAGGGTGCATGACCATAAAAAATATTACTTATATAAATAGAACAACCATTATTCTCTGATTTAAATGAATAACCATCTCGCATCAAACAAGATCCAGATATAATGTTCATGCTCAACGCTGGCACCAAATAACAATTATTTAGGTCTAATACTAATCCCGAAGTTAGATGTAGAGGTAGCGTGCCGACCGCGATCACATCGACTTTGGAACCATTTCCCACGCGCATCGTCACCTCGTCCTTAGCCAATCTTCGCTTAATCCGTAGTCCTTGTTTCGAGTTGCAGATATTAGCAACAGAACCAGTATCAAATACCCAGGCGCTACTGCGAGCATTAGTAAGGTACACATCAATAACATGTATATCATATATACCTTTGTTCACCTTGCCATCCTTCTTATCCGCCAAATACTTGGGGTAGTTCCACTTCCAGTGACCAGTCTGCTTGTAGTAGAAGCACTCAATTTCAGGCTTAGGTCCAGATTTGGGTTTCTTCTCCTGAGCAGCAACTTGCTTGCTATTCTTTTTGAAGTTCCCCTTATTCTTCCCTTTGCCCTTTTTCTTGAAACTAGTGGTCTTGTTGACCATCAACACTTGATGCTCCTTCTTGATTCCTACCTCCGCAGCTTTCAGCATTGCGAAGAGCTTGGGAATTGTCTTATTCATCCCTTGCATATTATAGTTCATCACGAAGCTCTTGTAGCTAGGTGGAAGTGATTGGAGAATTCTGTCAATGACGCAATCATCTGGAAGATTAACTCCCAATTGAATCAAGTGATTATTATACCCAGACATTTTGATTATATGCTCACTGACAGAACTGTTTTCCTCCATCTTGCAGCTATTGAACTTATTGGAGACTTCATATCTCTCAATCCGGGCATTTTCTTGAAATATTAACTTCAACTCCTAGAACATCTCATATGCTCCATGATGTTCAAAACGTCGTTGAAGTCCCGATTCTAAGCCGTAAAGCATGGCACACTGAACTATCGAGTAGTCATCAGCTTTGCTCTGCCAGACGTTCATAACATCTGGTGTTGCTCCAGCAGCAGGCGTGGCACCCAGCGGTGCTTCCAGGACGTAATTCTTCTGTGCAGCAATGAGGATAATCCTCAAGTTACGGACCCAGTCCGTGTAATTGCTACCATCATCTTTCAATTTTGCTTTCTCAAGGAACGCATTAAAATTCAACGGAACAACAACACGGGCCATCTATCTACAATCAAACGTAAACAAGCAAGATACTATTAGGTACTAAGTTCATGATAAATTTAAGTTCAATTAATCATATTACTAAAGAACTCCCACTTAGATAGACATCTCTCTAATCCTCTAAGTGATCACGTGATCCAAATCAACTAAACCATGTCTGATCATCACGTGAGATGGAGTAGCTTCATTGCTGAACATCACTATGTTGATCATATCTACTATATGATTCACGCTCGACCTTTCGGTCTCCGTGTTCCGAGGCCACGCTCGATCACGTGGTGTCTCAGCATGAAGAACTTTCGCAACGGTGCATACTCAGGGAGAACACTTCTTGATAATTAGCGAGAGATCATCTTAAAATGCTACCGTCAATCAAAGGAAGATAAGATGCATAAAAGATAAACATCACATGCAATCAATATAAGTGATATGATATGGCCATCATCATCTTGTGCTTGCAATCTCCATCTTCGAAGCACCGTCATGATCACCATCGTCACCGGCCCGACACCTTGATCTCCATCGTAGCATCATTGTCGTCTCTCCAATCTTATGCTTCTACGACTATCGCTACCGCTTAGTGATAATGTAAAGCATTACAGGGCGATTGCATTGCATACAATAAAGCAACAACCATATGGCTCCTGCCAGTTGCCGATAACTCGGTTACAAAACATGATCATCTCATACAATAAAATTTAGCATCATGTCTTGACCATATCACATCACAACATGCCCTGCAAAAACAAGTTAGACGTCCTCTACTTTGTTTTTGCAAGTTTTACATGGCTGCTACGGGCTTAAGCAAGAACCAATATTACCTACGGATCAAAAACCACAACGATAGTTTGTCAAGTTGGTGTTGTTTTAACCTTCGCAAGGACCGGGCGTAGCCACACTCGGTTCAACTAAAGTTGGAGAAACTGACACCCGCCAGCCACCTGTGTGCAAAGCACGTCGGTAGAACCAGTGTCACGTAAGCGTACGCGTAATGTCGGTCCGGGCCGCTTCATCCAACAATACCGCCGAACCAAAGTATGACATGCTGGTAAGCAGTATGACTTATATCGCCCACAACTCACTTGTGTTCTACTCGTGCACAACATCAACGCATAAAACCAGGCTCGGATGCCATTGTTGGGAAACGTAGTAATTTCAAAATTTTCCTACGCACACGCAAGATCATGGTGATGCATAGCAACGAGAGGGGAGAGTGTTGTCTACGTACCCTTGTAGACCGACATCGGAAGCGTTATGACAACGCGGTTGATGTAGTCGTACGTCTTCACGGCCCGATCGATCAAGCACCGAAACTACGGCACCTCCGAGTTTTAGCACACGTTCAACTCGATGACGATCCCCGGACTCCGATCCAGCAAAGTGTCAGGGAAGAGTTCCGTCAGCACGACGATGTGGTGATGATCTTGATGTTCTACCGTCGCAGGGCTTCGCCTAAGCACCGCTACAATATTATCGAGGAGTATGGTGGAAGGGGGCACCGCACACGGCTAAGAAAACGATCACAAGGATCAACTTGTGTGTTTAGAGGTGCCCCCTGCCCCCGTATATAAAGGAGCAAGGGGGAGGCCGGCCGGCCCTTGGGCACGCCAAGGAGGAGGAGGAGTCCTCCTAGTAGGAGTAGGACTCCCCTCTTTCCTACTCCTACTAGGAGGGGGAAAGGAAGGGGGAGAGGGAGAAGGAAAGGGGGGCACCGCCCCCCCTCTCCTAGTCCAATTCAGACCAGAGGGGGAGGGGGCGCGCGCCCACCCTGGCCGCCCCTCTCTCTCTCCACTAGGGCCCATAAGGCCCATTACTTCTCCCGGGGGGTTTCCGGTAACCCTCTGGCACTCCGGTTTTCTCCGAAATCACCCGGAACACTTCCGGTGTCCGAATATAGCCGTCCAATATATCAATCTTTATGTCTCGACCATTTCGAGACTCCTCGTCATGTCCGTGATCACATCCGGGACTCCGAAAAAACTTTGGTACATCAAAGTATATAAACTCATAATGAAACTGTCATCGTAATGTTAAGCGTGCGGACACTATGGGTTCGAGAACAATGTAGACATGACCGAGACATGTCTCCGGTCAATAACCCATAGCGGAACCTAGATGCTCATATTAGCTCCCACATATTCTACGAAGATCTTTATCGGTCAGACCGCATAACAACATACTTTGTTCCCTTTGTAATCGGTATGTTACTTGCCCGAGATTCGATCGTCGGTATCTCAATACCTAGTTCAATCTCGTTACCGGTAAGTCTCTTTACTCATGTCGTAATACATCGTCTCACAACTAACTCATTAGTTGCAATGCTTGCAAGGCTTATGTGATGTGCATTACCGAGAGGGCCCAGAGATACCTCTCCGACAATCGGAGTGACAAATCCTAATCTCGAAATACGCCAACCCAACACGTACCTTTGGAGACACCTGTAGAGCTCCTTTATAATCACCCAGTTACGTTGTGACGTTTGGTAGCACACAAAGTGTTCCTCCGGCAAACGGGAGTTGCATAATCTCATAGTCATAGGAACATGTATAAGTTGTGAGGAAAGCAATAGCAACATACTAAACGATCGGGTGCTAAGCTAATGGAATGGGTCATGTCAATCGCATTATTCTTCTAATGATGTGATCCCGTTAATCAAATGACAACACATGTCCATGGTTAGGAAACATAACCATCTTCGATTAATGAGCTAGTCAAGTAGAGGCACACTAGTGACATCTAGTTTGTCTATGTATTCACACAAGTATTATGTTTCCGGATAATACAATTCTAGCATGAATAATTAACTTTTATCATGATATAAGGAAATAAATAATAACTTTATTATTGCCTCTAGGGCATATTTCCTTCAGCTGCTGCTTCTTTTTCAGGCTCATTGCAGTGGCTATTAGCTGGCGCTTGAAGCGCTCCTGCTTGATACGTCTCCGACGTATCTATAATTTTTGATTGCTCCATGCTATATTATCTACTACTTTGGACTATATTGGGCTTTATTTTCCACTTTTATATTATTTTGGGACTAACCTATTAACCAGAGGCCCAACCCAGAATTGCTGTTTTTTGCCTATTTCAGTATTTCAGAGAAACGGAATATGAAACGGAGTCCAAACGAAATAAAACCTTCGGGAACGTGATTTTCTCACCGAACATGATCCAGGAGACTTGGACCCTACTCCAAGGAGTCAAAGAGGCGGTCACGAGGGTGGGGGGCGCGCCCCCCCTAGGGCGCGCCCCCTGCCTCGTGGGCCCCTCAGTGCTCCACCGACGTACTCCTTTCTCCTATATATACCTACGTACCCCCAAATGATTAGAACAGGAGCCAAAAACCTAATTCCATCACCGCAACTTTCTGTATCCACGAGATCCCATCTTAGGGCCTGTTCCGGAGCTCCGTCGGAGAGGGCCGTCATCACGGAGGGCTTCTACATCACCATAGCCTCTCCGATTAAGTGTGAGTAGTTTACCTCAGACCTTCGGGTCCATACTTAGTAGCTAGACGGCTTCTTCTCTCTTTTTGGATCTCAATACAAAGTTCTCCCCCTCTCTTGTGGAGATCTATTCGATGTAATCTTCTTCTTTTTTGCGGTGTGTTTGTTGAGATCGATGAATTGTGGGTTTATGATCAACTCTATCTATGAATAATATTTGAATCTTCTCTGAATTCTTTTATGTATGATTGGTTATCTTTGCAAGTCTCTTCGAATTGTCCGTTTGGTTTGGCCAACTAGATTGGTAGTTCTTGCCATGGGAGAAGTGCTTAGCTTTGGGTTCGATCTTGCGATGTCCTTTCCCAGTGACAGAAGGGGCAGCAAGGCACGTATTGCATCATTGCCATCGAGGATAACAAGATGGGGTTTATTTCATATTGCATGAATTTATCTCTCTACATCATGTCATCTTGCTTAAAGCGTTACTCTGTTTTTAACTTAATACTCTAGATGCATGCTGGATAGTGGTCGATGAGTGGAGTAATAGTAGTAGATGCAGAATCGTTTCAGTCTACTTGTCACGAACGTGATGCCTATATACATGATCATGCCTAGATATTCTCATAACTATGCTCAATTCTGTCAATTGCTCAACAGTAATTTGTTCACCCACCGTAGAATACTTATGCTCTTGAGAGAATCCACTAGTGAAACCTATGGCTCCCGGGTCTATTCTCATCATATTAATCTCCATCACTTTAATCTTGCTTTGATTTTTTACTTTGCCTTTTACTTTTCACTTTGCATCTCTATACCAAAAATACCTAAAATATTATATTTGTCAGATCTCACTCTCGTAAGTGACCGTGAAGGGATTGACAACCCCTAATCGCGTTGGTTGCGAGTAGCTATCGTTTTGTGCAGGTATGAGGGACTTGAGCGTGGCCTCCTACTGGATTGATACCTTGGTTCTCAAAAACTGAGGGAAATACTTACGCTACTCTGCTGCATCATCACTTCCTCTTCGGGGAAATCCAACGCAAGCTCAAGAGGTAGCAAGAAGGATTTCTGGCGCCGTTGTCGGGGAGTCTACGCAAAAGTCAACATACCAAGTACCCATCACAATCCCTATCTCTCGCATTACATTATTTGCCATTTGCCTCTTGTTTTCCTCTCCCCCACTTCACCCTTGCCGTTTTATTCGCCCTCTCTCTCTATCCTCCCTCTCTATTTGCCTTCTTTTTTCCGCTTGCCTTTTTGTTTGCCCGTGCATTGTATTGCTTGTTTGTCGCAATGGCTCAATCGAAGTTTGGTGATCTTCACCTTGAAAGGTTAGAGGAGATCGAAAACAACGTTAGGAAGTTTATGGTTTTGCAATTTGAGCATAATAATTTCTTTAGAAACGAGCTTAAGGAATTTTTTTATGAATTATATGAATAAAGAGCTTGATGATATGTCTAAAGAATTTGATGGTATAAGATCCCAAATTGCTCGTCTAGAAAAGATGACTGCTGAAATTTCGGATATGCAAGCCACCTTAGTTAATAAGATGGCCACTAAACCGAATTCCTATGAAAATAAAGAAGAAGATCTAAAAGTTATTGATGTGTCTCCTATTAAATCTTTGTTTTGCAATATGAATCTTGATGAAACAGAATATGATCTTCCTTTACCTAGAAGGCGTTCTAAAAATTCGGAGTATTTAGATCTTTATGATGAAATTGATGAAAGTGGGATTGAAAGAAATAAAAATCTAGATGTTGCTAAACCCACTATATTGGATTTCAAGGAATTTAATTATGAAAGTTGCTCTTTAAGTGATTTTATTTCCTTGTTGCAATCCGTGCTAAATTCTCCACATGCTTATAGTCAAAAGAAAGCCTTCACCGAACATATTGTTGATGCCTTGATGCAATCTTATGAAGAAAAACTTGACTTGAAAGTTTCTATCCCTAGAAAACTCTATGATGAGTGGGAACCAACTATTAAAATTAAAATTAAAGATGATGAGTTTTATGCTTTGTGTGATTTGGGTGCTAGTGTCTCTACTATTCCCAAGACTTTGTGTGATTTGCTAGATTTCCGTAATTTTGATGATTGCTCTCTAAACTTGCATCTTGCGGATTCTACTATTAAGAAACCTATGGGAAGGATTAATGATGTTCTTATTGTTGCAAATATGAATTATGTGCCCGTAGATTTCATTGTTCTTGATATAGATTGCAATCCTTCTTGCCCTATTGTTCTTGGTAGACCTTTCCTTAGAACGGTTGGTGCGATTATTGATATGAAGGAAGGGAATATTAGATTTCAATTTCCATAAAAAAGGGCATGGAACACTTTCCTAGAAATAAAATAAAATTGCCATATGAAACTATCATGAGAGCCACTTATGGATTGCCTACCAAAGACGGCAATACCTAGATCTATCCTCGCTTTTATGCCTAGCTAGGGGCGTTAAACGATAGCGCTTGTCGGGAGGCAACCCAATTTTATTTTTATTCCTTACTTTTTGCTCCAGTTTAGTAATAAATAATTTATTTAGCCTCTGTTTTGCTTGTTTTTTTTGTGTTTAATTAGTGTTTGTGCCAAGTAGAACCGTTGGGAAGACTTGGGGAAAGTCTTGTTGAACTTGCTGTAAAAAACAGAAACTTTAGTGCTCACGAGAACTTCTGTCATTTTTATTTTACGAGTGATATTTAGTTAAATATTTTTTTAGATGATTAACATATAAATTCCTCACGTCAAGAAATTTATTATAGAATTTTTGGGGTTCCAGATCTTGCGCTAGCTACAGATTACTACAGACTGTTCTGTTTTTGGCAGATTGTGTTTTTCGTGTGTTGTTTGCTTATTTTCATGAATCTATGGATAGTAAAATAGTTTATAATCCATAGAGAAGTTGGAATACAGTATATTTAACACCAATATAAATAAATAATTAGTTCATTACAGTACCTTGAAGTGTTTTTTTGTTTTCTTTCGCTAACGGAGCTCACGAGTTTTCTACTTTAAGTTTTGTGTTGTGAAGTTTTCAAGTTTTGGGTGAATTCTTTTGATGGATTATGGAACAAGGAGTGGCAAGAGCCTAAGCTTGGGGATGCCCATGGCACCCCCAAGATAATCCAAGGACACCAAAGAGTCAAAGCTTGGGGATGCCCCGGAAGGCATCCCCTCTTTCGTCCACTTCCATCGGTAATTTACTTGGTGCTATATTTTTATTCACCAACATGATATGTGTTTTACTTGGAGAGTCTTATATTATTTGTGTCTTTGTGTTTTAGTATTCCACAATCATCCTTGCGGTACACACCTTTTGAGAGAGCCATACAGGAATTAAAATTTGATAGAATACTCTATGTGCTTCACTTATATCTTTTGAGCGTTATTATTTTGCTCTATGTGCTTCACTTATATCTTTTGAGCTATGAAGTTTTGCTCTATGTGCTTCACTTATATCTTTTGAGCTATGTAGTTTAGCTCTATGTGCTTCACTTATATCTTTTGAGCGTTATAATTTTGCTCTATGTGCTTCACTTATATCTTTTGAGCTATGAAGTTTTGCTCTATGTGCTTCACTTAGATCTTTTAGAGCACGGTGGTGGATTCGTTTTAAAGAAACTATTGATCTCTCATGCTTCACTTAAATTATTTTGAGAGTCTCTTAATAGCATGGTAATTTTCTTAATAACAATATGCTTGGTATTCATGATTTGTGAAACTTTCTTTTGAGTGTGTTGAATACTATGAAAAGATTGAAGCTTGATAATTGTTTTGAGATATGGAGGTGATAATATTAGAGTCATGCTAGTTGAGTAGTTGTGAATTTAAAGAATACACGTGTTAAAGTTTGTGATTCCCATAGCATGCATGTATGGTGAACCGTTATGTGATGAAGTTGGAGCATGATTTATATATTGATTGTCTTCCTTATGAGTGGCGGTCGGGGACGAGCGATGGTCTTTTCCTACCAATCTATCCCCCTAGGAGCATGAGCATAATACTTTGCTTTGATAACTTCTAGATTTTTGCAATAAGTATATGAGTTCTTTATGACTAATGTTGAGTCCATGGATTATACACACTCTCACCCTTCCACCTTTGCTAGCCTCTCTAATACCGTGCACCTTTCGCCGGTACCATACACCCACCATATACCTTCCTCAAAAGAGCCACCATACCTACCTATTATGGCATTTCCATAGCCATTCCGAGATATATTGCCATGCAACTTTCCACCGTTCTGTTTATCATGACACATTCATCATTCTCATATTGCATATCCCGGTACACAGCCAGAGGCATTCATATTGAGTCATACTTTGTTCTAAGTATCGAGTTGTAATTGTTGAGTTGTAAGAAAAATAAAAGTGTGATGATCATCATTTTTAGAGCATTGTCCCAAGTGAGGAAAGAATGATGGAGACTCTGATTCCCCCATAAGATGGGATGAGACTCCGGACGAAAAGTAAATAAAAGAGGCCAAAGAAGCCCAAATAAAAATAGAAAGAAAAGAGGCCATAAAAAGAGAAAATGCCCAAATAAAAAAATGAGAGAAAAAGAGAGAAGGGAGAATGTTACTATCCTTTTACCACACTTGTGCTTCAAAGTAGCACCATGATCTTCATAGTAGAGAGTCTCTCATGTTATCACTTTCATATACTAGTGGGAATCTTTCATTATAGAACTTGGCTTGTATATTCCAATGATGGGTTTCCTCAAATTTCCGTAGGTCTTCATGAGCAAGCAAGTTGGATGCACACCCACTTAGTTCCTTTTTGAGCTTTCATATACTTATAGCTCTAGTGCATCCGTTGCATGGCAATCCCTACTCACTCACATTGATATCTATTGATGGGCATCTCCGTAGCCCGTTGATATGCCTAGTTGATGTGAGACTATCTTCTCCTTTTTGTCTTCTCCACAACCACCATTCTATTCCACCTATAGTGCTATATCCATGGCTCACGCTCATGTATTGCGTGAAGATTGAAAAAGTTTGAAAAAGTTAGAGTATGAAACAATTTTTTGGCTTGTCATCGGGGTTGTGCATGATTTAAATACTTTGTGTGGTGAAGATAGAGCGTAGCCAGACTATATGATTTTGTAGGGATAACTTTCTTTGGCCATGATATTTTGAGAAGACATAATTGCTTTGTTAGTATGCTTGAAGTATTATTATTTTTATGTCAATATAAACTTTTGTCTTGAATCTTTCGAATCTGAATATTCATATCACAATTAAGAAGATTTGCATTGAAGTTATGCCAAGTAGCACTCCGCATAAAATATTCTCTTTTTATCATTTACCTACTCGAGGACGAGCAGGAATTAAGCTTGGGGATGCCTGATACGTCTCCAACGTATCTATAATTTTTGATTGCTCCATGCTATATTACCTACTGTTTTGGACAATATTGGGCTTTATTTTCCACTTCTATATTATTTTTGGGACTAACCTATTAACCGGAGGCCCAGCCCAGAATTGCTGTTTTCTGCCTACTTCAGTATTTCATAGAAACAGAATATCAAATGGAGTCCAAACGGAATAAAACCTTCGGGAACGTGATTTTCTCACCGAACGTGATCCAGGAGACTTGGACCCTACTCCAAGGAGTCAAAGAGGCGGTCACGAGGGGGGGGGGCGCCCCCCTAGGTCGCGCCCCCTGCCTCGTGGGCCCCTCGGTGCTCCACCGACGTACTCCTTCCTCCTATATATACCCACGTACCCCCAAACAATCAGAACAGGAGCCAAAAACCTAATTCCACCGCCGCAACTTTCTGTATCCACGAGATCCCATCTTGGGGCCTGTTCTGGAGCTCCGTCGGAGAGGGCCGTCATCACGGAGGGCTTCTACATCACCATAGCCTCTCTGATGAACTGTGAGTAGTTTACCTCAGACCTTCGGGTCCATAGTTAGTAGCTAGATGGCTTCTTCTATCTTTTTGGATCTCAATACAAAGTTCTCCCCCTCTCTGTGTGGAGATCTATTTGATGTAATCTTCTTCTTTTTTGCGGTGTGTTTGTTGAGATCGATGAATTGTGGGTTTATGATCAACTCTATCTATGAATAATATTTGAATCTTCTCTGAATTCTTTTATGTATGATTGGTTATCTTTGCAAGTCTCTTTGAATTATCCGTTTGGTTTGGCCAACTAGATTGGTAGTTCTTTCCATGGGAGAAGTGCTTAGCTTTGGGTTCGATCTTGCAGTGTCCTTTCCCAGTGACAGAAGGGGCAGCAAGGCACGTATTGCATCGTTTCCATCGAGGATAACAAGATGGGGTTTATTTCATATTGCATGAATTTATCTCTCTACATCATGTCATCTTGCTTAAAGCATTACTCTGTTTTTAACTTAATACTCTAGATGCATGCTGGATAGCGGTCGATGAGTGGAGTAATAGTAGTAGATGCAGAATCGTTTCGGTCTACTTGTCACGGACGTGATGCCTATATACATGATCATGCCTAGATATTCTCATAACTATGCTCAATTCTGTCAATTGCTCAACAATAATTTGTTCACCCACCGTAGAATACTTATGCTCTTGAGAGAAGCCACTAGTGAAACCTATGGCCCCCGGGTCTATTCTCATCATATTAATCTCCATCACTTTAATCTTACTTTTCTTTTTTACTTTGCCTTTACTTTTCACTTTGCATCTCTATACCAAAAATACCAAAAATGTTATATCTATCAGATCTCACTCTTGTAAGTGACCGTGAAGGGATTGACAACCCCTAATCGCGTTGGTTACGAGTAGCTATCGTTTTGTGCAGGTACGAGGGACTTGAGCGTGGCCTCCTACTGGATTGATACCTTGGTTCTCAAAAACCGAGGGAAATACTTACGCTACTCTGCTGCATCATCCCTTCCTCTCCGGGGAAATCCAACGCAAGCTCAAGAGGTAGCACTGCTCAAGAGGTTCCTCGGGCATGATGAAATCCTCAGTGCCGAGGCTCGCCTCATCCTCGAAGAACGAAAGATAATTACTATCCTCCGAGTCTTCGTGTGTGGCCTGTTTACTAGGGCTAACTTGCCCATCTTCCTGTTCATCCTGTTCGGCAGTTGCATCAACGGGGTCTTCATTCTCTTCGGCACCTTCCGGAGTGTTATCTTCTCCTTTGCTGGTGTTGCTGTCTTTGCTGCGGCGTGACTTAGAGTGGCGCCGGCACTTTGACTGTATCTCAGGAGGTTTATCCTCAAATGAATCTTCCTTGTCATCGCCAATTTTCTCTTTTGGTGCATCCACCATGTATACATCATACGAGGAAGTGACTGTCTAGCGTTCGGTAAACCGCGGGTTTTGAGCCTCTTCTGCTCTGGCATCCTCGTCCATACCTTCAATGTCGTCGGAGCCGTAATCGAGCATGTCAGTTAAGTCTTCGACAGTGGCTATGAAGTGGGCGGTGGGTGGGAAGCGAAATTCTCCGTCGTCAGCCTCCGGTTCTAACTGGATACAATTCGGCTGTGGGCCCCCTGCTAAGGATAGTGCTCTTAACGAGTTTAACACGTCGCCCAAGGGCGAGTGCGGGAAGATGTCCATGGAGCTTAATTCAATGATCGATGACCGATCAAGCTTGACGTATGCGGACGCACAAGGTTCGGGACTTGTAGCCGGAGACATGTCCATGGTTCCGGCGACATGGATTTCACTTGAAGTTAAGTCTGTGTGCTGCTCCAACGCTGCTGAGTCTATGGCTTCCACGGCGGGGTTGAGCTTCCCATCTTCGGATGGCGCGATCTGCTCTGGATCTAGGGCCAGAGCAGCTACAGGTACTATTTGCTGCAAATGGACCGATGACAGATTTACGTCATGTTCATCATGGTGGCAGGAAGCGGATGCCACGTTCTCGAATCCGTCGAAGATCAAGTCTCCACGGATATCCGCGACGTAGTTCAGGCTTCCAAATCTGACCTGGTGGCCAGGGGCGTAGCTTTCGATCTGCTCCAGATGGCCAAATGAGTTGGCCGGCAGTGCGAAGCCGCCAAACATGAACATCTGTCCGGGGAGGAAGACTTCCCCTTGGATAGTGTCGTTGTAGATGATTGAAGGAGCCATCAAACCTTTTGACGACGACACAGTGGAACTCTCAATGAAAGCACCAATGTTGGTGTCAAAACCTGTCGTGGTTCTAAGTCTGACAGTGATGTAGGGGGGTAAGTATGGAGAGGCAAGATCTTAGCTATAGAGGAGTTGTAGGAACGCGAGATTTACGAGTTCAGGCCCTTCTCGGAGGAATTAATAGCCCTACGTCTCGGAGCCCGAAGGCGGTCGACTGGATTATGCGTGTGTGAATTACAGGCGTGCGAACCCTTGTCTCAGAGGAGGGGGGCGGCTTATATAGAGTGCGCCCAGACCCCAGCCAGCCCACGATACAAAGGGTTCAATGTACATTAAGGCAGGGCGTTACTGGTAATGCTAGTAATAAAGTGCTATGATGACCATAAAAGCTACTTAATAACCGACCGTTAACATGCGGAGCGCCTTTAGGTCACATGACCGTCGAGTGGCTTGGTCTTGGTCGAGTGATTGCTTCTTGGTCGAGTATCTTCAAGTCTGTCGAGTGAGACACATTCAAGTCGATTGAAAGATGATTTCTTCTAGAGATGTCCTTGGGTAGGTTAGTTTGGACAGGTCCATGACCCTACCCTAGGTACATAGCTTCATCATTAGCTCTCGAATGGATCGAGGTTTGAGTGGGACAGGGTTTGAGAATTTTTCCGACTCGTTTTTCATGCCGCGAGCATACCTTGTTTCGGATCAATGAACCTGAGTGTTGACAGTGACTTCCTTTCCAGTCGCCTTGATCCATTCTTAATTCTTCGTCGAGTGAGTTTCTTTACTCGAAAGGCTCCGAGTGACGGTGCGGAGGAGATCTTTTGTTTGACAAGTTGTTCTGCTGTCCGCGGATTTCGTGGGATCCGAATTTTGGGAAGCGCGCGGGACGGGGGAGGCCGCAGTAATCGGATGGGATAGAGCGGAGCTGCCTTGATCCCCGTGCCACCTTTTTCGCCACGTATCGCGCGCGCGATTGTTACGGGATTTGACAGAGCCGCCTGGGCCTACCCGTCAGCCACTTGGAAGCGGCCTCATATAAGGCGTTGGACCGGAGTCTCCCGAACAGTGCATTCCCATTACCTCTTCTCTTCACGCCCCTTCGCTGCGCTCGCTCTCGCCCCAGCGCCACCGCTCCGTACGCGTCTTGCCGGCGACAATGGGGAAGGAGAAGACGGCTGCTCTGGAGCGGGCAAAGAAGGCGACGGCGAGGTCGAAGGGGAAGGCGACCAGCCGGGGCGGATCTTCCTCGTGAACCGGCCTCCCGAAGGGCTGGATCCAGGGCGACTGGATCCACTCGAGGATCACCCAAGAAGACCTCGACGACCTGGCCGAAGGGGGGCTGATCCCCTATGACTCGGCGCGGCTTCCGGGGAAGGAATCTGAGCCGCAACCTCGGGAGGGTGAGCGTGTTCTTCTTTCCACCCATGTCGACCGTGGATTTTCCTTGCCTCCTCACCCTTTCTTTCGAGGGTTTCTGAACTTCTTTGGGGCACAACTCCACCACTTTACTCCCAAGACAATCGTTTATCTCGCCGCTTTCATTTCTTTGTGTGAGAACTTCCTGGGTTGCCGGCCTCACTGGGGTCTTTTCAAGCGCATTTTCACTTGTCGCTCCCAGACGGTGAAAAAGGCTAATCTGAGTGACGAGAGGACGCAAGTGATTCAGATGTGTGGGGGTCTTGGTATCCAGATGAGAGGAAAAAGTTCTTTTCCGGCTATGATTCTTCCCGACTCAGTCCGCGGATGGCAGTCAACCTGGTTTTACTGTAAGGACCAGTCGACGCCAGGGCAGTCGACTGACCTCCCTCCCTTTACCATGGACCAAGTGAGGAAACCCTCCCCTTTGAAGGTGCTCCCGGAGGAGAAGGCGCAGGTGAGGGTGCTGGTCGATCGAGTGGTCCAGCTTATCCGTGACAGGGTCACTGGTATGGATCTCTTGGAGGTCTTCCTTCAGCGGCGCATCCAGCCTCTTCAAGCCCGAGACCATCCGATGTGGATGTATTCGGGTCTTGAAGGCTCCACTCAGATCCACCCGGAGGAGGTCGACGACGACACACTGGAGAAGTGGCTGTCGGGCATTACCGGGAACAAGGACAACCCCAGGGGAGCCAGGAGAGTCCCTCCATTTGACCAGTCTCATGCACCAGAGAAGGTCTGATTCTGAGTTTTTGCTTTGTAATTTGAATTCGCTCCTGCATACATTGCGTCGACTGACTTTGTTCTCTCTGCTTTCTTTCAGGCCATTATTGAAATGTATTCAATGCCCAACGGAGAGCAAGAGCAAGCTCTGGAAGGCGAGGCGAGCGGCGGCGACAGTGGCGAGTGGACTTCCGATGGTGAAGGGGTTGGAGGAAGCGACGACTCAAGTGATGGAGAAGAAGTCGAGTCACCTCCTCGCCAGGAGAGGCGATCCAAGCTCGACCAAGAACGACCGAGTGCCCGTGAAAAGGTAACTACTCAGGCTAGTCAGTCTCCGAAGCGTCCTCGGGTCTCTTCACCAACCCCGACTGAGAAAGCGCCAAAGCACCCCAAAGTTGCAGAGCTGAAGACTCGGAAGGCATTGTCGAAGATTAAGATTGACATCCCCGTTGCTTCCGCGTGAGTGTCTCCTTTCGTATTCACTCGACGCTTCATGCTGTTTGTTTTTCTTGTTTTAACTGGTCAGATTTTGGGATTGTCAGTGCTGCCACTTCCGGGACCTCAGCTTACAGGGACGAGGTGATGGAGGATGCGGTCACTTCTAATCTAGGTATGATTTCTGCCGTACTGTCTTTGTTTGGTCGATCCAATTGCAATGTGCATCATTGGGTGATGTGACTTTGGCAATTGCACCCTACACAGCTCCCAACGTTATTTACCTCCCTGACGATGATGAAGAGCCCGAGAGGCCTTTGACGAGGAAGAGTAGGCAAGCTCCTACAAGCGAGGCGCTACAGTCGACACAGAGGGCGGAACCAGTCGTTCAGGACGCTGGCGACGCCAATCGGGGTTCTGTTACCGAGCGGGATTCTACTGGCCAAGAGCCAATGAAATGGCAAAAGAGATAGTCGACAAGTGTGAAGGATGTTAGTATTACTCCAATATGTCGCACAAGCCCGCGTCAGCTCTGAAAACCATTCCACTCGTCTGGCCCTTCGCTGTTTGGGGGCTGGACATGGTTGGACCACTGAGAACAGGCAGGAGCGGCTTCACTCATGTGCTAGTAGCAGTCGAAAAGTTCACCAAATGGATTGAAGTCAAGCCTATCAAGAACCTTGACGCTTGCATTGCTATCAGTTTTGTCAAAGGGTTGATATTTAGATATGGAGTTCCGCACAGCATCATCACTGACAATGGGTCAAACTTCGATTCTGACAAATTCAGGGCCTTTTGCGCCTCTCAGGGTACCCGAGTCGACTATGCTTCGGTCGCTCACCCCCAGTCGAATGGGCAAGCAGAAAGGGCAAACAGCCTAATTCTCAAAGGACTGAAACCCCGATTGATGCGCGATCTCAAGCACGCAACAGGTGCATGGGTCGACGAGCTTCCATCAGTCCTTTGGGGATTGAGGACAACCCCGAACCGATCGACTGGAAGAACCCCATTCTTTCTGGTCTACGGAGGCGAGGCAGTCTTGCAGAGTGACCTGCTTCACAACGCTCCCGAGTCGAGCTCTACTCTGAAGATGAAGCAGAATAAGCCCGGCAGGACGCAGTCGACCTCCTGGAAGAAGAAAGAGAAATGGCCATGATCCGATCGACCGTCTAACAACAAGAATTGCGCCGATTCCATGCCAGAAATGTGAAGGGCCGAGCCTTCCAAGAGGGAGACTTAGTCCTCCGAGTGGATCAGCAGAAACCACACAAACTCGCCCCTACTTGGGAAGGCCCCTTCATAGTCACCAGAGTCCTTCGCAATGGAGCATACCACCTCTACAATGTCGATCGCCAGATTGATGAGCCGCAATCCTGGAATGCGGAGCTACTCCGCCCCTTTTATACTTGAATTCTCACTCGGATCAGATGTAATAAGAAAAAACTCCTATAGTTTATTTTTCAAAGACAAGAGCGTTATAATTTTATCAGTGATTGTTATCGTTTTTTGTTTGCGAATGAAATCCCCCAGTGGGTGGCTTAGCTGCGAATCTGTTTCGCCTAAGTTTTAAAAAAATACTACCGAGTGGAGAGCAGTCCTCCCACTCGGGGGCTTAGCTGCAGTCTAGTACTCGCCTAAGTTCTCTCACCGGAGGACTTAGCTGCAGTCAGGCACTTGCCTAAGTTTGAAAAAATCCTACTGAGTGGAGAGCAGTCCTCCCACTCGGGGGCTTAGCTGCAGTCCAGTACTCATCTAAGTTCTCTCACTTGAGGACTTAGCTGCAGCCAGGCACTCGCCTAAGTTTGAAAAAATCCTACCAAGTGGAGAGCAGTCCTCCCACTCGGGGGCTTAGCTGCAGTCTAGTACTCGCCTAAGTTCTCTCACTTGAGGACTTAGCTGCAGTCAGGCACTCGCCTAAGTTTAAAAAAAATCCTACCGAGTGGAGAGCAGTCCTCCCACTCGGGGGCCTAGCTGCAGTCCAGTACTTGCCTAAGTTCTCTCACTGGAGGACTTAGCTGTAGTCAGGCACTCGCCTAAGTTTGAAAAAATCCTACCGAGTGGATAGGAGTCCTCCCACTCAGGGGCTTAGCTGCAGTCCAGTAATCGCCTAAGTTCTCTCACTTGAGGACTTAGCTGCAATCAGGCACTCGCCTAAGTTTGAAAAAATCCTACCGAGTGGAGAGCAGTCCTCCCACTCGGGGCCTTAGCTGCAGTCCAGTACTCGCCTAAGTTCTCTCACTTGAGGACTTAACTGCAGTCAGGCACTCGCCTAAGTTTAAAAAAAATCCTACTGAGTGGAGAGCAGTCCTCCCACTCGGGGGCTTAGCTGCAGTCCAGTACTCGCCTAAGTTCTCTCACTGGAGGACTTAGCTGCAGTCAGGCGCTCGCCTAAGTTTGAAAAAATCCTACCGAGTGGAGAGTAGTCCTCCCACTCGGGGGCTTAGCTGCAGTCCAGTACTCGCCTAAGTTCTCTCACTTGAGAACTTAGCTGCAGTCAGGCACTCGCCTAAGTTTGAAAAAATCGTACCGAGTGGAGAGCAGTCCTCCAACTCGGGGGCTTAGCTGCAGTCCAGTACTCACCTAAGTTCTCTCACTTGAGGACTTAGCTGCAGTCAGGCACTTGCCTAAGTTTGAAAAAATCCAACCGAGTGGAGAGTAGTCCTCCCACTCGGGGGCTTAGCTGTAGTCCAGTACTCGCCTAAGTTCTCTCACTTGAGGACTTAGCTGCAGTCAGGCACTCGCCTAAGTTTGAAAAAAATCCTACCGAGTGGAGAGCAGTCCTCCCACTCGGGGGCTTAGCTGCAGTCCAGTACTCGCCTAAGTTCTCTCTCTTGAGGATTTAGCTGCAGTCAGGCACTCGCCTAAGTTTGAAAAAATCCTAACGAGTGGAGAGTAGCACTCCCAGTCGGGGACTTAGCTGTAGTCCAGCACTCGCCTAAGTTTGAAACACATCCTGCTTTACAGCAACAAGGGGCAGGTCGGCTACCGCCTCCTCCTTGGGGAGCTTCGCCACAAATACAACACGCACTTCATCCTGCTCTGTAGTAACAAGGGGCAGGTCGACTGCCGCCTCCTCCTTGGGGCTTCGCCACAAATACAACGTATGATCCATCACTGACCCGCAAAGATGACGAGGTGCAGGTCGACTGCTACCGTCTCCTTCAGAGCTGCGCCGCAACTACAAAAGTTGTCTCGAGTAAAGAACGATTTCCACTCGACGGGGAACGCATAAAGGTATTCGACGATAAACCAAGTTCGGATAAATCCTAAAGGTTTCTGGACCACAGATCAAAGTACTCGGGCATTCAGCCCGAAAGAGTTTAACGGTTACAAAAACCACTCGGCATTCCGAGGCAAATTTAAGGTGAGGCATAAAAGTTTGTTCACCCCGCAGGAGGAGGGCTGGCAGGCTCGGCGAACTCATCGAGGTCGACACCGTCGGCTATCCGAGTGGCTGCAGTGATGAAAGTCTCCATAAAAGTTCGGAAGTCATGTTTCTGGGTGTTGGCGACCTTGATTGCTCCTAGTTTGTCTTGTCGCACCTCCTTGCAGTGGACACGAACCAAAGACAGAGCCACGTCAGCGCCACACCAAGCAGCAGACTTCTTCCACTCCTGCACTCGGTCTGGGATTTCATTTAGTTGAGTCATCAGGGACTCAAGATCATTTTGGACCACAACCTCTGGCAAAGTGCCGGATCAATCCGCGACATGGCGACCTTCAGTCGAGCCAAGTAGTCCACGACACCGTCAATGCGGGATTCCAGTCGGAGCAGATTCATGGCAGTTTCATCTTTCATAGGAGAATTGATTGGATCCAAACCAGGTTCGATCCGCCCAGTCTCCTCCTCGAAGTTCTGGCAAAACACTGCATCACGATCCAAGGATAAGTCAATTTACATACGCCGAGTCGACAAAAAAAAATCAGTCAGAACAAAATGTGCACCTTCAAGCTTGATGAACAACTTCTTGGCAAGACTCCTTAGGTAGCTCTCCAGATCGTCCCTCCTGCGAGCAATGCATTCCATCTTCTCGCCCAGGATGAGATTCTCCTTCTTCAAGCGCGAGCACTCCTTGTTGGCGTCATTCAGAGCAGACTTCAGCCTGGTATTCTCTTCTTCCAACTGGCTGACCGAAGCTAGTTTCTGTGCAGCTAGAGCGGTTTTGTCGTCAGCCTCCTTTCGAGCAGCATCCAAATCCTGGTCCTTCTTCACCAGAGCTTCTCTCAGTTTTTCTACAAAGAAATGATGCCTGATTTAGAAAGAGCAGAAGGGAACTCAAGCTTAAGACGGACCAGTCGGAAAATTCGTCTTACCAGTGGCGTCGTCCTTGACCCTTTGCAGCTCTGTCTTGGCCAGCTCCAAGTCAAGGTTCAGTTGGATCCGCTGTTTCTCTAAGTCAGCAAAGCGAGCCCCAAGATCACAAGATTTCTGAAATCAAAGGAGAGAAGTTATTTTTACAGCAAAAAAAGTTACTAAGGCTACGGTCGACTGCCCGCAGTCCACCATAGCCTCGGGAACTACACCCAGCGGGTGCACTTTGCGTGCCCCACCGGTTCTGAGCCCACTCGACCGGCCCGCCTGAGTCGAGTGCAGGGAGTAAAAAAAGAAAAAAAAAGAAAGCTCAGACCACAGTCGACTGCCAGCAGTCGACCGCGGTATCGGGGACTACACCCAGTGGGTGCAGTTGGCGTGCCCCCACCGGTTTCGACCCCACTCGACCAGACCGAGTGGAAGAGACAAACTATCAATTCGGTTTACATTCAACAAGATACAAAGACTACAGTCGACTGCGCGCAGTCCACCGCAGTCTCGGGGACTACACCCAGTGGGCGCACTCAGCGTGCCCCCACTAATTCAAAGTTCAAGCAACGCACCCAGTGGGTGTATTAACACAAAGATTTTCAGAAAGGAGTCTTCAGATATCATATCCCAACAGAACAAGCGGTGACCAACTAACCTGAACGTTGCTTTGGAGAGCCGAGTTGGCATCATAGGCAGCCTGACTGGCGTCTCGCACCATCTTCATCTTCTCCATCATGACACCCGCCTGGCGTATAGCTTCCTTGGCAGCATTCACTTAGTCTAATAGGACATGATGGCTTGCAAAAACCGAAGGTGGGTCGACAGGGGCCTGAGCAGTCGACGAAGAAGGCAAGGCACTCGATAGTGGCACGACGAAGGTAACAGAACCCCGATTGGCGCATGGTGACCACAAGTCCCCGAGTGGACATCATCAAGGATCATCCGACCTTCTTCTGGTGTAATACCCCACTTACTGACTCCACGGTGGGCGCCCAGGTCGACTACAGCTGGAATTTCAACTTCAGTCGAATCCGAGGCGCTTTTTGGCTGCGGGGCCTCTTCACTGAAGGGATCCTCCTGAACTGATGGTATGTGAATGTGTTCCAAAAACACATTGCTGGGGATGGCTTCTCTTTTGGAACCTATTTTTGCCAGATCATCAGCTGCTTGATTTTTCAGTCGGGGTATGTGATGATATGAATGATCTCTGATAATGGAGCGTCGCTGACGACTGTAATGGAATGATCAGAGAAGTAATGAGCAAATTTCTTTGTGGTCATATAAATCCCGTATACAAGCTTCTGATAATGAGGGTATCCTTTCTTCGACGGGGTCAAAACTTCAGAAATATAATATACTGGGCGCTGAATTTTGAAGGCCTTTCCTTCTTCTTCCTGCTCGACCGTAAGTACCGTACTGACGACTTGTCCCGTGGCTGCAATGTAAAGCAGCAAAGGCTCCTTACTGATTGGGTCAGCAAGCAACGGCTGGGTGGAGAGCAGAGCTTTGAGCTCTGCAAACGCTGCATCAGCTTCAGGAGTCCACTAGAACTTGTCGGACTTCTTCATCAATCGGTAAAGGAGCAATGCCTTTTCACTGAGACGAGATATGAATCGACTTAAAGCGGCCAAGCAACCAGTAAGCTTCTGGACGTCGTGCACTCGCACAGGACTTTTCATTCGGAGTATAGTGTCGACTTTTTCTGGATTGGCGTCGATTCCCCGTTCGGAAACGAGAAAACCGAGTAATTTTCCGCCAGGAACTCCGAATGTGCACTTTGATGGATTAAGCTTGATATCATACCTCCTGAGGTTGGCAAAGGTTTCAGCAAGGTCAGTCAGCAGGTCGGAACCCTTCCGTGACTTGACCACAATATCATCCATGTACGCCTCCACATTCCGACTGATTTGGGTGAGGAATCTGAATCATCCTCATGAATGTGGCTCCGACATTCTTGAGGCTGAATGGCATGGTAACATAACAGAAGCACCCAAATGGAATGATGAAGGCTGTTTTGATCTCGTCAGGTCCATACAGACAGATCTGATGGTACCCGGAATAGGCGTCTAAAAAAGACAGTCGCTCACATCCAGCAGTCGAGTCGACTATCTGATCGATGCGGGGGAGAGGAAAATGATCTTTCGGGTAGGCCCGATTGATATGTTTAAAGTCAATGCACATGCGAAGTGACTTGTCCTTCTTGGGGACCATAACAACGTTGGCGAGCCACTTGGAGTGGTAGATTTCTCGGATGAACTCCGCTGCTAAGAGCCGAGCCACCTCCTCGCCAATGGCCTTTCTCTTCTAGACAGCGGACCGTCGGAGATGTTCCTTGACAGGTTTTACTTTTGAGTCAACTTATAGGCGGTGCTCAGCCAGCTCCCTGGGAACACCCGGCATGTCAGAAGGCTTCCATGTAAAAATGTCCCAGTTGGCATGGAGGAACTGGATGAGCGCTTCTTCCTATTTGGAGTCGAGTGTTGTCGAGATATGAGTTGGAGCAGCGCTGGGGTCGGTCGGGTGGATGTGAGCTGTTTTCGTATCGCCAGTCGACTGAAAAGCTGATTCTGTAGTGGGCTTCTTGGCTGGCAACAAATCACTCGGGTCTGCAGTCTGCTGGTATTCGTGCAACTCCACCACTGCCATCTGAGCATCGGCGATCTTCAAACCTTTCTGAAAACATTCTTTCGCTTTCTTCCGATTGCCCGTAATAGTGATCACACCTTTGGGGCCAGGCATCTTCAATTTGAGATACACATAACATGGTCGGGCCATGAAGCGTGCATAAGCTGGCCTGCCCAAAATAGCGTGGTAGGCACTCTGGAAGTCTACAACTTCAAATGTCAACTTTTCTTTGCGGTAATTCTTGGAATCACCGAAAACCACATCAAGAGCAATCTAGCCGAGTGATTCAGCCTTCTTCCCAGGAATGACTCCATGGAAACTCATGTTGCTGGCACTAAGTCTGGACATCGGAATGCCCATCCCTTTCAATGATTCAGCATACAGTATGTTCAAACCACTGCCACCATCCATCAAGACTTTGGTCAGTCGAGTGCCTTCAACCACTGGGTCGACCACCAGAGCTTGCCTCCCAGGGGTGGCAATATGCGTTGGGTGATCGGACTGGTCGAACGTGATGGCAGTCCGAGACCATTTCAAATAACTTGGTGTCGCCGGAGCAACCATATTCACCTCTTGGTTGATGACTTTCAGTCGACTTTTGCTCTCAACATCAGCAAAAATCGTCAGGGTGGAATTGACTTGGGGGTATCCATCGTCGCTATCTTCCTTGTCGTCAACTTTGTCTGACTCCTTCTCTTTATCTTTGGGTTGCTTGCCCTGGAACTGCTGGATCAAGAGTCGACACTGTCGAGTGGTATGTTTTGGGTAAATAAAATTACCCTCTTCATCTTTCTTAGTGTGGACGAGGCATGACAAATCCAACACATCATTTCCGTCTTGGTCTTTAACTTTCTTGGGGTTCCAAGGTCCTTTGGGTTTCCCCTTAAACTTTCCTTGAGTCACAGCCAAGGCATCCCTAGGAGCAGCTGGCTCGGCTTTCCGCTTCTGTTTCCGATTGGAATTTCCTTCGGTTTCTTGGGCGACTGACTTTAGCTTGCCACTCCGGAGTCGATCCTCATCTTCTCCATTAGCGTACTTGGTGGCAATCTCCATCATTCGGTTCAGAGACATATCTCCAGTTCGACCGAATTTCAGATTCAGTTCTCTGTACTTGACGCCTTCTTTGAAGGCACAAACTGCTTGGTGGTCAGGCACATTCTCTACCATGTGGTGCAACGTGATCCATCTCTGGATGTAATCGCTCAAGGTTTCATTCGGCTTCTGCACGCAGGACTGCAATTCCGTCAACCCTGCCGGTCGTTTGCATGTTCCTTCGAATGTGGTGACAAACACTCGGGTGAGATCTTCCCAAGTGTAAATGCTTCTAGGTGCTAATTGGTTCAGCCACGCTCTGGCCGAGCCCTCCAACATGAGAGGCAGGTGCTTCATGGCCACCTCATCATTGCCGCCGCCAATCTGGACGGCCACTCGGTAGTCTTCAAGCCAAGTATCGGGTTTGGACTCGCCAGTGAACTTGCTGACTCCAGTCGCCAACCTGAAGTTGGGAGGAATCACAGCGGCCCTGATGGCTCTACTAAAGCACTCTGGCCCCGAAACATGTGCTCTGCTACTGGTAGGAGCATCTCTGTTGTGTCCTTCCTGGTGAGCTCTGTTCCTGTCAACCAAACCTTGAATGAGAATGGATCTCGCATCGAAGCCTGGCTCCCTGGAGCCTACTGGAATCCTTCGCCCAACACTACGAGGGCGCCTATCATCCTGTTGTCGAGGCGCATACGACCCGCTCCTCGGGGGAGGGGTGGGCACTCGACGTCGATCATTACGATCGAATCGGTGATCATATTGCTCACGGTTACCATGCTGATTACGCCGGTCCCCACATCCCTCACGCCTCGGGGGCGATCTTGGGCTATGAGCCGACTGGACTGTGTCTGCGGCAACCGATCTACTGTGAATCCTGTTCCGCGACTGAGAAACAGCGGAATTCTGGTCTCCTGCTGACCGGAGCAACGCTCTGATCTGCAGCAAGCCTCTGCCAGCCTCCGATTGGGAAGGCTGAATCGACTCTGCTATGCGGGCTGCAGCTGTTAAATTCTGAATCGGAGTTCGATATACCTGCGGGGGCGGGAAGAGCTGACGTCGACTGGATTCGGGAACCCGTTGTCACGCACGCTCGTCGAGGGCTCGCTGGAGGTTCTCCAGTCGAGTGCGCTCGGCCAAGTTTGCCAGGCGCGCGTCCTCCAAGGCACGAGCCTCGGGGGTTTCTCCAATGATAGGAGTGTGCAATGCATCCATGTTCCGCTGGCGAAGTTCTTCTCTCTGCAGCGACGTGAGAGGCTCGGGAAGATATTCCTCATGAGGACGCGACGGGTCGCCTCCACCCGCGCCTCCGTCGGTGCGGGGAAAACTGGGAGGACTGGGAGGTCCATCGACCATCAGAACCTCCGCCGCTGGATCGCTGCTGTCGCACTCGGATGCGGTCTCTGCTGAGCCGGTCGATAGGTCGAACAGGCCGTAGAGGGATTCGCCGGGCTCAATCGCCGCGACTTGAGGGGTGGCCGACTGGCGTGCCACTGCGTGTCTCACCCACCGCTGGAGTCTCGACCGACCAGAGCGCTTGCGCCGGCGGGAAACTGGGAGGGAGGACAACACAGGAGCCGACCGGTAGGGGGTCGACGGTTGCCGCAGGAGAACGCCGCAGACGCACGCGCTAAAGTGCGTTGCCCCGCGGACAGGGTGTGCGTCCACGTCGAGGGGAGCCTCCTGAAGCCACGCAGAGTCGTCGGCGATGAACGTGAGCGGCCCTCCACCAAAACTCCACCGAAAACCATGATGATTCAGAACGGAAAAGATCGCAACTCCTCCAACAAAACGCTAAAACACCTGCCCCACGGTGGGCGCCAACTATCGTGGTTCTAAGTCTGACAGTGATGTAGGGGGGTAAGTATGGAGAGGCAAGATCTTAGCTAGAGGAGTTGTAGGAACGCGAGATTTACGAGTTCAGGCCCTTCTCAGAGTAAGTAATAGCCCTATGTCTCGGAGCCCGGAGGCGGTCGACTGGATTATGCGTGTGTGAATTACAGGCGTGCGAACCCTTGTCTCAGAGGAGGGGGCGGCTTATATAGAGTGCGCCCAGACCACAGCCAGCCCACGATACAAAGGGTTCAATGTACATTAAGGCAAGGTGTTACTGGTAACGCTAGTAATAAAGTGCTATGATGACCATAAAAGCTCTTAATAACCGACCGTTAGCACGCGGAGCGCCTTTAGGTCACCTGACCGCCGAGTGGCTTGGTCATGGTCGAGTGATTGCTTCTTGGTCGAGTATCTTCAAGTCTGTCAAGTGAGACACCTTCAAGTCGATTGAAAGATGATTTCTTATGGAGATGTCCTTGGGTAGGTTAGTTTGGACAGGTCCATGACCCTACCCTCGGTACATAGCTTCATCAAAACCGGCGGATCTCGGGTAGGGGGTCCCGAACTGTCCGTCTAAGGTCGATGGTAACGGGAGACGGGGGACACAATGTTTACCCAGGTTTGAGCCCTCTCTATGGAGGTAAAACCCTACTTCCTTCTTGATTGATCTTGATGAATATGAGTATTACAAGTGTTGACCTACCACGAGATCGTAATGGCTAAACCCTAAAAGTCTAGCCTGTCTTACTATGATTAATTTTTCTCCCTCTATGGACCTAGCCCTCCAGTTTATATAGACACGGAGGGATCTAGGGTTACATAAGGTCGGTTACAAAGAAATGAATCTTCATATTTGGTCGTATAGCTTGCCTTCCACGCCAAGGAGAGTACCATCCGGACACGGATAGAGTCTTCGGCCTTTGTATCTTCACGGCCCATCAGTCCGGCCCACATCCAATAGGCCGGACGCCCGAGGACCCCTTAGTCCAGGACTCCCTCACCCCCACCCTTATGGGCCCCTCGTGACTCCACTGACCTATTTCTTCCGCCTATATATTCTGAAATACCCCAAACCCTTCCAGGGGTGCCACGAAACCACTTTTCCACCACCATAACCTTCTATACCTGTGAGATCCCATCTAGGGGCCTTTTTCGGTGTCCTGCTAGAGGGGGATTCGATCACGGAGGGCTTCTACATCAACACCATTGCTTCTCCGATGAAGCGTGATTAGTTTACCACAAACCTATGGGTCCATAGCTAGATGTAGGTAGGAGTCGGTCGATGTGTGGAGTAATAGTAGTAGATGCAGAATCGTTTCGGTCTACTTGACACAGACGTGATGCCTATATTCATGATCATTGCCTTAGATATCGTCATAACTTTGCGCTTTTCTATAAGTTGCTCGGCAGTAATTTGTTCACCCACCGTAATATTTTCTATCTTGAGAGAAGCCTCTAGTGAAACCTATGCCCCCTGGTCTATTTTCCATCATATAATCTTCTATTTTCCATCATATAAGTTTCCAATCTACAATTATAGTTTCATATTTACTTCATTTGCAATCTTTTACTTTCCGATCTATAAACAAAAAATACCAAAATAATTACTTTGTCATTTGTCCATCTATATCAGATCTCACTTTGCAAATAACCGCGAAGGGATTGACAACCCCTTTGTCACGTTGGGTGCAAGTTGGTGTTTGTTTGTGTAGGTATTTGGTGGCTTGTTGCGTTGTCTCCTACTGGATTGATACATTGGTTCTCAAAAGCTGAGGGAAATACTTACTCTACTTTGCTTCATCACCCTTTCCTCTTCAAGGGAAAAACCAACGCAAGCTCAAGAGGTAGCAGTGATACGTCTCCAATGATTCTATAATTTTTTATTGTTCCATGCTCTTTTATTATCAATCTTGGATGTTTTATAATCAATTTATATCATTTTTTGGTACTAACCTATTGACATAGTGCCAAGTGCGAGTTCCTATTTTTGTTTGTTTTTTACATCACGGAAAATCAATATCAGACGGAGTCCAAATGCCACAAAACTGGTTGGAACATGTTGGGCCCTGGTTGCACCTGGGGGGAGTCCCGAGGAGGGGACAACCCACCAGGACGCGCCACGAGGCCCAGGTGCGCCCTGGTGGGTTGTGCCCACCTCGGGTGCCCCCCGGACCACCTCTTTGCTCTATAAATACCCCCAAAATACCAGAACCCTAGAAGCATCAACGGAATATTCATTCAGCCGCCGCAGAGTCCAGAACCACCGAATCCTATCTAGACAGCATCTCGAATGGGGTTCACCACCTCCATTGGTGCCTCTCCGATGATGCGTGAGTAGTTCTTTGTAGACCTTCGGGTCCGTAGTTAGTAGCTAGATGGCTTCATCTCTCTCTCTTGGTTCTCAATACAATGGTCTCTTGGATATCCATATGATGTAACTCTTTTTGCGGTGTGTTCGTTGGGATCTGATGAACTTTGAGTTTATGATCAGTCATATATTTTTATATCCATGAAAGTTATTTGAGTTTCTTTGATCTCTTATATGCGTGATCTCTTATAGCCTCGTATTTCTTCTCCGATATTTGGGTTTTGTTTGGCCAACTTGATCTATTTATCTTGCAATGGGAAGAGGTGCCCGGTAGTGGGTTCGATCTTACGGTGCTTGATCCCAGTGATAGAAAGGGAACCGACCTGTATGTATCGTTGCTACTAAGGATAAAAAGATGGGATCTATATATACGCAATAGATAAACGTATCTTGTCTACATTATTTCATCGTTCTTATTGCATTACGCCATTTTTCCATGAACTTAATACACTAGATGCATGTTGGATAGTGGTCGATATGTGGAGTAATAGTAGTAGATGCAGGCAGGAGTCAGTCTACTAATCTTGGACGTGATGCCTATGTAATGATCATTGCCTGGATATCGTCATAATTATTTGTGGTTCTATCAATTGCCAAACAGTAATTTGTTTACCCGCCGTTTGCTATCTTTCTCGAGAGAAGCCACTAGTGAAACCTACATCCCCCGGGTCTTCTTTCTCATATATTTGCTTGCGATCTACTTTTCATTTGCATTTTTATTCAGATCTATTAAACCAAAAATACAAAAATACTTTGTTGCACTTTATTTATTTATGATCTATTATTTCAATCTACTAAAAATTTCTAGCATCGTTACCCGAAAGGGATTGACAACCCCTTTAACACGTCGGGTTGCGAGGTGTTGTTATTTATGTGCAGGTGCTGCTTACGTTGTGTTGCTTGGTTCTCCTACTGGTTCGATAACCTTGGTTTCATCAACGAGGGAAATACCTACCTTCGCCGTGCTAAATCATCCCTTTCTCTTCGGGGAAATACCGACGTAGTCCTAGCAGACATGAGTTTTCTGGCGCTATAGTCAGGGAGCAATCAAGCAGCAGGGATTGGAGAACTCTGTCAATAACACTATCGTTTGGAAGATTAATGAAGGAAATATGCCCTAGAGGCAATAATAAAGTGGTTATTTATATTTCCTTATATCATGATAAATGTTTATTATTCATGCTAGAATTGTATTAACCGGAAACTTAGTACATGAGTGAATACATAGACAAACAAAGTGTCACTAGTATCACTACAAAAAAAACACTTCCGTGATGATATGTGTTTGTCACAGTAGGTCATGTTTTCTGTCATGCATGTACATCCATGACAAATTTTTGACAGAATCAAGATAGTCATACCTGTGCTGTCGTAGAAGTGTTCCATGGCATTACCAAAATTATCATCATGGAAGTGTCCACTTCCATGACGATAAATCGTGCGTCACAGAAATGCTTTCGTCAAGGGTGACCGACACGTGGCATCCACCGTAACGGGACGCCGTTATGCTATCGGGTCTGGTTTTGGATCCGATAACCCATTAACAACCCCGACCAATGGGATTTTCCACGTGTAAAATCATCATTGGCTGGAGGGAACACGTGTCGGCTCGCCGCTGGGACAAATGTCATCCACTCCTTGGACCCAAAGAGCCTATGATACGTCAACACGTGGCACGGCCCAACAGAGGCCCATTCCTATGAAAAGGTCAGTATCGGTGTCAAAACCAGAGGATCTCGGGTAGGGGGTCCTAAACTGTGCGTCTAAGGAGGATGGTAATAGGAGGCAGGGGACACGATGTTTACCCAGGTTCGGGCCCTCTTGATGGAGGTAACACCCTACGTCCTGCTTGATTGTTCTTGATGATATGAGTATTACAGGAGTTGATCTACCACGAGATCAAAGAGGCTCAACCCTAGAAGCTAGCCTATGGTATGATTGTATGTTGTTCTATGGACTAAAACCCTCCGGTTTATATAGACAACGGAGGGGGCTAGGGTTACACCAGGTCGATTACAAAGGAGGAGATATACATATCCATATTGCCTAGCTCGCTTTCCACGCCAAGTAGAGTCCCATCCGGACACGGGACGAAGTCTTCAATCTCGTATCTTCATAGTCCAACAGTCCGGCTAAAGAATATAGTCTGGCTGTCCGGAGACCCCCTAATCCAGGACTCCATTAGTAGCCCCTAAACCAGGCTTCAATGACGATGAGTCTGGCGCGCAGTATTCTGTTCGGCATTGCAAGGTGGGTTCCTCCTCCGAATACACCATGGAAGAGTTTGAAATACAAGGATAGTGTCCGACCCTGCAAAATAAGTTCCATATACCACCGTAGAGAGAATAATATTTCCACAAATCTAATCTGCTGACAAGTTTTGACAGCATGACATCACGCCACGGCCCGGTCATTATTCGAACCGTTTTTCTTAACCAGCTCTGCACATATCGCGCATCGGTTTCCTTGATACGTCTTGTCAAAGCAGAGATTGTGTCCCCCTTATCACGGGATTCTCATTAATACAAATGTGGGTAACCCAACCGTGCCTGTTGGCATGACTCCTAGATTTTAGGTAAGTCTCAAACGGCCACGAGGAGGACGCCTGATATTCACCCTCTTTATAAAGGGGACAAGGCTTTTTCTTTTTCCCTCCCGCGCTCAATCGAATCCTTCCCCGCCTCGAGTTGTAACACCCAAAGCTCAGGTCAGGCGCTTCGGACCTTCAACTATGTCCGGATCCAACCTTCAAGGTTGGTGGATGCCTTCCTCCGTCATAGAGGAGGACATCATGAAGTTGAGAGAGGCCAGATATCTGACCGCCGAAATTTCGTATAGGCTCCCCGCCCGAGGGAAGGTCGTCCCTACTCCCAAACCCAATGAGAGCGCTGTGTTCATCTCCCACTTCCTCCGAGGACTAGGCCTCGCTCTGGATCCCTTTGTTAGGGGTCTTATGTTCTATTATGGGCTGGATTTTCACGATCTAGCCCCGGATTCCCTTCTTTATATCTCTTCATTTATTTTCATACGTGAGGCCTTCCTCCGCATTACCCCTCACTTCGGTCTGTGGCTCAAAACCTTCGATGTGAAGCCGAAGATGATCGAGGGGCATCACGCAGCGTGCGGAGGTGCTTTAATAAGCAAAATCGCTGACACTCCATGGCCGGAGGGTTCCTTCCCAGAGGTATCCGGATTGTGGCAGCGGGAGTGGTTTTACATCACAGCTCCCCAAAGTGCCAAGTGGGTAGCTGCCCCCACATTTCGCTCGGGCCCCCCACCGCAACTGATGTCATGGATCAGCAGGGGGCTGAGCTAGGGTCCAGCCAAGGACGTGTCAATACTGCAAAGCCGTATCCGAGATCTCTTTGAGAGAGATTTCAGTCTGGTTATGGTAATGCAAGTTATGCTAGTTCGTCGAGTCTAGCCTTGCAAACGCCGGCCCCTCCACATGTGGGAATTCAACCCGGAAGGACCGTGTGCTATTCAGCATTTCCTTGGCATGACGCGCGAAGAGATGTACAAATCGTTCTTCGGACCCCAAATAGAGTGTCCGGACACCACCGAGGACGTGGGCCTGAGCTGCAACCGCCCCGCTGCCCAAGTAAGTAATCCCATGCCGAACATGCTGTCCTTTTATTTATCACGACATCATTTTAAAGAGCCGCCTTTTGACCAGGACTGGATAACAAAGGCGATGATGATCAGGTTATCGGCCCCCCTTCCTAAGGGCTTGGATAATCCGGTACTGTACAAGATGCTTGAGCCGGCGCCTTATCCTGTGTCCTCAAAGGAAGATGATGGGGGGGGGGGAATAAAGAGGGCAAAAGCGAGCCTCACTCGCTACTTATTCCAGCCGGGGGAATGAGCACCTCCGCGAGGGAGGACAATCAAAGGGAAGAATCTGACATTCTCTCTCCCCGGGGAAGGAAGAGGACTACCTCTAAAGATCCAGAAACTAAGGTTTCCAAACGGGAGAAGAAATCTTCATCAAAGGGTCCTGCCTCGGAAGGTATTCTTGCTGCACAATGTCCGCGCGGGGATCAGCCCTCTACTGAGCTACAAGTAATCAAAAAGTACTTAATAGTGAAAACATCCTACCTTACTTCCGAAGACAATAACCGATGCTTATAAATTGTAGTCCGGATCGTAGCCCTTCTCGACAGAGTTCATCTTCGGGGGATCCTCTTCCGGAGATGATGGAGCGCGAAACGCCTCCCCCGGACACCCTGCCTCAAGAAGCGGGCGACCTTGAAGTGTCGTTGCGAAGGGTATCTCCGGATCCACTAGGGCTAGAGGATAACCCTTTGGCTACCCGGAATCCCCAGTATCCTGCTCCTAAGGAGAGCGACAGCAAGGGTCCGTATAGTGTGCGGTCAGACGCGCTGAAGTATCTTCTGGGGAAAGCGGCCATCTCGGAAGCGCATCGTACGCTAATGGGTACGGTAATTGAAAGGATTTCATCCGCTGAAAGCGGTTTGCATGAAGCCTTTATGAGTCTGCTGAAAGTCTTCGAGGTACGTGAAATAATGTATGTTTTTAACAATACCGCATATGTTAGGTATGCCCTATGTAGATAGTAGCCCCTGGGACTCTGGGTGTCGTCGAGAACGGTGGCAAACAGAGGATCATAGTCCCAGGTAATAACCAGACTGCCTTTATATGCAGGTGGCTGAAGCTCCGGTGGCTAGCTGGACTGATGGGTTTGCCGAGCTAAAGCGGCAACTTGATGCGGCAGATGCCGACATTGTGCTTGTCAAGAAGCGGCTTGACGAGGCACAAGGTGAGTGATTTTTCTGGTGGTCGTCACATAATAAGAGTAGCATGATGCCAATATCTTTAATATGTTGTGACTGCAGATGGAGCTGCCACCATGGAGACCCTTCGGGCGGAGCTTGCCCGAGCCATGGAGCAAGCAAGGAGTAGCAATGCGGCCGCTCTAAAGGCGGCCGAATAGTTAAGGTCCCAGCAGGCCGCACATTGCGAGAGCAAGGAAAAAATAGCCCAGATGGCTGTAGAGTTAAAAGATGCCGCTGATTGTTACCAGCTTCTTGAAGAAGAAAACTGGGCGAAGGCGACTGACCTAGAGAAGGCCCTGGTGGCTGCCAAGGAAACCCGCTCCAAAATTAGAGCGACGAAGGAGGAGCTGAATCAAGCTGCAGATATCGTGTCTGGGAAGCCCTTCTTGTTGCGGACTAAGTTCGGAGATCCAAAGTATGCTCCTCTGGACCGGCTATGGAGTTCTGCAGATGCGTACATGGATTTGGCTGCACGTGCTGCTGATGCGGCCGAGTACTTCAAGAATCAGAAAGGTCCCGAAGTGGAAAAGCTGTTCTGGTCACAGTTTCACGCTCCAGTCCGTCCGCTGCTGTTGAATGAGTGATTGGCCAAGTGGGCCGAGCTCCATAGGTTGTCTGGACTTGCCATGAGGTCCGTTGTGGATCACCTTTGGCTGGGAGGGCCAAGGCCGAATAGCTACTTTAGCTTAGTGCAACAATTCCTTTGTGTTGTGCCATGCATCGATGCTGTAAAGAGATCGGCGTGCATAGAGGGTGCACGGATGGCCCTTGCCCGTGTCAAGACATACTGGGCAGAGATGGAGGCCACCACTGTTGCGACACAGGGTTCGACCGTAGGCCGAGTGGCTGCCGAGCACTACTTTGAAGAAGTTCTTGAAGGCGCTCGTTTGATAGAGGCTCTGTGCTCGAAGAATATTATGTTCTAGTGACATGTATTCCCATTGTACAAACAATGTTTGAATTATCAAGGCTGTATTTATACTTTTGCCCGAAAGTACTATGATGCCTCCTATGCGGCCGTTTATGTATATATGTGTATAACCTGAAAGTTTGCAGTCATCGGCTTCCGCCCCATGCATATAATGCAGGGGTGTTCGCAAAAGATGCATATCCACACTTGATCCAACGTCTTGGTCCATTAAGGAGGTGATAGCGTAGTGAACGAGGCAATCGGACTATATTGCTTTAACACATTCACTTGGCCATAGGAGTTTGTCGGTGGGGCGACTATATAGCCCCTGGTACTTCTGCGCTCGTCCGAATACGGGGCGCTTACGTACATGACCGGGAAACGGCCCTTCTTTAATGTGGAGGAATCCCGAAGATTCCGATGAGTCATCTAGTGGTTGACCACTCTCTCGCTATATCATTACAGTCAGTTTTCGGCTTTCTCTACTGAGGTGCTCATCTGGATGAACCAGGGCACAATCGCAATAGTTCTCCCAGTGCTACCTTAGCCGATATAACGGAACGTAAGGTACCAAAACATGGGAGCCGGCCAAACCCAACATTTGACCAAAGACATGATTCGGAGCTGATGCATATAGGGCCAAACTCGCGATGCCGAACACTCCCAAAGGTGTTCGGTCTTTATAACATATATCGGGCTAAACAATGACCTTAATAAGAACCCCCATGTGTCCAGGTACGTGCAAAATCCTGGCGTGGCCACATGCCAATAACACCAGCATCCTTCTCAGTTGTGTGGAGTATCCGGAGGATGTGAACAACTAGAGACAGTAAAAAAGGTTTATGCAGGGTCTTAATCTAAAAAGAAACCTTTGGGTGGGTCCCTGCTGCACGTCTGCGCCTGTGTCTCCATTGTGCCGTGTCCTGGACGGGTGTAGCACGATTGTCATCTACAAAAGGAAAGAACTTAGGTGAAAGTTGCTGTGCCAAAAAAGAAGAGTTGGTTATTATCAATGAACTATCAAAATGCAAGAGAAGCCAAGTTGAGCCGGGTTGGCCCTGATTACACGCGGGAAGCCCCTGGTATCGTTTATGAGGGTTTGATCATCAAACCGATCTCATGTATATATGATGGAACGCCGGATTCATTTGACCATGTCCATGGTCTTGACAACCTGCCATTTTTCTGGTTGGTGAGGCCGTCTAGTTTGTGGCTGCTAGAGCCGTCGCATCCTCTTCCGTACGTGGGAAACGTTCGGTATTTCCGCTAACTGAGATGATTCCATGTGGACGGGCATCTTAGGCTTCAGAAAAGCATAATGCGGTATTGCGTTAAAACGAGCGAAAGCCGTTCTTCCGAGTAGTGCTTGATAGCCACTTCGGAATGGGGCAATGTGAAAAGTTAACCTTTCGCTTCGGAAGTTATCGGGAGAACCAAATACAACCTCTAGTAGTAGACAGCCCGTACAGCGGGCCTCTTGGCCTAGTATTACTCCCTTGAAGGTAGTATTACGGTGGCTTATTTGTGTCGGGTCTATCTCCATTTTGCGGACTGTGTCCTGATATATCAGATTTAGATCACTGCCACTGTCCATGAGGACTCGTGTGAAATGGTAACCATTTATTATTCGGTCTAAAGCCAAGGCCGTCAGTCCTTCATGCCGGATATTTGTCTCGTGATCTCTATGATCAAAAGTGATCAGGCAGGCCAACCAGGGGTTGAACCAAGGGGTGACGGGCTCTATGGTGTGTGTGCCTCGGAGTGCATGCTTGCTTCTCCTCTTTGTCACATGGATCACATTTATTGTTTTAACCTCTGGTGGGAACTTTTTTTGTCCTCCGGCGCTGTGCTGGCGAGGCTCATCCTCGTATTTACTTGGTGTCTCTTCCCCTTTGTGTTTGGTGTTTAGCTTACCGGCCTGCTTGAAGACCCAACATTCTCGGTGGGTATGATTTGCAGGTTTGTCTAGGGTGCCATGAATCTGACAGAGTTTGTCAAGAATTTTTTTAGGCCAGATTTTCCTTCTCTGCTGCCTTTGGAAGGCCTTTTTCCGCTGACCTGGTCGGGAGCCCTTGAATCGGGCGTTTACCGTTGTGTTATCTGGGCTACCTTCTTTAATTCGACGCCTGTTTTTGTTGCGTCATGGTTTACCAATGCCATCCTTGACTTCGGATGTGCTTGGGTCGCTGGTGCTGCTATGGGCCAACCAGCTGTCCTCGCCCGCACAAAAGCGGGTCATGAGGCTTGTTAGGGCTGCCATTGTTCTCAGTTTTTCTTGAGCGAGGTGTCTGGCGAGCCATTCATCTCAGATGCTATGTTTAAAAGCTACTAAGGCTTCGGCGTCCGGACAGTTGACGATTTGGTTCTTCTTGGTGAAGAACCCATTCCAAAGCTTTCGGGCGGACTCTCCGGACTGTTGGATTATATGACTTAAATTGTCTGCATCCGGAGGTCGGACATAAGTCCCTTGAAAATTGGCCCGAAAAGCGTCCTCGAGCTCCTCCCAACTTCCAATTGAGTTTTCGGGGAGGCTTTTCAGCCAGTGCCGAGCTGGCCCTTTAAGCTTGAGGGGCAAGTATTTAATGGCATGGAGATCGTCTCCACGAACCATATGAATATGGAGTGTGAAGTCCTCTATCTAGACTCCAGGGTTTGTGTTTCCATCTTACGCCTCTATGTTCACCGGTTTGAATCCCTCTGGGAATTCATGATCCAGCACCTCATCAGTGAAACATAAGGGGTGTGCGGCACCCCTGTATCGGGATGCGCCATGGTGTTTGAACGGTTGTAGTATTCGTTGTTGGTTTTGTACCATAGCGCGCTTCCAAGATCCATAGATAGATCTGGTCGCGCCGGATTTTTGGCGCAAGTTCTCATATAGATCTTGTGTTGACTTATGCGCGACTTTGTTAGCCGCTCTATCGCGTTGACAAGGTGGTGGATCCGGCTGGTTGGCCGTATCGCCTTTCGGCTGTATGGGCTCTAAGGCCTCATCATCGAATTCCGGTAATAGCTTGCGCTTTGGATAGCTATTTTTATGGTAACTTCCACCATACTTTGTTACTTAGTTCCACTTGCTATTGAGCATATATTATGTGACCTTGAGCCTTTGCTTCTGTTTCTTCAGGCTCCTCGCTGTGGCAATAAGCCTTCTGCGGAGGTTTTCTTGCTCCAAGTGCGTTTCCGGGATCATGTGTGCATCTTCGTCCGGATTGTTTTCTTCCCCCGACGGGGTTTGATGAGCCTTATCCTTGGCATCGTCGTGGTCGGACGTCGGATCCGTACTATGTTTGCAGTTTGCATCTTGATCGTGCTTTGCCACCGGGGTGGTGCAGTTTCGTCTTCCGCTATTATCGCTGTTTTTGCTATGGCGGGACTTAGAGCGGCGCCGCTGACGTCGGCGACGGGGTTTCTTGGAGGGGGCATCCTCCGCTATCTCTTTGCCATTGCCCTCTCTGGGTGTATCCACCATGTATACGTCATGTGATGAAGTGGCGGTCCAGCACCCTATGGGCGGTGGTTCCTGTTCGTCTCCTGCAGCGTCGTAAATGCCGTCAATGTCTTCGGAGTCGAAGTCGAGCATGTCGGTTTAGTCGTCGACAGTGGCTACTAAGTGGGTGGTGGGTGGGCAGCGAATTTCTTCGTTGTCCGCATCCCATTCAAGCCGGACATAGTTCGGCCAAGGTTCTCCTGACAGGGACAGAGACCTTAATGAATTTAGCACATGTCCGAAAGGTGAGTGTTGAAAGATATCCGCGGTGGTGAACTCCATGATCGGCGCCCCGTCGGATTCGACAGGCACAGATGTAGGCGGCTCGGAGTCTATGGACGGGGATAAATCCAGTGGTTCGATGAGACGGCTCTCGAAAGGGGTGAAGTCAATATCTAGATCTATCTCCACTGAGAGTGCGGCCTCCATGGTGGGGTCTATCCCTCCGCTCTCGGATGGCGCGATTTGTTCCGGATTAACAGCTGGAGTAGCTGCGGATGCGATCTCCCGAACATTGTCCGACGGTAGAGTTACATCTTGCTCGTCGCGACTGTGCGGCGCGTCCGGCATGGGCTCGAACCCGTCGAAGATCAAGTCTCCGCGGATGTCGTCCGTGTAGTTCAAGTTTCAAAATCTGACGTAATGGCTAGGGGCGTAGTTTTCAATCTGCTCTAGATGGCCAAGCGAATTGGCCCGCGGTGCGAAGCCGCCGAATACGAAGATCTGTCCGGGGAGGAAAGCCTCACCCTGGACCGCATCGCTAGCGATGATCGAAGGAGCCATCAAGCCTTATGGTGACGACACAGTGGAACTCTCAATGAAAGCACCAATGTTGGTGTCAAAACCGGCGGATCTCGGGTAGGGGGTCCTGATCTGTGCGTCTAAGGCGGATGGTAACAAGAGGCAGGGGACACGATGTTTACCCAGGTTCGGGCCCTCTTGATGGAGGTAATACCCTACGTCCTGCTTGATTGTTCTTGATGATATGAGTAATACAAGAGTTGATCTACCACGAGATCAAAGAGGCTAAACCATAGAAGCTAGCCTATGGTATGATTGTATGTTGTCCTATGGACTAAAACCCTCCGGTTTATATAGACACCGGAGGGGGCTAGGGTTACACCAGGTCGGTTACAAAGGAGGAGATATACATATCCGTATTGCCTAGCTTGCCTTCCACGCCAAGTAGAGTCCCATCCGGACACGGGACGAAGGTCTTCAATCTCGTATCTTCAAACTCCAACTGTCCGGCCAAAGGATATAGTCCGTCTGTCTGGAGACCCCCTAATCCATTACTCCCTCAGTCGGCCCATTTGACTTGGTCAAAAGGTGGCGGGCCGGCCCACGGCAAGCCTGTTAATGGCTTGTTCGCATATAGCCCATTTACAGCCCGCTAACCCAGGGCCCATTTATGGCCTATCCGAATTAGGCCCAGTAGCGTCATCTAGGCTGTCTAATATAATTCCAGCCCATTTTAACTTCTGGCCCATGTATGGCGCATGACGTCTTTCGGCCCATATGAGGCCCTTAGTAACCCTCGGCCCATTAACGGCCCATGGTAGAACTGGCCCGTAATGGACAGTGTATCAGTCTATACCCATTAACGACCCATTATACCGTTGGGCCGTTTCCAGCCCATGTAATCTATCGGCCTTCTTCGGGCCCATTTATTCTTGGGCTCATTTCCAACATTTGTTTACTTTCGGCCCGTTACTGTCATTTTCTGCTTGTGGGCCAAATTCAGCCTGTGGTTACAGTCGGCCCGTTTGTGGCCCGTTAATACGTTGGGCCGTTTTCATAGTGTCATCAAATACGGCCGATTAACGACGACCCATTATGGTCGACCCATGAACGGACGATTTCAACTCTAGCCCATTTACGGCCATAATGTGGTTTGTTATTGGCCCATGTTTGGCCAACTGATCATACGACCCATAGAAGGCCCATTGATGATACGGCCCGTAGAAGGCCCATTGTGTCTACGACCCGTATAAGGCCCATTGTTTCTACACCCCGTAGAAGGCCCATTGTTTCTATGGCCCTTATAAGGCCCATTGTTTCTACGGCCCGTAGGAGGCCCATGTTAACTACAGTAAATATGTAGCCCATGGTTAATGTGGCCTAGTTTTAAAAAATAGGCTATTGCGGCCACTAGCAAACCGCGGAAAAAGAACTGCACTGACTGCAAGAAAACAAATAAACAAGACAATAAGGAAATAAATAGGCAAGGAACTTACGCTAGGCTATCACGACTATTACACATATTACATCCACTGGGCATCAAAGTTCGCCACCAGTGCAAATATAGGGAACAAATCAACATATAAATGCCGCAGCAAAACAAGTCCAGAACTGAAACCACTTCAGAAGAGCTCAAGAAACAATATCCTGGGTACCCATAATGCTGGCAAGATGCTTTATTAACTTTCTCTTGTTTGGCGCTTAAATCCTCCAGCACTTGCTGTTGCACCAGAAAGTATGCATCTGAATTCTGCAGGGACTTCCTCAGTCCTTCGGCTTCCTGTCGCATAACATCTGATCGATGTCTTTCAACTCGAAGTTGAGACTCAAGATGTCGAACTGATTCAGGCAGCGAGTTCGAAGAGCTGGTGCTAGTAGTAGTAGCCAGTAACTCGAACACTACATCAAGACATGACTTTGGGGTTGTCTCAGTGTCTTCAATATAGTTTTTATCAGCTTTCTTGGAGACCAACAGGGATGTCTCACTATCTTGAACCTTATCTGCACTACTTCCTGTACCATTGCATAACGGGGTACTCTTCTCCAATATTTTATCCGCATTCTAAAAGAGAAACAAACAAACACATCACAGGTTTACAATGTAGTATATGAAACTCGTTTTGGTAACCTAGTTCAGTAGTAAGGTGGACATGATAACAACATGAAACAAACATATATCTATGTTGTATGGTCACTGTATGGTCTATATCATTCTAGTTTATGTTGCCAAATCAAGATAGATACAGTTCGAATCATATCTATTTAAGACAAAGCAGCTTAGACAAAATATAAGTGTGGGAAACTACACAGCAATAACAACACTTGTAAGGTGCATGGCATGAGAATATAACTGTTTATTCAATTGAAACTGAAATCAACATAGAGCAAGTTACAACAGAAAACGCGTTAAAGAAATAGGTTTAAAACATACATGTTGCGACATTAGAGTTTCAATTGCATCCTTCAAATTTGAAATTAGTTGGTATGAGTAAATACAGTGATGCAAGAGTAAAGTAGTATGAACCATAGCTATGGAACCTAACCTAAGAACAATTCTTCTTCTGCTTTAAGCGTTGACTTGGGGTTCGGAGTGGTGGTCCTCGTGCTTTGGGCACTGCAGTTGCCTTACTAACTGCTCGTGTTTGGGTGCTCTGTGGTGGAGAGGTGCTGTGTCAATGGGAACTGGGTTACTATCTGCTGGGGTTGGGGTTAGAAGGGGTGTAGCTGGTTCTCTGTCCAACTGGGTAGGGGTACAATATGCGTGAGTCTGGGTTATGTGTGGTGGGGCTGGTTCTTGGGCAAGTACAACCGTGGTTCTATCTCCATCGACAGGTAGCACGATCTTTTATGAAGACCGTGTTTTTACTCCCACAGATACTGCCATCACCCCCTCCAATTGAAATGGCTGATAAACAAGAAAAGTAATTGAATGTACAGACATTGTAAGATAGATAGGTGCAATGGATAGTAGGGAAGAAAACAGGGCATGAAATAATTCACATTTATGTTGTCTAACGAAACAGAATAGCAGGACATAATTTCACATGTATGATGGCTAACTAAACATGATAGAATGACATACTTCAAAATATGATGACTATGTAAATAGGATGACATGATATAACTATACGATGTGTCTATTAAAGTGGTTGGCATGCCATAAATTACAAACATGCCGTTGATGGAAACATGATGGCATGATATAATTCACGGATAGAATGGCATAATTCAAAATATGATGACTATGTGAACAGGATGAGATGATATAACTATATTATGTGTTTATAAAATGGGTTTGCATGCCATAATTCAGATACATGATGTATATGTAAACATCATGGCATGATATAATTCAAATATATGATTTATATACTAAGGAAGTGAGCAGAGGGCAATCACATATATGATGTGTCAACTAAGGAGATGATATTCAATATTGTGAATATGATGTAAAACTAAGCATTGCAATACAACATATGCATGATATGAGTAATATAACCCTGCCAAGTTTGAGCATACACCTCAGGGGGATAATAGGACTGGTCATCTGCCTCTGAAGAGCTATCTGTAACCAGCAATATATCTGCTTCACCAGGTAGCATTGTCTGCTCTGAAGACCTTGTTTTCACTCCAGATTTCTCCATCACCAATTCAAATGGCTGATGCACAGGAAGAGCAGTTGGATATACAAACATTGTCAACAAAAGCAATGAGAAATAGAAAAAAGGACGGCATGATATAATTCACATATATGACGCTTGGCTGAATAGCATGGCATTGCATAATTCACATATATAATGCCTTGCAACAAGATAGGATTGCATAATTCAAATATATAATGTCTTGCAACAAGATGGCATTGCATAATTCACATATATGGTAACTAGACACTAAACAGGTGGCATTCACACAAAGCATGTCTAAACTAAGAAAATGACATAGCAATGCAAGATACCATACGCACGATATGAGCATCATAACCCTAAAAGTTAGAGCATGCACCTCGGGGGGGGGGGTGTAGGACTGGTCATCTGTCTCTGAATCCTCCTCTGAGGAGCTATCTGTAACCAGCAAGACATGCGCTTCGTCATATAGCATTGTCTACTCTGAAGACCTTGTTGCACTCCAGATTTTTCCATGACCGTGCCTAATGGCTACTTCACAGGAAGAGTAATTGAATGTACTAAAATTGTTGACAAATTTAACACATAATAAAAAAATGATGTCATGATATAATTCATATATAAGATGACTGGCTAACCAGGGTGGCATTGCAAAATTCACATATATGATGCCTGGCTAAACAACTGGCATTGCATGATTCACATATACGATAAAGAAACTAAACATATGGCATTGACACAAAGCATGTCTAAACTAAGCAGATGCCATCTTTGATGTATACAGTAAGCAATGCAAGGCACCATATGCATGATATTACCGACATCATCATGCCAAGTTAGAGCGAAGACCTCATGGGGTAAATAGGACTGGTCTTCTGCTTTTGAATTCCCCTCAGAACAGTTATTTTCCTCTTGATTATGACTCAGGAATAAAACATAGTGAGATTATGTAAGGAGTGCATGCACAAATCCAGAGTGATGGTAGCAAACTATGGATAGACCCAAAATAAATGATAGCAGACAGATAATAGCTTTAGTTAAAAATATAGATAATGGCTCCTTTAATGTTTGTTTGCACCCAACATGAAACTCATAGTAGACACCCAAGATTAACCAGATAGTGCTGATTGCTGCCCCAATGTGTTCCCCATAACCATTTAGAAACTCAAGTTTCAGCATAAGTTTGGACCTGAGTCGGAGTCTAATAGGTGAAAACGATGATAAAGTAGCATGTCATCATATTAAGCGATGCATAACATAAGCAGACACGGAAGAGTGCGACCTCTCTTGCGGACCCGTGTAGTCCTCAAGGTCATCTGCTCAGTTGATGATGGTAATGCAGTTGTCGTGGCTGCCCGTGGCGGGGAAGAAGATCTGAGGCGGCGAAAGACAGTCTGGAGAGCGGATCCCTGCTGTGGTGAACCCTTCCATCGTTGGAGCAGCTGAGCTGGGGTGGAACACAACACCGCAGGAGCAGGACAAACCACACAAGGTTTTCTTTGACACATATCTGTAACATAAGTAATTGTGTAAGGGCTTGTTTGAATTTGAGGATTCTAACAATGCAGGGAAAGGAAATAGACAAGAATAGGATAGGAATGCACGTGCAAAACAGAGAATTTAAAAACATAGGATTTCTGCCAATCTGGGTGTTTGGTTCACAAGAATTGGAAGATCACAGGATGCAAAGAAGCATGTTGAGATTAAGTCAAACCATAAGAAGTGTACAACCTCTTTGGCGAAGCCATGTTGATCTCAGCGTGATTTTGTTAGCCGGTGAGGATGCTCCGGCTAACTTGGCTGTCGGAGGAGGGGAAGAAGATCTTAGGCGTCTAGAGATGGAGCCCGAGATACTGCTCCGCTGTGATGGAGGGTTTCGTCGTTGGAGAAGCTCCGGTGAGTTGTACGACGCCGAGGCTGAAGCAGGACAAGAGAGACAACGTTAACCTGAGTGGAATTCTAATAGCATCTCCAATAGATGAAGTAAAATACATAACCACAAAGTACTCTAATAGTGGAATTCTAAATTTAACTGTCGAAACTAAATTTAACTGTCGAAACTGAACTTAACTGTCAAAACTGAATTTTGCTGTCGAAATTGAATTTTACTGTCGAAACTGAACGCACTAAAGGTGAGGCTACAAGTCAGTCGACTGACTTTTTCATCTCTGGTCAGTCGATTTTGCAGCTGTTGGATACGAAATCAAGGGCCTGCAGTTCATCTTCAACCTCCACCCCTTTGAGCCACCAGCCACCACCGGCCAATCAGCTGCCCCCCGCCGTCCGCGGCCGGCGGTGCGCCGCCTCGCCCGCCCCGTAAACACTCCCCACCACTGGTCCGCCTGCCGCCCCAGCCAGCCCTGTAGGCCACCCCTGTGCCGAGCTTTCTGTCCGGTGATCCCCACACCACCGCCCTAGCACCGCCGGCGACCACCGCCCCACCCTGTACCTTAAGATAGGTAGTGGGGTACCTCTCCGGTGAGCCCTCCTCCCCGCTGCGGCTGGTTCTTCCTTAACTCCGGCGAGCCCTCCTCCCCGCTGCGGCTGGTTCTTCCTTAACTCCGGCGAGCCCCCCCACCCCATGAAAATCGACTGACCCAAAAGTTGATACAGTCGACTGAAGTGTAGCTAAATCAGAGCAGCATCGCAAGCAAGAGCAAGAGCGAGAGCAGCAGCATGAGCAAGAGCAAGAGCAGACCAGGCAGGGGACCGAGAGCAAGAGCACAACAGCAGCGCGAGCTAGAGCTAAAGGAGCAACAGCAGCAGCTCCATCTAGCTAATAACTATGGACCCGTAGGTCTGAGGTAAACTACTCACACTTCATCGGAAGGGTTATGGTGTTGATGTAGAAGCCCTCCGTGATCGATGCCCCTCCGGTGGAGCTCCGGAACAGGCCCCAAGATGGGATCTCGTGGATACATAAAGTTACGACGGTGGAATTAGGGTTTTGGCTCCGTATCTGGTAGTTTGGGGGTACGTAGGTATATATAGGAGGAAGGAGTACGTCGGTGGAGCAACAGGGAGCCCACGAGGGTGGACGGCGTGCCCAGGGGGGTAGGCGCGCCCCCTACCTCGTGGCTTCCCTGTTGATTGCTTGACGTAGGGTCCAAGTCCTCTGGATTATGTTCGTTCCCAAAATCACGTTCCCGAAGGTTTCGTTACGTTTGGACTCCGTTTGATATTCTTTTTCTGCGAAACCCTAAAATAGGCAAAAACAGCAATTCTGGGCTGGGCCTCCGGTTAATAGGTTAGTCCCAAAAATAATATAAAATTGTATAGTAAAGCCCAATAATGTCCAAAACAAAATATAATATAGCATGGAACAATCAAAAATTATTGATACGTTGGAGACGTATAAAGCATCCCCAAGCTTAATTCCTGCTCGTCCTCGAGTAGGTAAATGATAAAAACAGAATTTTTGATGTGGAATGCTACTTGGCATAATTTCAATGTAATTCTCTTAGTTGTGGTATGAATATTCATATCCGAAAGATCAAGACAAAAGTTTAATATTGACATAGAAATAATAATACTTCAAGCATACTAACTAAGCAATTATGTCTCTTCAAAATAACATGGCCAAAGAAAGTTATCCCTACAAAATCATATAGTCTGGCTATGCTCCATCTTCACCACACAAAGTATTCAAATCATGCACAACCCCGATGACAAGCCAAGCAATTGTTTCACACTTTTAATGTTCTCAAACTTTTTCAATCTTCACGCAATACATGAGCGTGAGCCATGGACATAGCACTATAGGTGGAATAGAATGGTGGTTGTGGAGGAGACAAAAAGAGAGAAGATAGTCTCACATCAACTAGGCATATCAACGGGCTATGGAGATGCCCATCAATTGATATCAATGTGAGTGAGTAGGGATTGCCATGCAACAGATGCACTAGAGCTATAAGTATATGAAAGCTCAAAAAGAAACTAAGTGGGTGTGCATTCAACTTGCTTGCTCACGAAGACCTAGGGCATTTTGAGGAAGCCCGTCATTGGAATATACAAGACAAGTTCTATAATGAAAAATTCCCACTAGTATATGAAAGTGATAACATAGGAGACTCTCTATCATGAAGATCAAGGTGCTACTTTGAAGCACAAGTGTGGTAAAAGGATAGTAGCATTGTCCCTCCTCTCTTTTTCTCTCATTTTTTTATTAGGGCCCCCTTTTTTATGGCCTCTTTTTTTCGTCCGGAGTCTCATCCCAACTTGTGGGGGAATCATAGTCTCCATCATCCTTTCCTCACTGGGACAATGCTCTAATAATGATGATCATCACACTTTTATTTTCTTACAACTCAAGAATTACAACTCGATACTTAGAACAAGATATAACTCTACATGAATGCCTCCGGCGGTGTATCGGGATATGCAATGACTCATGAGTGACATGTGAGAAAGAATTATGAACGGTGGCTTTGCCACAAATACAATGTCAACTACATGATCATGCAAAGCAATATGACAATGATGAAGTGTGTCATAATAAACGGAACGGTGGAAAGTTGCATGGAAATATATCTCGGAATGGCTGTGGAAATGCCATGATAGGTAGGTATGGTGGCTGTTTTGAGGAAGGTATATGGTGGGTGTATGATACCGGCGAAAAGTGCGCGGTATTAGAGAGGCTAGCAATGGTGGAAGGGTGAGAGTGCATATAATCCATGGACTCAACATTAGTCATAAAGAACTCACATACTTATTGCAAAAATCTATTAGTTATCGAAGCAAAGTACTACGCGCATGCTCCTAGGGGGATAGATTGGTAGGAAAAGACCATCGCTCGTCCCCGACCGCCACTCATAAGGAGGACAATCAATAAATACATCATGCTCCGACTTCTTAACATAACGGTTCACCATACGTGCGTGCTACGGGAATCACAAACTTCAACACAATCATTTCTCAAATTCACAATTACTGAACTAGCACGACTCTAATATCACCATCTCCATATCTCAAAACAATTATCAAGTTTCAAACTTCTCATAGTATTCAACACACTCATAAGAAAATTTTATTTATTAATCTTGAATGCCTCAAATAATTAAAGCAAATTACCATGATGTTTTGTAGGACTCTAAAAAATAATCTAAGTGAAGCATGAGAGAACAATGGTTTCTATAAAACAAATGCACCGACATGCTCTAAAAGATATAAGTGAAGCACTAGAGCAAAAACTATATAACTCAAAAGATATACGTGAAGCACATAGAGTATTCTAATAATTTCCGAATCATGTGTGTCTCTCTCAAAAAGGTGTGTGCAGCAAGCATGATTGTGGTGAACTAAAAAACAAAGATTCCAATAATACAAGACGCTCCAAGCAAAACACATATGATGTGGTGAATAAAAATTACCGATAGAAGTAGACAAAAGAGGGGATGCCTTCCGGGGCATCCCCAAGCTTTGAATTTTAGGTGTCCTTTATTGGGGGTGCCATGGGAATCCCCAAGCATAGGCTCTTGCCACTCTTTGTTCCATAATCCATCAAATCTTTACCGAAAACTTGAAAACTTCACAACACAGAACTTAAAGTATGAAATCTCGTGAGCTCCGTTAGCGAAAGAAAACAAAACACCACTTCAAGGTATTGTAATGAACTAATTATTATTTATATTGGTGTCAAAAGTACTGTATTCCAACTTCTCTATGGTTTATACACTATTTTACTAGCCATAGATTCATCAAAATAAGCAAACAACACACGAAAAACAGAATCTGTCAAAAACAGAACAGTCTGTAGTAACCTGTAGCTAGCACAAGATCTGGAACCCCAAAAATTCTAAAATAAATTGCTCGACGTGAGGAATTTATCTATTAATCATATTCAAAAATAATTAACTAAATAGTACTTTCCAAATAACAATGACAACAGTTCTCCTGAGCGCTAAAGTTTCTGTTTTTTACAGCAAGATTAACAAGACTTTCCCCAAGTCTTCCCAATGGTTCTACTTGGCACAAACACTAATTAAACACAAAAAACACAACCAAAATAGAGGCTAGATAAATTATTTATCACTAAACATGAGTAAAAAGCAAGGAATAAAAATAAAATTGGGTTGCCACCCAACAAGGGCTATCGTTTAACGCCCCTAGCTAGGCATAAACAGCAAGGATAGATCTTGGTGTTGCCATCTTTGGTAGGCAATCCATAAGTGGCTCTCATAATAGATTCATAAGGTAATTTATTTTTCTTTCTAGGGAAGTGTTGAATGCCTTTCCTTAACAGAAATTGGAATCTAATATTCCCTTCCTTCATATCAATAATTGCACCAATCGTTCTAAGGAAAGGTCTACCAAGAATAATAGGACATGAAGGATTGCAATCTATGTCAAGAACAATAAAATCTACGGGCACATAATTCCTATTTGCAACAATAAGAACATCATTAATTCTTCCCATAGGATTATTAACAGTGGAATCCGCAAGGTGGAAGTTTAAAGAGCAATCATCAAAATCACGGAAACCTAACAAATCACACAAAGTCTTTGGAATTGTGGAAACACTAGCACCCAAATCACACAAAGCATAGCAATCATGATCTTTAATTTTAATTTTAATAGTAGGTTCCCACTCATCATAAAGTTTTCTATGGATAGAAACTTCGAACTCAAGTTTTTCTTCATAAGATTGCATCAAAGCATCAACGATATGTTTAGTAAAAGCTTTATTTTGACTATAAGCATGAGGAGAATTTAGCACGGATTGCAACAAGGAAATACAATCTATCAAAGAGCAATTGTCATAATTAAATTCCTTGAAATCCAAAATAGTGGGTTCATCAATATTTAAAGTTTTGACTTCTTCAATCCCACTTTTACCAATTTTAGCATCAAGATCTAAAGACTACGAATTTTTGGAACGCCGTCTAGGTAAAGGTGGATCATATCATATTTAGTCCCATTATTATCAAGATTCATATTGCAAAACAAATATTTAATAGGGGACACACCAATAACTTTTATATCTTCATCTTTATTATCATGTACACTAGAAGAACACGCTTTTATAAAGCAATCTTTCTTAGCATGCATCCTAGCGGTTCTTTCTTTGCACTCGTCAATGGAAATTCTCATGGCTTTGAGAGACTCATTGGTATCATTCTTAGGTGGAATACACCTAAGTTTAAAAGAATCAACATCAAGAGAAAAGTCTATCAATGTTCCTAGCCAACTCATCAATCTTAAGCAATTTTTCTTCAATCAAAGCATTGAAATTCTTTTGCGAAGTAATAAATTCTTTAATATTAGATTCAAAATCGAGGGCATATTATTATGATTTCCATAAGAATAGTTGTAGGAATTTCCATAAGAATAAAGTTTCCTCTATATGCGTTGTTACCAAAATTGTTCCTACCAACAAAATTCACATCCATAGATTCGTTATTATTCTCAATCAAAGTAGACAAAGGCATATCATTAGGATCAGAAGAAACACTTTTATTAGCAAATAATTTATAAGTTCATCCATCTTTCCACTCAAAACATTAATTTCTTCTATTGCATGCACTTTCTTATTAGTAGCTCTTTCAGTGTGCCATTGAGAATAATTAACCATAATATTATCTAGGAGTTTAGTAGCTTCTCCTAAAGTGATTTACATAAAAGTGCCTCCCGCGGCTGAATCTAAAAGATTTATAGAAGCAAAATTCAATCCGACATAAATTTTTTGTATAATCATCCACAAATTCAAACCATGCGTAGGGCAATTACGTATCATTAATTTCATCCTCTCCCAAGCTTGTGCAACATGTTCATGATCAAGTTTCTTAAAATTCATAATATCGTTTCTAAGAGAGAATATCTTAGCGGGAGGAAAATACTTAGAGATAAAAGCATCTTTGCACTTATTCCATGAATCAATACTATTTTTAGGCAAAGACGAAAACCAAGCTTTAGCACGATCGCTAAGCGGAAAAGGAAATAGCTTCAATCTAACAATATCATTATCCACATATTTCTTCTTTTGCATATCACACAAATCAACAAAGCTATTTAAATGGGTAGCGACATCTTCACTAGGAAGGCCAGAAAACGGATCTTTCATGACAAGATTCAGCAAAGTAGCATTAATTTCACAAGATTCAACATCGGTAAGAGGAGCAATCGGAGTGCTAACAAAATCATTGTTGTTGGTATTGGTAAAGTCACACAATTTAGTGTTATCTTGAGCCATCATGACAAGCAAGCAATCCAACACACAAGCAAACGAGGAACGGGCAAAAAGAGGCAAATAGAGAAAGAGAGGGAGGATAGAGAGAGAGGGGGCGAAGAAAACGACAAGGGTGAAGTGGGGGAGAGGAAAACGAGAGGCAAATGGCAAATAATGTAATGCGGGAGATAAGGGTTGTGATGGGTACTTGGTATGTTGACTTCTGCCTATACCTCCCCGGCAACGGCGCCAGAAATCCTTCTTGCTACCTCTTGAGCACTTGCGTTGGTTTTCCCTTGAAGAGGAAAGGGTGGTGCAGCAAAGTAGCGTAAGTATTTCCCTCAGTTTTTGAGAACCAAGGTATAAATCCAGTAGGAGGCCACGCATGAGTCCCTCATACCTAGACAAACAAATAAATCCTCGCAACCAACGCGATAAGGGGTTGTTAATCCCTACACGGTCACTTACGAGAGTGAGATCTGATAGATATGATAAGATAATATTTTTGGCATTTTTATGATAAAGATGCAAAGTAAAATAAAAGGCAATAAAAATAACTAAGTATTGGAAGATTAATATGATGGAAGATAGACCCGGGGGCCATAGGTTTCACTAGTGGCTGCTCTCGAAAGCATAAGCATTCACGGCGGGTAAAAAATTTACTGTTGAGCAATTGACAGAATTGAGCATAGTTATAAAAATATCTAGGTATGATCATGTATATAGGCATCACGTCTGAGACAAGTAGACCGACTCCTTCCTGCATCTACTACTATTACTCCACACATCGACCGCTATCCAGCATGCATCTAGAGTATTAAGTTCAAGAGAACAGAGTAACGCTTTAAGTAAGATGACATGATGTAGAGGGATAAACTCATGCAATATGAAATAAACCCCATCTTGTTATCCTCGATGGCAACAATAAAATACGTTCCTTGCTGCCCCTACTGTCACTAGGAAAGGACACCGCAAGATTGAACCCAAAGCTAAGCACTTCTCCCATTGCAAGAAAGATCAATCTAGTAGGCCAAACCAAACTGATAATTCGAAGAGACTTGCAAAGATAACCAATCATACATAAAAGAATTCAGAGAAGATTCAAATATTGTTCATAGATAAACTTGATCATAAACCCAAAATTCATCGGTCTCAACAAACACACCGCAAAAGAAGATTACATCGAATAGATCTCCACAAGAGAGGGGGAGAACTTTGTATTGAGATCCAAAAAGAGAGAAGAAACCATCTAGCTAATAACTATGGCCCCGTAGGTCTGAGGTAAACTACTCACACTTCATCGAAAGGGCTATGTTGTTGATGTAGAAGCCCTCCATGATCGATGCCCCCTCCGGCAGAGCTCCGAAACAGGCCCCAAGTTGGGATCTCATGGATACAGAAAGTTACGGCGGTGGAATTAGGGTTTTGGCTCCGTATCTGGTAGTTTGGGGGTACGTAGGTATATATAGGAGGAAGGAGTATGTCGGTGGAGCAACAGGGGGCCCACGAGGGTGGAGAGCGCGCCCAGGGGGTAGGCGCGCCCCCTACCTCGTGGCTTCCCTGTTGATTGCTTGACGTAAGGTCCAAGTCCTCTGGATCATGTTCGTTCCGAAAATCACATTACGGAAGGTTTCATTCTGTTTGGACTCCGTTTGATATTCTTTTTCTGTGAAACCCTAAAATAGGAAAAAAATAGCAATTCTGGGCTGGGCCTCCGGTTAATAGGTTAGTCCCAAAAATAATATAAAAGTGTATAATAAAGCCCAATAATGTCCAAAATAGAATATAATATAGCATGGAATAATCAAAAATTATAGATACGTTGGAGACGTATCACGGACGGAGGAGGGTGTGGGGCTTCGCGGGTTTTGCCGGCCTCGGTGTACGAATGGGTGGGCGGATGGACGGGAGTGGGGAACCATGGCTTACGGACACACTTGTCCGAAATGTGGGGTAAGTTATGAAAGTACCCCCACCGATTTGAGGCGGTTCTTTCGGTTCAGGGGTATCACAGGTATTTCGCATGTCAGGATTTCAGAGGAGGTGGGAGTTTTCGTGCGCGTTGTAATTTTGGAATAGCAAGGCACGGGTTGAGATGGAGGGAGTTTTCGGAGCACAGTGAGACAAAGATATATCTTAAATATTTCGGGCTAACAAGGTGCGGGTTGAAGAGGCGGGAGTTTCGCAGCACGATAGACAGAGATGCTAGCTTCAAACTTCGGCATAACAAGGCACAACTTGAAATTTCGGGAGAACAAGCTTAACGTGTACCCAAAAAAGACAATTTAGACTAGTATGATATACTACGTACAATGTGTTTAGCACGCACAACACACACACAGACACCATTTAGACTAGTAAGGTACGCGTGCATTGCACGCATGAGATTTGGCAACCAAATTATGAATAAATACCACATTATAGCATGTAACCTTTGAGTCATATATGCATGATATAGATGTCTGTTTAATTCTTATAGTTCATTTCATTCAAAATCATCTAGTTTTTATAAGAAAGCTAATCTGTTTTAAGATTCATGGAATTGTGCGTTGTAAGGCATAAAGTAAAAAAACAAATCATGTAGAAAAACATTAGGGCAATTATGATACGGACGATTCTAGAACAAAGAGGAAGTGCTTGTGTTTTGAGGTTTGTGCATTATGCTTAAGTTCAACCATAGAGTCTTCTAGATTGTACATGTGGCAAAATCTGGTGGAATATAGATGATATCCAACGACCAGTAGTGCTCAAATTTGCCAGCTCTGCACCATCAGATTGGCCTCATCCAATGACCATTTTTCAAAGTTAAAGATATCCGCACACTATATAAAAAATATAAAATATAATATATATAGAGGGGTATAGATATAGATATGTGATGCGAAAGCCACCCATCATCTCCAATTAGAATAGTTTGTCCATGCACAGATGTAATATGGCCAAACGATGTCTGCCATCGGTATCTCAAATTCAAACCAATCTGACCTTGTTCAATGTGTATACATTGCAACATGCTCGTTTCCAAACCACACCGCGCATATCTCCGTTATATTCATGCATGCATGGGTTTCAAACATCATGATGTCTGATTCAAATATTTGAATTCAGCTTTACATTGATTATGACCTCACCTAGTCTTTTACACCCACACATTGGTCTTCTCTTTATAATTGTACCACTAACTTTCTCTCGTGCATGCATGCACACACACTACCAGTCGACATTATCCATCGCACACATGCAATCTTTTTCTTCAGGTCGGTCTCCCATGAAGGCACACACACACACATCCCCCTCTCCATCATATAGGGCATTCTTTATCTCTAACGTGCATGCGCAACGACCGATGTTCCTCTATGTGTGTGTGTGTGTATAGCTAGGTCTTTTATAGTTTTCCACATAAATCGATCAATCCATATATCTAGTGAGGTCTCACCCTCTTTCCCACGTCCACATCGATCAATCTATACCTCTCTATATAGGATTACATATATAGCTAATACACCCACATTAATTATATATCCAACGCCCCCCTCTCATCATCCATGCCTTCCGCTTCATCTCTCAGACGCGCGCACAATGGCCAAGACAGGGGGCAACAAGGGCCCTGCCACCCTAACATCACTATATATCGAGGCTAATATGAATGTGATCATTAGACAATTGCTGGTAAAAATGGTTTCAGTTGATGAATTGGCCCTCCTCGTCAAGGATTATCAATGTTGGCCCCTAGCTCATGGGACATTTTTCTTGGCTCCGCCACTGCGCGCAACAGCGCACGTTCTCGCCCCCTCTCTCTAAATATCGATCTTGCAGTTGTGCACTCCTTCGTAGTCTCCCTCCACTCGAGCCCTCGCACCATCTTCTAGCTCCCACCGGATTTTGCCACATGTACAATCTAGCAGACTCGATGGTTGAACTTAAGCATAATGCACAAATCTCAAAACAACAGTGGTTCTTCTTTGTTCTAGAATCGTCCGTATCGTAACGGCCCAAGATTTTTTTTCTAGTTGAATTGCCATTCTTTGTTCGTACTTTATGCTTTACAATGCACAATTCCATGAATCATAAAATAGATTAAGGGCTTCTTTGATTCAAAGGATTCTCGAAGGAATTTTGGAGGATTCTAATCCTTAGGAATTTTTCCTATCTTGGTTGTTTGATTCGTAGGATTGTAAACCATAGGAATTTTTCCATATGATTCATTTACACTAGATTTCATAGGAAACATCCCATCTACTCAAACCTCTTTGAAAGAATTCTGCGTTTTTCTATGCACAATCAAACACTCGTACCATCCTATAGGATTCAAGATGACATTCCACTCTAATCCCATGTTCTTCCTATTCCCGCATTTTGGAAATCCTACGAATCAAAGAGGCCCTAGGTTTTTTATAAAAACTAATTGATTTTGAATAAGATGAACTATAAGAATTAAACAAAGGTCTACATCAGGCATTTATGACTCAGAGCTTACATGCTACAGTGTGGTATTTATTCGTGATTTGGTTGCAAAATCTGACGCGTGCAATGCACGTGTACCTTACTAGTACTTAGAGTATGTGCAAAAACACAATGGCACGCTACACAGTGTCTCTCTTACAGTTCATGAAGCCACGTGGGCACGTGGCACATGTGGATGCGTTGTCACGACATCCTTGTGTGGATTGATCACAGTGACGTGCTGCTAGTTCCAGAAGAATGTACTCGTCCTCCCCGAGCCACACTGGCGGTACATGCACAAAGCGAAGATGTGCACGCATGCCACGCACGCACTCATTCCCTCACACGCACACGCGGGTACACGGGCGGACACAATTTTGTACCAAGATCCACCCCATGTGATAATTTGACGCGTGTAAAGTCCTTCACTTAATTGATGGTCAATTAATACAGCGAATGCAAATTGAGTGGACGTGAGGCTGGAAGAAAGACATTAATACTCCACTGCGCGCATGCGAGTAGTTAAATCATGGGTTGCTAGTTGTACTTCCATTGGTCTCCTTCGTATTGTGTGCCAATTTTTCATAGTAACTTAATATTTACGCATCTGAGCAGTGCAGTCTACTTGAAATTTATGTACCACTAAACTGATAGGGAGCCGTTTCGGGCCTTGAAACCAAAAACCATCAATTAATCTTTACCTTTTTCCCATCACATTCGAAAGTACTAGTGCTACAATTAAGTGCAAGCCTTCTCACACCTACTGGTATGTACCAAACCTGAACGTGTTCCCACTTTGCAGTTTTTAGTACTAGTGCTAGTACTTAGGTTATAAAAAGGGGAACTACCTAACCGAAAATGACTGGACATTCCTCCTCAACTCCTCATCCACAAGAAACAATCAAGCCATAGCCAGCGTGAGTTTTGGGTCGAGAGATTTCCACCAGGGAGAGGTGAGCATGGAAGAGGAAGCACGAGAGATGTCCCGCCTCACCTCGAAAGCAGCCGACATGTCCAGCCGCGCAGCAGTAGCAGCACAGAGGTCCTGCCGCGCCACCGAAGCAGCACATAGGTCCCACCGCACCGTCGATGTAGCAGACTGGTCCGGCCACGCCGCGGAAGCAGCAGAGATGTCCCGCCGCGCCGCCGAAGCAGCAGGGAGGTCCCGCCGCGCCGCGGCGGCCTGGGAAAATTTCTCGTGGGCAGGCGAGGACTCTTACAGGCGCATGCATGCGATAGTCCACATCCAGGTGGGCAGGCGAGGATGCAGGACGAGGCTACCTGCGTCATCCGGCAACTCAGTGAGGGCAATGCGAAGCTCCGGGGCGAGCGCGACCTACTGAGGGCGAAGATCGCCGGAAGGGCGAAGCAGGAGGTGGAGACCGCTGCCGTGTTGCAGAGGACGGGCGTCATCATCAATTAACTTACAGATAAGAAAGCCATGCTCCGCATCGAGCACAACAGGCTGGTGGAGGAATCCATGGATGCTGCCAAGCAGCGTATTAAGGACATGAAACTGATGAAACAGATCATCGCCCGCCGCGAGAACTAGTCTCCGCGACCTGCAGTGCATAAAGAAAGTAGAGATCAGTGAGACAGATCGTTGTATGCGTCTTCCTTCTTCTTTTGCCCTTGTGTATTTTGGGCGTAGCCGCATGTGGCTTTTTTAATTATCTTCCTAATTATGTAAGACAATTATTATCCACTCTCGTCATCCTTATATATATATTCATCAGTCTTGCTAGAAGTTACAGTAGATGCTATATAGGCCCGTCAGATCTTACATCAAGATCCGTGCAAAATTTTCTTTTTTCTCTCTTAAATCTTAGTCGAGTGAGACATTGTCACACCATTAAACAGAGGCTCGGGCGCCATTAATGGTACCTTAGGAGAGAGGTGGACGGCAGATGGAGGTTAAAGGGCTCTCCTTCCGATAAGCATGCGCATGGGTCTGATCGCACGCCTCCTGTACTCAAATAGCTACCCTGCACGGCGCCTCCTAGCTAATAAAAAAGGGGACGCATGGCGGCACGTAAATGGTAAATAGATGCCCACGGTTTCAATAATACTTGTGTTTCCGATTGTAACGTGACATCACTTGTTCCAAAATGACTTTGTTGATTGTTAATGTGTGCACCTTCGCAAATCGGACAGCAAAATTACCACATCATGTTGGTGCCATGTCATGGCACCAAGCCAAGTTTCATGATTTTCATGCGTGTTTCGGATTTACGGGAATTAAAAAACCAAGTTTTTCAATGTTTCCAGCCGAGCCATGACGCCCAGATGTTTGAATTTCATTCCTATTTCTGGCATGGGACCTAGAAATTTACCCCAGGACACACATGTGATTTTTCAACCAGCTTTGGTGCACTGGAGCATGTGCTTGTATTTAAAATTTGAATTATGCACACAAAGGTGACACGTTCCCTCTCAGAACCACGAGCCTTCTTCAGAGAAGCTCCAGTTTGCAAGAAACTTATACCAAAACTTGTTCCTATTCTGCATTTTTACCACAACATGGTAGTACCATGACATGACACCATGCCAAGTTTCATGATTTTCAGGCGTGTTTTGGATTTACAAGAATTTTAAAACCAAGCTTCTCAATGTTCTCGACCGAACCACGATGCCCAGATATTTGAATTTCATTCCCATTTCTTGCATGGGACCTAGAAATTCACCCGAGAACACACATGTGATTTTTCAGTCAACTTTGGTGCACGGGAGCATGTGCTTGTAGTCCAAATTTGAATTATGCACATTAAATGACCAAAAACTCAATTAATGTATAAAAAGGCCAAATGAACCCGGAATAATTCCAAAATTTAATAGGGCACTCATATAGTTCTATGTTGCCTCTGTAAAGAAAATCTGGCGGGTAGGCAGCGTATATTGCTTCGCACACAAAGGTATAAAGAAAAAAAGAAAAAAAGAAATTAGCCCTATTTAATTCTTGGGTTCTTATTATTTATGTACTAGTTGTGTATCATTACTCAGTTTTGCCATTAGAAGTTACAACTACTCAAAAAATGCCATCGATCCATGAGATGCCTGCTCAAAAATACAATTAGATATCTAAAAAATGCCATCGTTAAGTAAGATGTTTGCTCAGAAATGCCATTAGACATTGTTATTTACACGTCAAACCCCGTTGACTGTGTTACATGACAAAAATAAGCCGATTCTCACAATGATAAGTTAATGGTGTCCAGCATAACACACCCCTCAAATAAAACTAGGCACCCTGGAATTCTTTGACAAAACTAAGCACCCTGAAATTCTTTGACAACTAAACTGCTGGCTATATGATGTTGGCCATATATATTGTACGTATATAATGTCAAGAAACGAGTGGTAGTACTATACCAACTAAAAGATGAAATGTATGAAATATAACAAGAAGAAACATAACATAGTTCTGCTGGGGGCTCAGCACAACATACCCCTCAAATAAAACTAAGCACACCAGAAATTAAACTAAGCAACTAATCCGGTAGACACTTCATTAGAACCACCATGAGAAACAACACTGCCACCTTACTCAGAGTCCTTGTCCACGTCCTCGACTTCGTCCTTGTCCCTCTTCCACTTGGGCGATATTTCTTTGCTTGAACCACACACTTGGCTCTTGCTCTTCATCCAACCCTTGTAGATATTGAAACAAAGGTAGCCATCCATTGCAACATAGTGGATATGGTCCATGTCTAGTACATTCCACTGCCATGCATGACGATGAAACGTGTACGGAGGTTTCTCTAGTTTACCGTATGAAGGACGAACCATGGCTCCTGTCAGGGTCAGCATTGAAGGCTAATCAAGGGAGGGCACCAACCCTTCCTTCTGGAGTTCGAAGGGGTCACCTACAATGAGGCCTGTCCGACCCAGGATTTCCTTGTCATTCCTAAAGTCTATAGTAACGAATTTGACTCGGCCGCCCTTGAGGAACTTCTTAAATTCCACGCACTCAACGTCGGCATGGCATATGTGGTAGACCAAGCATAAGTCATGCACGAAAACCTGGATCACGGCGGGCTTCTTCTTCTCTGCCTCCTTTAGTTTCTTCTCAGTTCCCAGGACTGTGGTGTACTCAACATCTAGCCCAGCGACGCACTCATCATTTGAGTTTTCGAACATGTGTTTGAAGCGAGCAAGGCATTCTTTCACCGTTGCGGAAGAACGGGTGTAGATGACGTCGAAATCATCGCCGGTGATGGTTCTAACCTTGTACTCACCGCCGATCATGGAGATTTGTGACGCCATGGATTTGCGAGGAGGGTTAGGATTAGTGGAACTGCCATAATGTGAAAGGACGGGACGACTAGGATCGGTTTATCGATTGTAAAAATGTCGAGTGGGGGGCACTTGCGAATGGCAGGGTAGTGGCTTGCCTGGTGGATAAATGGATTCATGCACAGTACTATGGGGGCCCAATTAGATGTCATGTCTACTCGACGCCCAATTAAATGGCTTTCGATGTCATGTCAAGCGTCGGGAAAATTACAGGTGATACGAAGCTTTCCATTCTCCCATGATACGAGCTTTTGAGAGCCCTTGGATCTGAGATCGAACGGTTGCATGGTGTGGTTCTAGACCTATGGGTGAATATCCTATCCTGGAGGGTTATTCTGCAAATTTTCAGCAACTTAGCATGCGACCGTTCGATCTCAGATCCAAGGGCTGCCTGCAGCCCGTATCATGGTCGTGCCTACCACGACCGTCGCCTCCCTCGCGCGCTTGGAGATTTAACACGGTGCGTTAGGCTATCTGATGTTGGCATGTCATACATACTCATCACTTAGTCACTCATACAACAAGGTTAGCTGTAAGGTTGGCTATAAGAGTATTTTTTTTGTTTACTTCTCTCTATCTCTTTCTTCGTAGTATTTATTGCATTTTCCAAGGAGTGACCTCTTCCAATGAAATGGTGCTTAGATGAGATGCTATGGGCATTAAATGGCTTGGCAACTCAAGTCCCCAAACATAGGTGCATAGTTTTTTATGGCTATGTTTGCTTCATCTAGGTACACGCGCTTAGCACCGTTTCTTCCGGGGGTCACCAAACTAGTTTCTCTCTTCTTAATTAACTTGCCACATCAGACTTTATGCCTATGTGGCAGGCTTAGCACCTGTAGGATCAAGTACAATAGTGGGCTATAAGCCTGCTTTACATGGAATTTTTGCATATGTGGGTGAAAGAGGCTAGGAAAAAGTGGAGGAGTGGGCTCTCAAGCAAGATCCAGCCTCTACATGGTGGAGCATTGGGAGAGGCACCTGTATGGAGGTGGTCAGGAATCGCGAGACTCAAGCCGGTCGTAGCACCGTAGTTAAAATGATAGTGGTAAGTCAAATCACCGGGCCCCACCTATCCAGCAGTAACTCACTGTCAAATCACACAACCCTACGTTTGCAGCAGCCTACTCCCTCATCTTCCCGCGTCTCTACCGAACCGACTAGGCAGAACTGCCCCGCCTACCGTGCGGGAAAAGCCCCGCCCTAGATTTTTAAATAGTACAATATACTAATTTTGTATCCATGGATTGCGCCATGGAGCAAAGCCTCAAGAAAACGGCGGTACACATGTACGGAGTATACAGCACGCCCGTCGCATTCGCGTCGCACCCCAGACAGTCGGTCGGTCTGGCACGCCGCTCTCCGAATGTGGAACACACGTCATATTGCATTTGCACACACATGTGGGACCGCAATTGAGAACCGACCATAGGCACACTCCCCGGCCCCGCAAGTCGGATGAGTTAATATAAGCACATACTCCACCTTGGTACCTAGACGATCCCTGCAAGACACAGAAGACCAGTTCGTCCATGCATGTGACCAGACTCCAGCAGACACACCTGGATTGGCTATCGTCTACATATCGTGCAGGTTGTGTTGTACAGGGCTATAGTTTTGGTGAGAAATCTGAAAAAGGTTTCTTGTCATCTCGCAAAATTAGGTGTCATGTGCTTCTGATCACTGCGAGGGTTAAACAGCGACAACTGAGTTGGGCTAGTCATTGGGGGCACATGCACGAAGACTACTCGGCTGCCATCTAGGTCAAGCCGGCTATGTTAATTAGGACATCTATCGGCGGACCCCTTTTCTACGAGTTTATCTTTAATTTGAGCTTTGATCCTCATCTAGTTTGTCCGTCGGGATTCATCTTGTCTCCTTTGAGCAGTGAGGTTATGATTTCTTGTCATGTGGCTTTTTTGTGTGTTATATGTTATAATCCGGTGCTTCAGATCAAAATGACGACAACAGCGTGTCCGGGGCACATGCATGAAGACTTCTCGACAGGCATTGCCGAGGTCGAGCCGGCTCCGACTGGTAGACAAAAGAAAACTAGTACTCCACTATATAGGCAGGAGCCTCCGCACTTTCTTGCTAGTGTTGCTCTCTTCACACTGTCTCGTTCTCTCCATATCTAAACACGACAGCGGTGGCCACCCACTCTCTCTACTCACCGCTGGTCACAGATCCAGCCGGATCCTCTCCGCTGGGGAAGGTGAGAAGGTGCAACGTTCACGCGTTCGTCCTCAGCGAAGGCTCTTACCCACTCCTGGGGTGCCCCGATCAGTGTGCCTTGCCGTTCTCTCCCAAGCATCACTGGCGTGGGAGGGCCTCCCATCCCTTCTTCCTCGCTGCCGTAGCATGGGCAGATCCGGCCTCCCGCCGCCCACCTAGCGACATCCCGGCGACCCTCAGGTATAACTTCCTTCAAAACCGTCCTTGTTCTACTTCCTGAGCTCCTGACGTTGCTACATTTGTATATTTTACTATTTCTCAGGCCCCCTCGTGTAGATAGGATCGATCGGCTGTTCGAAAACCACCTAATTTTTTACTGTTAAGAGTTAAAACTAGTTCATGCACTCGAATCTAGTAGTACTTGGTTCAAGCAAGGAAGAAAGGGGGGGGGGGTGGGGGAAGATTTGTTACCTCAATCTAGGACTTGGTCGAAAGAGGAAATAATGGGGGCGAAAAGTAGTAGAGACTGGCTATCCAACTGGTCTCTAGGTCTAATAGGGAAATAAAGGGAACGCAGTACAAACTCAATATAAACCCTATCTATTGGTTGAAAAAGGAAAGAAAGTGGGGACTGTCGGACAAGTCAACAAAGTAAGTCCAGCACTAGATTTGCTAAGGTGGCTATATACTGAACAAAAATGGGACCAACCCAGATATCCTCTTCTGATGTTTGTTGCCCTGAGCCGCTCTTATGTAATGCCACTGGTAAAATGGTGCAGTCGCACTGTTAAAAGTAAGGACACGTTAAACCAATGTTGTTTTCAATGTAATGCCTCCAGTAATATGAATCAATGGCACTTTTTTTCATGTCCTGCTAAATTTCCCATTAAGATAAGTTGCTTCTTTTCGGTAGAGATGCATCTGTCCAAGTCCTCCTACTCTCTAGGAGCTTCATGACCAACCATGACGTTGCTCAATTTTATTGCAACCAATGAAGAAGCTATGTGGGTTTCATTTTCTGATGGAAATGGAACCGAGGCTGGAGGCCTTTTCTTAAAAGAAGAAGAAGAAGAAGCTGCTAGCTCATGGGACATTGCTTCATTTTAGGTGAACTGCACCAAAAGGTCCCATGAATTGAATCATCCATGTTGGTGACGGGTGTCACCCCTTCTACGATGGCGTTCACTGCAGATATGGTTCCCATCATGAGGTATGTTCCTTTTTGGTCTGACCGTTTGCCAAAGATCCTGCATGTTGATCCTGCTCTTGTGCTACTGTTTTGGCACTGCCATGATAAAGCAGTAATGTTATTATTTTGCACCTTAATCTAGTGGCACTATTAATTTGAGGCAATGTTTTGGCACCGCTAGTGCCACTGTTTTTTTAATATATCGAAAGAGGGGGTTCCCTCCAATTTCATTAAAGAAACCCAACCATAGAGAACCATTATCCGACAACATCTCAGTGTAAACGGGCAGTTATGCAACTACTACTAGAATGGACTGAGTACTAGCAGGTGACAAGTTCGCCACATAAGCTAGGCAGGTAGGGGGACGCAACACCAGCTCGACCAAGTTTGGATTACAACCCAAATGCTACCAAAGAAACATCAGGGGGAAGATAGGGACTGAAAGAGCCAGCTTCAGCATCCCAGTCTAAGCACCCCGGCCATCATCCTTGCGACGCACGGTACACCTCGTTTGCCACCTGCTCGACCCTAGTGTCACTGATAAAATGAAGTAATAATACAGTTAAAATAGAGCGAGTGTCCTCTCTATCATTTCATTTCCAATGTAGATAAAGAAAGTGCTTCTCTTTGTTAATGTATGTTTCATCAACTAGTCCCATTGTTAATGTTTAAGCATTTCTGCAAACTGGGGTGCTTAATTTTAGTTGTTCTCCATGGTACACCTCGTTTGCCACCTGCTTGAAACCAGTGTCACTGATGTTCATCACTGGCAGAAGGTGTATCGGGGAGACTTCGGTCGATTTCCAGTATGATGTAATATTTTCTTCTGTCTATTAGCGTATGTTTCATCAGCTAGTGCCACTATAATATAGTCACACCTTTTCATTATCTGTGCAAACAGGGTTATTCAGCTGCATTTTGGTGGAACTGCACAAATGTACGGATGGAACCGGCATATATGCAGAGTGCCAGGTGCCAAGTAAAAATTACCGACACCAACCTGCTCCATCTAAGCATTGGCATCCACCACCATCAGTGGGATGTGTGGCACTCACTATGGACGGATCTTTCTCGGCAACAAATCCTCTAACCAAATACTAGTAGCTTAGACTTAAAAAACACTAGTAGCTTATATTGGCAGTTTTCTAGGGGTGTACTCTTTTGTGAAACAAGCGCCAGTCTAGTTTTCTTTATTTGTACACAGTGTCACAATTTTGACACAAAGGACTAGAGCTATTTTAGGGTGATTGGCATAGTACTCGGAGACTGATTGTAAGCATGATTTTTATTAGTTGTCACACTGATTGTAAGCATGAGCAGATGGAAGATTAGGTTAGTGCGAAGCTTACCTTAAACCCTACCGACGCCATTGAAATGAGGCAAGCATCGAGGGAACCGTCGAGAACGGCGGGGAAGCGACGTTGCGCCATCCGGCCTCCTCTTGCAGTGGGAGAATGAATACTCCTGTGGCTCCGGCTGGCTCTGCACCCTAACGAACGACACACCGTCCTCGATCAATTCGTTATCCTATGGGTGCTCGACCTTCGACCTGTACGCCCACCACCTCCGCCTGACTTTTGCCTCGGGCGAATCTGTGTGCTCCATCGCCCAGAGGAGATAATCTATGAACTCGAAGGATTGCGGTGTTACTGCCGCCAAGGAGTACATCACCGCCCTCATCGCCGTCGTCTTGCTCTTTCGCATACATTGCCACATGGCCCTCACCGTCCTCGAAATCTCCCACTCATTGTAAAACCAAGTAAGGATCTCCTTCAACCTGGCTAACTTTGCTTGGTCACCGCCGGCGATCTGCCAGATTCGCTGCTGCATCCCCTCCATAGATGTCCTTCTGAGTGGTCCGGTGCTAGCTTTGGAAGATGGGAGGAGAGATGATGGTCTTGCAATAGAGAAGAGGGAGAGGCGAGATGGTGGTTTTGGAATGGAGATGATTGAGAGGAGAGGTTCCCTCGCCTTTCGGTCGCTGACAGGTGGGCCCCACGCTTGGGGGGACCCATGTGTCAGTGTCTCAATGGCAGGATGGGCTACGTCAGGGGATCCTCGTCCGAGGAGAGAGGAGGTGTTTCTGTAATGGAGAAGAGGGAGAGGCGAGACGGTGGTTTTGGAACGGAGATGATGGAGAGGAGAGGAGGTGGTTTTGCAATGGAGAAGAGGGAGAGGAGCATGCGGCAGCGATTTAGGATTGGACGAGAGGGCCGGCGCGCTGTGACTAGATCAAAATCAAAATCAATTTACCCTTCAATTAAGAAAGCGACCCCACATTAACTAGTCTCCCTTTTATTCTGGGTCATAATTGACCATGATTTTCGCAAATAAAATACATGTTATACGTTGCAAAAATAATATAATTTGAAAGTACATCCAGGTACGAACCAAACGATACAATTTTTGGTGACATGCATTCACATTTTGCTTGTAAAATACAGTACGTGGTCAAACTTTGATGCAAAATACACAAAACAAAAAAAAACTTCCAAGACCAGCGTCGCTCTTCCGATCTTCTCCTCTTAAACCACTGCCGCTCCTCTCCTGTTCCAATCTAAATCCAACGGCGCTCCTCTCCTCTTCCATTTCAAAACCACCGCCCCTCCTCTCCTGTTCCAATCCAAAACCAGCATTACTCCTCTCGCATTCTAAACCAAAACCTGCGATGCTCCTCTGCTATTCCATTCAACAACCACCGCCGGCGTGTGAAGGTGCTATGGAGAAGTAGATCGAAGGAGGAGTACAACCGATACGTGAGGATCGTAGATGGAAACACTGTGAAGCTAGCTAGGATGTTGGAGATATAGTCTTGGTTTGAGAACAAGGACCAACTAGTGGCGACGGTGACATCCATGGACAAATATCTGCAACAGATCGAAAAGGCAGCTATACTCTCGGAGGGAGTCGTGCGGGAGTACATAGAGCTGCTCCTCTGGGCCATGGAGCAAACAGATTCACCGAATTTGATCGTGAGGGAGCGGTGGTGGGAGTATTGATCCCAGATGGAGCATCCACCAGAGATTGAAGGATCGAGCATCTACAGGGTGCCGTTTGTGAGGGTGACGTGCCAGAGCGAGCTGGTGGAGTCTTCGTCGACCGAACCCAACTACAAGAGGAGAAAAACAGTTGGCCCGATGACGCTTCCCTACCATCCTCTCCCTTGCCGTTCATATCGTCTCACGGGGCGGCTGTCTGCCGCCGAGGACTAGTCGGGCAGGTTGTGAATTGTCAGGAGGAGCTTAGGGTTGTTAGTATTTGCAGGTTGTGAATTGTGTTTTCTGTTGTGTATTTTGAGAGTACTTTCAGATATGAATGTCTTTTGAATTTCAGATTTGTAGTATTGACCATATGAAGTATTTTATGAATTGTAGAGATCTATTTTTAGCACTTAAAAAATGTAGTTTCATAGGAGTATAAAAGTCCAGACAATGTGATTCTCAGAGAAGAAACTGCAAGTTTTAGTTTCAGATAAGAAACTCCAAGTTCAGTTTCAGATAAGAAACAACAACTTTCAGAGGCAGAGCATTTATATTACACGACCTTTTCAAACAGTGTTAACATCATGCTGGAAGTTTTATTCATGGTCGAAACTGGAACTACCAGCCAGTTAACATCATGCTGATCAACATTCATGCATAGCACATCTTCATATAATGCACCGTCAAAAAAATATGCTACTTTCAAAATGCCCACACAATGTCGAGTGTGCGAAAAACAGAGAAAACGAGGGATGATGTTTGGGCAAGTGTAGGACGTGGTGTACGTAGATGACAATTGGGACGCACATGTCAATAAAGGCAGAGGCAAAAAATTTGGTGATATTTTCTCTACATAGGTGGAATCGAAACCGGGCGGAACAGCTGTCGGGTAGTGTCACCCGGCCACTAGGCTAGTTCAGTTGTTTTGTTAGTAATAAGGCACTTCCTCAGGTTGTCGGATCTGTTTCTGCGCCTTTGTGCGCTCGCCGCGACGCCGTTGTCTGCCGTTGTGAACATGTTGAACAAACGAGTGGAATCTGGAGAGGATTGTACGTGGAGAAGCAGACAGTCAGGACCCACCAGGTCTATGACCGTATGCAAGCAAGTGCCTCATCAAAAAAAATACTTCCTCCTAATGCTATACTGACATTGGGGCCCATGGGTTTGTCAACATAGTTACATTTTTAGGTGCTTCAACGTAGTTACTATAGGAGACAAATTCACAACGAAGCCGGGGAGCTAGCAGGTATCATTTATTATCACTGGGGCAGCAAGTATCAGCTGGGTTTTGGGCAGCCCCGTCTTGGTTTTCTTTTTTAACATGCGCAGCCCACGACCTCGGATGGGAGGTCCATAAGGCTGTTTGTATTTTCTTGAGGGCCGTCATGTATCGACCGACCTATGGACCTCCCATTCGAGGTTTTATTTTTCGTGAAACATCGGCAGCCCAATTTATGTTTTTTTGAAGAAAACACGGAGGTCTATTCTATTTTTCTATATAAGAATAGGAACGCCTGGTCCAACTTATGTTTCCCTTCTAACTGTATTATATATATTTAAATTATTTTATATGTTATTATATATTATTGTTATTGTCATCATATATTTAACAGATACTTACATATGTAAGAAAACAATATCCCACGTCTTGTTAACTTATAAAAATAATTTCTTAACAATAAAATCGGAAGTAGACTGTGCGTGGAGAGGCTGACAGCTGGGTGCACGGCCGCATGCAAGGAAATGCCTCCTTATTACGCGCAAAATAATGATTCCTCCACCTGACAGCTAGGACCCACCAGAAGGGCCTCTGTATTTCGCAAAAAAAACGTTCCCACCGCTAACAGGTCGGACCCACCAGCTATATCTTCGCACGCAAGGAAGTGCCTCCTTATTACTCACAAATGAATGAATACTCACCCTTCTAGTAGGGACCCACCTTGGTGGGAGGCTGACTTGTGGGCCTACTAAGTTGACGGTGACAGAGTGCTTTCTCAACTTAGTCAATATGAACGATTCTAGCTCCAGTGACCATACGATGTCCATCCAACGGCCGTAGTGCTACTTCAACCTCTGGTCTTGTTGCTCCAGCCGCCCAAAGCAGCGCCGGTCGTGCCGCATGCTCCTGCCTCCCGTGGCCGGCTGTGCTGCCATGGATGCCTCACCGCGCCCTACTATTCCCCCCGCTGGCCAGGCCATCCCTCTACTCACCCACACCCCCTGTTATTCTGCGGCGATGGCAGCCTCACACCACAGCAAACCAGTGAACCCTCGTACTCCTCTATGCGTGAGCATCCACTGCCGCGTATTCCCCGGCTCCATGTCGTCCCCTTCCTAGGCCTCACCGTCGTCCACCGCCCTGGTGCTGTCGGTGCGGCGTGGTCAACGTGGTCAAGGAACGGCTTCCATCGGATGTCAACTGTACGTGGAGAGGCTGACAGCTGGGTGCACGGCTGCAGCAAGGAAGTGCCTCCTTATTACGCGCAAAATAATTATTCCTCCACCTGACAATGGGGACTCACCATACGGGCCACCATATTTCACGAAAAAAACCTTTCCCCCTGACTGTTGGGACCCACCTGCTACATCTTCGCACGCAAGGACGTCCGTCCGGGCAAAAAAAAACGATTCGCCCCCCTGACAGCTGGGACCTACCAGCTACATCTTCGCACACAAGGAAGTGCCTGACAGTCAGGACCCACCTGATCGAAGCGTACGTAGCATTCTCATTCTGGTCGCGAACGTGTACGTACATACTGGTCGATGTAGAGCCGCGCACGTGTCGTAGCAGAGGCGCGCACGTAGCATGTACACGCACGTACAACAGCCAGGGTGCAAGAAATTAAATACGGGCACGTACGTACATACGGGCGGGGTCTCGAACACCTACTCGCGCATACGTATGGCCAGGGCTCGTGTACATGGCTGGGCCGGAACGGAGAAACAGCGTCATCGTCATGTTCATGGGGAGCCAACCGGCTGGATCGGAACGGAATGCATCGTCGTGTTAATCGGGAGGGCTTGGACAGAACTGCCGATGGAAACGAGGCCTGGCATACCGTAGAACAGAGGAAACAGCCTTGTGTTCGACCGGCCACGTTCGAAACGGGATCCTGTTCATCGTGAGGGGTCTGGCGTACCGCAAAATGGAGGAAACAGACCTCCTACGGTCGAAACGGGGGTTCTGTTGATCGGGAGGGGTGTGGTGTACCACAAAACAGAGGAGACGGACCTCCTACGGTCGAAACGGGGGTCCTGTTGATCAGGAGGGGTGTTGCATACCGCAAAACGGAGGAAACAGACTTGTGTTGGAGCGCTACGGTTGAAACGGGGGTCCTGTTCATCGGGAGGGGTGTGGCGTACCGCAAAACAGGACTCCATGGGATACTTCTCATCTCCACCGTCGACCCCCTCCAACCTCCATGGGCTACTGTTCATCCACCGTCGACCTCCTCCAGCCTCCACCTGTGACTGTTCATCCACGGGCTCCTGTTCATCCAGCCTCCACCACGCACTACTCCACCGGCTACTGTTCAACCAGCCCTCTCCATGGGCTCCTGTTCAACCACCCCTCCACGGGCTACTGCTCATCCTGCCCTCCACCGTCTACTGTTCATCCTGCCCTCCACGGGGTGGTCCTGTTCATCCTGCCCTCCACAGGGTCCTGTTCATCGATCGGGGTACTGTTCATCCAGAGGCAACACCACGGGGTCCTGTTCATCTAGAGGCAACATCGATCGGCTTCAGTTAGCAGCAACGCTCACTGTTCATCCAGAGGCAGCATCGATCGGCTTCAGTTAGCAGCAGTAGCGAAGGAATCGCTCGATCGGGTTTAGTTAACAGCCATCGATCGATCGCTCGGGTTCAGTAACACGTAGCCTGCAGTGCAATAGCTCGGGTTCAGTTAGAGCCCAACGCCTTGCACACACGCCCGCGTACGTACGAGAGAAACCCGCATCGCTCGGCCGCCGACAACCCACCTTAACCGGGGACTCACCGATATTTTTCGTGCCCTTGCTTCTACCACGATTTTTACTGTCATGGACGGCCCAAAGAATGTCATGCACCTGCGTCTCCGGCCCGCCTAGGATGAAAAGCCCATTTTCTGTCATGATTTTTTGTCATAGAAGTAGGACCCCACCACATCTATGATGATGCCGTGTTTTGTCATAATTATTGTGATAGAAGTGTCAGAAGTATGACATAATTTTTTTCATTCGGCCCAAAATTTCACGGATTTGTCTTTTTATTTGTAGTGTATGCCTCTACTTGACTAGCTTGTCAATCAAAGATGGTTAAGTTTCCTAGCCATGGACACAGAGTTGTCATTTGATGAAGCGGGATCACATCATTAGAGAATGATGTGATTGACTTCACCCATCCGTTAGCTTAGCACAATGATCGTTTAATTTACTGCTACTGCTATCTCCATAACTTATACATGTTCCTATAACTATGAGATTATGCAACTCCCGAATACCGGAGGAACACTTAGTGTGCTATCAAACGTCACAACATAACTGGGTGACTATAAAGATGCTCTACAGGTGTCTCCGATGGTGTTTGTTGAGTTGGCATAGATCAAGATTAGGATTTGTCACTCCATGTATTGGAGAGGTATCTCTGGGCCCCCTCGGTAATGCACATCACTATAAGCCTTGCAAGCAATGCGACTAATGAGTTAGTTACGGGATGTTGCGTTACAGAACGAGTAAAGAGACTTGCCGGTAATGAGATTGAACTAGGTATTGAGATACCGATGTTCGAATCTCGGGCAAGTAACATACCGATGATAAAGGGAACACTGTATGTTGATTGCGGTTTGACTGATAAGGATCTTCGTAGAATATGCAGGAACAAATATGAGCATCCAGGTTCCACTATTGGTTATTGACCGGAGATGAGTCTCGGTCATGTCTACATAGTTCTCGAACCCGTAGGGTGCGCACGCTTAACGTTCAGTGACGATCGGTATTATGAGTTTATGTGTTTTGATGTACCGAAGGTTGTTCGGAGTCCCAGATGTGATCATGGACATGACGAGGAGTCTCGAAATGGTCAAGACATAAAGATTGATATATTGGACGGCTATATTCGGACACCTTCAGTGTTCTGGGTGATTTCGGAGAAACCGGAGTGCCAAAGGGTTACCGGAACCCCCTAGGGAACTAGTGGGCCTAGATGGGCCTTAGTGGAGAGAGAGGGGCTGCCAGGACAGGCCACGCGACCCTCCCCCTGGGGTCCGAATTGGACTAGGAGGGGGGTGGCCCCCCTTTCCTTCCTCTCTCCCACTCCTTCCTTCCCCCTCCTAGTAGCACTAGGAAAGGAGGAATCCTACTCCTACTAGGAAGAGGATTCCTCCCCTCCTTGGTGCGCCCTAGGGCCGGCCGGCCTACCCCCTTGCTCCTTTATATACGGGGGCAGCGGGGAACCCTAGAACACACAAGTTGACATTGTTTAGCCATGTGCGATGCCCCCTCCAACATAATCCACCTCGGTCATATCGTTGCAGTGCTTAGGCGAAGCCCTGTTCCGGTAGCTTCATCATCACCGTCATCATGCCGTCGTGCTGACGAAACTCTTGCTTGACACTCAGCTGGATCTAGATTTCGCGGGACGTCACCGAGCTGAACGTGTGCAGATCGCGGAGGTGCCGTACTTTCGGTGCTAGGATCGGTCGGATCGTGAAGACGTTCGACTACATCAACCGCATTGTCATAATGCTTCCACTTATGGCCTACGAGGGTACGTGGACAACACTCTTCCCTTCTCGTTGCTATGCATCACCATGATAGATCTTGCGTGTGCGTAGGATTTTTTTGAAATTACTGCGTTCCCCAACGGTGGCATCCAAGCCAGGTCTATGCGTAGGTGTTATATGCATGAGTAGAACACAAAGGAGTTGTGGGCATGGGTATATACATATTGCTTGCCATCACTAGTTGATTCTTGATTCAGCTGTATTGTTGGATGAAGCAGCTCGGACTGACATTTATGTGTACGCTTACGCGAGACTGGTTCTACCGACGTGCTTCACACAGGTGGCTGGTGGGTGTTAGTTTCTCCAACTTTAGTTGAATCGGATTCAATGAACAGGGTTCTTTCTGATGATCAAAAAGCAATCACTATACCGCGTTGTGGTTTTTGATGCGTAGGTAAGAACGGTTCTTGCTTAGCCCGTAGCAGCCACGTAAAACTTGCAACAACAAAGTAGAGGACATATAACTTGTTTTTGCAGGGCATGTTGTGATGTGATATGGTCAAGACATGATGCTATTTTTATTGTATGAGATGATCATGTTTGGTAGTAGAGTTATCAGCAACTCGCAGGAGCCATATGGTTGTCGCTTTATTGTATGAAATGCAATCGCCATGTAATTGCTTTACTTTATCACTAAGCGGTAGCGATAGTCGTAAAAGCAATAGTTGTCGAGTCGACATCGATGCTTCGATGGAGATGAAGGTGTCAAGCCAGTGACGATGGCGATCATGACGGTGGTTTGGAGATGGAAATCAAAGGCACAAGATGATGATGGCCATATCATATCACTTATATTGATTGCATGTGAATGTGTATACTTTATGCATCTTATTTTTCTTTGTCCAGTGGTAGCATTATAAGATGATCTCTCACTAAATTTCAAGGTACAAGGGTTCTCCCTGAGTATGCACCGTTGCTATAGTTCATCATGCCGAGACACCACGTGATGATCGGGTGTGGTAAGCTCTATGTTCACATACAATGGGTGCAAGTCAGTTTTGCACATGCGAAATACTCGGGTTAAACTCGACGAGTCTAGCATATGCAGATATGGCCTCGGAACACTGAGACCGAAAGGACGAGTGTGAATCATATAGTAGATATGATCAACATAGTGATGTTCACCATTGAAAACTACTCCATCTCACGTGATGATCGGACATGGTTTAGTTGATATGGATCACATTATCACTTAGATGATTATAGGGATGTCTATCTAAGTGGGAGTTCTTAATTAATTTGATTAATTGAACTTTAATTTATCTTGAACTTACTACCTGATAGTATTTTGCATGTCTATGTTGTTGTAGATAGATGACCTGTGCTGTTGTTCCATTGAATTTTAATGCGTTCCTAGAGTAAGCTAAGTTGAAAGATGATGGTAGCGACTACGCGGACTGGGTCCATAACTTGAGGATTATCCTCATTGCTGCACAGAAGAATTATGTCCTGGAAGCACCGCTAGGTGACAAACCCACTGCAGGAGCAACGCCAGATGTTATGAACACCTGGCAGAGCAAAACTCATGACTACTCGATAGTTCAGTGTGACATGCTTTACGGCTTAGAACCGGGACTTCAACGACGTTTTGAACGTCATGGAGCATATGAGATGTTCCAGGAGTTGAAGTTAATATTTCAAGAAAATTCCCGGATTGAGAGATACGAAGTCTCCAATAAGTTCTACAGCTGCAAAATGGAGGAGAATAGTTTTGTCAATGAACATAAACTCAGAATGTCTGGGTACCACAACCACTTGACTCAACTGGGAGTTAATTTTCCTGATGATAGTGTCATTTACAGAGTTATTCAATCACTGCCACCAAGCAACAAGAGCTTCGTGATGAACTATAATATGTGAGGGAGTCTTGGATTAGGGGGTCTCCCGACAGCCGGACTATATCCTTTGGCCGGACTATTGGACTATGAAGATACAAGATTGAAGACTTCGTCTCGTGTCTGGATGGGGCTCTCCTTGGCGTGGAAGGCAAGCTTGGCAATAAGGATATGTAGATCTCCTCCCTTGTAACCGACTCTGTGTAACCCTAGCCCCTCCGGTGTCTATATAAATCGGAGGGTTTAGTCCGTAGGACAACAACAATGATACCATAGGCTAGCTTCTAGGGTTTAGCCTCTACGATCTCGTGGTAGATCAACTCTTGTAATACTCATATCATCAAGATCAATCAAGCAGGACGTAGGGTATTACCTCCATCGAGAGGGCCTGAACCTGGGTAAACATGGTCTCCCCTGCCTCCTATTACCATCCGCCTTAGACGCACATTTCGGGACCCCTTAACCAAGATCCGCCGGTTTTGACACCGACATTGGTTCTTTCATTGAGAGTTCCACTGTGCCGTCACCGTAAGGCTTGATGGCTCCTTCGATCATCGGTAACGATGCGGTCCAGGGTGAGGTTTTCCTCCCCGGACAGATCTTCATATTCGGCGGCTTCGCCCCGCGGGCCAACTCGCTTGGCCATCTGGAGCAGATCGAGAGCTACGCCCCTGGCCACCAGGTCAGGTTCGGAAACTTGAATTACATTGCCGATATCCGTGGAGACTTGATCTTCGATGGATTCGAGCTCATGTTAGGTGCGCCGCACGATCACGACGAGCATGATTTAGCTCTGTCGTCGGACAGTGTTCGAGAGATCACACATGAAACTACTCTGGCCCTCAATCCGGAGCAAATTTTGCCATCCGAGGACGGGTGGATAGACCCCGCCAGGGAGGCCGCACTCTCAGTGCCGATAGAGTCGGATACTTACTTCACCCCTTACGAGAGCCATGTTGCCAAACCATTGGATTCGTCCCCGGCCACGGGCTCCGAACCGCCTGCATCCGTGCCCATCGAATCCGATTGGGCACCGATCATGGAGTTTACCTCCGCAGATATCTTTTAGCACTCGCCTTTCGGCGATGTGCTAAATTCATTAAGGTCCCTCTCTTTGTCAGGAGAACCTTGGCCGAACTATGTCCGGCTAGGATGGGATGCGGGCGACGAAGAAATTCGCTGCCCACCCACCACCCACTCAGTAGCCTCTATCGACGATTTAACCGACATGCTCGATTTCGACTCCGAAGACATCGGCAGTATGGACGACGATGCAGGAGACGAAAAGGAACCAACGCCCACAGGGCGCTGGACCGCCAACTCATCACATGACATATACATGGTGGATACACCCAAAGTTGGCAATGGCGGCAAGACAGCGGAGGATGACCCTTCCAAAAAGCAACGCAAGCGCCTACGTCAGTGGCGCCGCTCTAAGTCTCGCCATAGCAAAAGCAGCGATAACAGCGCAAGAGAAAATAACACTCCTGTCGGAGGAAATAACCATGGGTAGCCAAGCCGGCTCCCCCTGGCCCTTCTGAAAAAATTATTACGAGCCCATCCGGCCCTCAAGAATCCAAGACATGGGGCCGCCTTCCCCTCGCCGGCTGTTTCCCAGGCCGACTATCGGAAGGCGGCCCGACTTCAGCCGTCATGAAGAAAGTCACGGGAGGGCCGGCTCCGAGGAGCTGGCCGTGAGAAGGCCGACTCCAAGAAGCCGGCTCCCATAAAGTGGTCAAGATCGTACCCTCGAAGTCTGCACCCACATAACGGCGATGTGATGGGGTGTGGCTACAGTAAAGCTTGCCACCCCCAAATCCCGGAGCACGCCTGGCACAGTGCGCCGTACGGGTGGCCATGACCCGTCTGGCGCGGCACTGTTGCCACGTTCACCCTGATGTCATCCACGACGGGCCGCCGGAGTGGCCCACGGGCGGTGGGCCCCTTCAGGCAGAGAGACACCCAAAGGCGGCCCGGCCTCCCCTAGTCGGCCCAAGACAGAGCCGGCTCTCCACATCCGGCTTGCCACCCCCTCGAAGGGGACGCCCCATTAAGGAGACAAGACGTGGTGAGGCTACAGCAATCACCCGCCGGACGGCGGCACTGTAGCCACGCCCACCTCGGCGAAGCCTTCGTCACCAGGATTGAGCAACAGTAACCAGCCACCGACAAGGCCCTGGATAGTGGGGCCTGCCTGTCGACCAAAGAGCCGGCAGCCGGTGGGACCCACCAGCCGGCGGGCCCCAGCAGTCGGCGCGGAAGCCGGCGAGTGTAGACACAGACGGCCGGGCCCCGCGCCCAGCCGAATGACCATAATATCCCCGGGGGTAGGCCTATATAAACCCCCCGGGACACCCATGCAAAGGGTTGATCCCTGCTGGTTTTAAACACCACATAGGGAGGAGAAGAGAGCGGGCAGAGCCCTTCTTCCTCCTCTCGCCAAACAGCTCAAGGTCCATCATGTAGCTACTTGTTCATCTAGTGATCATGCGGAGACCCCGCAGAGCAGCAGTAGGGGTGTTATCTCCACAGAGAGCCCCGAAGCTGGGTAAGATTCGCCGGCGTGCATGTCTTCGCCTCATCCCGCTTCCAGGCACCGGCGACGTCTTACTGGCTCCCACAATGATAAGCCACCCGTTGGCATATGTCGCACCTACCACCCGACAACTCCAGTCGACTCCAGAGGAAACGACAACATTGACTCAGCGGCAAAGCACGATGAAACTCCAAACACGAACACAACAAGGATCCGACATCCAAACACAGCTACGCCGAGGATAAAGCTCATCAACCTCCCTACAGGGAGGAAAACGGTCCAGACGAAGATGCATACATCATCTTGGAAACACACTTGGAACAAGAGAACATCCGCAGAAGGATTATTGCCACAGCGAGGAGTCTGAAGAAGCAGAAGCAAAGGCTTAATGCCGCACAAAATACGCGCAACAGCAGGTGGAACAAAGTGCTCGACAACGAAGAAAAGTATGGTGGAAGTTACCACACAAAGAGCTATCCGAAGCGCAAGCTATTGCCTGAATTCGACGATGAGGCTGTAGAGCCCACACAGCCGAAAAATAAAACGGCCAACCGGCCGGATCAACCACCTTGTGGCCGCGATAGAGTGGCTAACAAGGCCGCACATAAGTCAACACACGATCTACGTGATGACTTGCACCAAAAATCCAGTATGGCCATATCCATCTATGGATCTCGGAAGCGCGCTCCCGCAAAAAATCAAAACCGAATACTACAACTGTCCGAACGCCATGATACCTCCAAATACAGGGGTGCCGCACACCCCCTATGTTTCACCGATGAGGTGCTGGACCACGAATTTCTAGAAGGATTCAAACCAGTGAACATAGAGGCGTACGACGGGACCACAGACCCTGGGATCTAGATTGAGGACTTTATCCTCCATATCCATATGGCTCGCGGAGACGATCTCCACGCCATCAAGTACTTGCCCCTCAAGCTTAAAGGACCAGCTCGGCACTGGCTGAAAAGCCTCCCCGTAAACTCAATTGAAAGTTGGGAGGAGCTAGAGGATGCTTTTCGGGCTAATTTTCAAGGGACCTATGTCCGACCTCCGGATGCAGATGATTTAAGTCATATAATTCAACTGCCCGAAGAGTCAGCCCGAAAGCTTTGGAACAGGTTTCTCACTAAGAAGGACCAAATCGTCGACTGCCCGGACGCCGAAGCCTTAGCAGCTTTCAAGCACAGCGTCCGAGACGAATGGCTCACCAGACACCTCGGCCAAGAAAAACCGAGAACAATGGAAGCCCTAACAAGCCTCATGACCCGCTTTTGCGCGGGCGAAGATAGTTGGTTAGCCCACAGTAGCACCAACGACCCAAGCACATCCAAAGTCAGGGATGGCAATGGAAAACCATGATGCCGTAAAAACATGCGTTGAAATAAAGAAGATAGCCCAGATAATACGGCGGTAAACGCTGGATTCAGGGGCTCTCTACCAGGTCAGCAGAAAAAGCCTTTCAAAGGCAGCAGAGATGGACTGTCCAGCCTAAACAAGATTCTAGACAACCTATGTCAGATTCATGGCACCCTCGACAAACCTGCAAATCACACCCACAGAGAATGCTGGGTCTTCAAGCAGGCTGGTAAGCTAAACGCCGAACACAAGGGGAGGAAGACACCAAACGAAGACGAGGACGAACCTCGCCAGCAAAGCACTGAAGGACAGAAAAAATTCCCACCAGAGGTTAAAACAGTAAACATGATCCACGTGACGAAGAGGAGAAGCAAACATGCACTCCGAGGCATACGTGCCGTAGAGCCCGTCACCCCTAAGTTCAACCCCTGGTTGGCCTACCTGATCACTTTTGATCGCAGGGATCACCCGACAAGCATCCGGCATGAAGGATTGGCTGCCTTGGTGTTAGACCCAATAATAAACGGATACCATCTTGCACGAGTCCTTATGGACGGTGGCAGTAGTCTTAATCTGATATATCAGGACACAGTTCGTGAAATGGGGATAGACCCGACAAAAATCAGCCACAATAATACTACCTTCAAGGGACTAATACTAGGCCCAGAGGCCCGCTGCACGGGCCTCTATTACTAGAGGTTGTATTCGGTTCTCCCGACAACTTCTGAAGCGAAAAGTTAACCTTCGACATCGCTCCATTCCGCAGCGGCTATCAAGCACTACTCGGAAGAGCGGCTTTCGCTCGTTTTAATGCAGTACCGCATTACGCTTCTCATAAGCTTAAGATGCCCGGTCCACGTGGCACCATCACAGTTAGTGGAAATGTTGAGCGTTCTCTACGCGCGGAAGAACGTGCGGCGGTTTTAACAGCCGAGCACTAGACGGCCTCACCAACCATGATAAATAACAAGTCATCAAGACCACGGACACGGTTAGACGAGTCCGGCGCATCACTAGATATACCTGAGATTGGTTTGATGGTTAAACCCTAATAGACGGTACCAGGGGCTTCCCGCATGTAATCAGGGCTAGTTCGGCTCAACTTGACTTATCTTGAATTTTAATGGTTTATCGAGAATAACCAATTTTTTTGGCACGACAACTTTCACCTAAGATCTTCTCTTTTACAGATGACAATCGTGCTACACCCGTCCAGGACACGTCACAACGGAGACACAGGCGCAGACGTGCTGCAGGGACCCGCTCAAAGGTTTCTTTTCATATTAAGACCCTGTGTAAACCTTTTTTACTGTCTCTGTTCACATCCTCTGGACACTCAATACAACCGAGAAGGATGCTGGTGTTATTGGCATTTCGCCACGTAAGAATATTGCACATACCTGGACACTTGGGGTTTATTATTAAGGGCATTGTTCTGCTCGACATATGTTATAAAGACCGAATACCTTAGGGAGTGTTCATCATCGCGAGTTTGGCCTTATATGCATCAGCTCCGAATCATGTCTTTGGTCAAATGTTGGGTTTGCCCGGCTCCCGTGTTTTGCTGCCTTACGTTCCGCTCTATCGGCTAAGGCGGCACCGGGAGAACTACTGTGATTGTGCCCTGGTTCATCCGGATGAGCACCTCAGTAGAGAAAGCCGAAAACTGTCTGTCATGATAATGCGCGAGACTAGTCAACCACTCGATGACTTAGCGGAATCTTCAGGATTCCTCCGCATTAACGAAGGGCCGTTTCCCGGTCATGTACGTACGCGCATCGTATTCGGACGAGCGTGGAGGTACCAGGGGCTATATAGTAGTCCCGCCGTCAAACTCCTATGGCTAAGTGAAAGTGTTAAGGCAATATAGTCTGATTGCCTTGTTCACCGCGCTACCACCTCCTTAATGGACCAAGACGTTGGATCAAGTGTGAATACGCGTTTTTTGCGAAGAATCCCGCATTATATGCGTGGGGGCTGAAGCCGATGACTGCAAACTTTCAGGTTATATACATATATACATAAACAACCGCATAGGAGGCATCATAATTGAAAGTGCGTTATATCGACTAGAGGAGGGGGTGAATAGGCGATTTTTATGAAAGTCTTCAAAACGTAGAAGTTTCGAAGCCAAACGATAGAAATAAACCTATTACCATGCAGCGGAAGGTAGACTACACTAGGCAAACCATAGTCAAGTATTCAATGAAGTGAAAGCACAATGACTAATAGCAGCTAGGTAGTAAGGATCAGGTAGGAAGATATTATGAAGCCGATCAGAACAAGCAGTCACTCAGTGAAGACAGAAGATAGTGCAATCATACAATGACTTCACAAGGACCAACAGAAAGTAAAGGGAAGGGAAGGATGAAACCAGTGACTCATTGAAGACAATGATTTGTTGGACCAGTTCCAGTTGTTGTGACAACTGTACGTCTGGTTATGGCGGCTAGGTATTTAAACCTGAGGACACACGTCCGGACTCCCAGTCCTGAACACGCAGCTCAGGACACCCAGTCCTCACCGTATTCCCCTTGAGCTAAGGTCACACAGACCTCGCCCAATCACTCTGGTAAGTCTTCAAGGTAGACTCCCAAACCATCACAGACTTTGTTCACCGGTCATCCACAATGTCTCTTGGATGCTCAGAACGCGACGCCTAACCGGCTGGAGGATTCACAGTCCTCAAGTGTAATAAGTCTTCAGATCACACAGACAAGAAGACTTAAGTGATGCCTAACACTCTTTGGCTCTGGGTGGTTAGGGCTTTATCCCGCAAGGAATTCTCTCTCAAAGGCTTCGAGGTGGGTTGCTCTCAAACGACAAAAGCCGTACTCTAACTCTGAGCAGCCAACCGTTTATGGTTGTAGGGGGTGGGCTATTTATAGCCACTAGGCAACTCGACCTGATTTGTCCGAAATGACCCTGGGTCACTAAGGAACTGACACGTGTTCTAACGGTCAGATTACAAACACACACGGCAACTTTACTTGGGCTATAAACAAAGCTGACTTGTCCGACTCTGGACAAGATTCGCTCTCATAGTCTTCACTCGAAGACATAGGTTTTGGTTAAGCATCACTTCAGTCATTCTGACTGGTTCTCTTGGACCCCACTTAACAGTACGGTGGTTCCTATGACTCAATAAAGAAGAAAAGGAACTACGAAAGATCTGAGTCTTCGAGCTCCATAGGCTTCATGCGATGTCTTCTCTTGTGATAGTCTTCAATGAGAATATCTTCATATACCACCTTTGACATCAATGTCTTCATACATTTTTAGGGGTCATCTCTGGTAGGAAAACCGAATCAATGAGGGACTTCTACCTGTGTTATCCTGCAATTCTCACAAACACATTAGTCCCTCAACTAGGTTTGTTGTCAATACTCCAAAACCAACTAGGGGTGGCACTAGATGCACTTACAATCTCCCCCGTTTTGGTGATTGATGACAAACTAGTTGAAGTTTTCAACGGGGAATATAATATGTGAAATTGTAAAGGAATTGTATTCATTAGTTGCAAGGGCTCCCCCTGAAGATGTGCATATAAGTAATTTGCTTTTGGAATGCAAATGCACATGGCAGGTTGTACTCGTGGAGATCCTCTTCAACTTATGATGACAATTCATTATGCATGTGAAGGTATGTGAAGATAATGACATGCATAATGGAAAATGGACGTCTGCAAAATGATCTAAGTGCGAATTTATCACCGCACATGCGGAATTTATCGTCGCATCATGAAGTAGCAAATAAGTAGCAGACGACCATCGAGTTTAGGTGTCACAACTCATAGAACCAAATGTATCAAAACGAGAGTTGTAAACACGAGGCAAAATATAAAGCAACCGCCCATGTGGACCCACTTGAAGACTATCAATCTCATATGCTTCTCCCCCTTTTGTCAGTAAGGACCAAAAATGTTTGAAGACATAGAGCATCTACTTGTTCCCATGAAGAGTAGGTGAAGCAGCAGGGTCGTCGGTGGTGTTCGGCGGTGCAGAAGAACTTGGAGCAGTGTCGAAGCGTGCTGAAGGAGGTGGCGGTGAAGTAGCATCGTCTTCGTCCTCGATCACTCTGGCATTCACAGTTGCAGCAAAGGAAGAGAACTCAGAGTCTCCAAGAGATGGAGTTCGTCGCAGCACCGCCCTTCGAGGAGGTGTGGAGTCAAACTTGAAGCGTTCAGAGAAGCCATCCTCTTGAAGATCATCTTCAGAGCACATAAGCGTCAGCCCTTTCCATGTGCGTTGAGAGGTTTCATGCGAAAAAAAAGGCATTCTTGGTGGCAAGATTGCGAATGTAGTTGACATCCACCAAGAGGCTTTGCATTTGGCGCTTCAGCCAGTCATGATGCCTACCTGTTTCTGATGAAGAGCCACAAGAAGCTCTCGGTCGTTGAGAACACGAGATCGCTTCTTGGGTCATTGGCCAATAGTGCTTTCGGTGGCTTCAGTAAGGGCACGATGAGGTGCACGTGTAGTTCCAGCCAGAGGACTGCTTCAACTCCTTCAATGTTCTGAGAGAAACTTTGATGCTCCGCATTCTGAAGACTAAGAGGCTCCTTGGCAGGCTCAGGATAAATGGATTCAACGGACATATCCACATCAGGCAGAAAGATCCGATGATTGCGAGCAGATGGTTGATATGAGATAGCGGAGTGGAGTTTAATCAGCCGCATTATCCATGGAGCGTAGAACTTCAAGCCAAAAAGATCAGAGCCTGATGCAGCAAGTTGGCGGCTGAAGAAGTCCTGTGCATTGAAGCATTTGCCATGAAGAATATAGAAGACCAAAGTCTTCATTGCACCTTCTAGCTTGGCATGTGGAGAATGTCCTTTGATAGGCCAGAGAGTTCGCCTTATGATGTGATAAATAGTCCTTGGCAGATACTCAAGGTCTTCAACAAGGAACTCCTTAGGATATGCAGCATCTTGTGGAAATGGCTTCATCATACTGAGCATCTGACTCATGTTTGGTTCAGGCTTCTGAAAGATGCTCTCCATAGCTTCACTGTGAATCTGACAGCCAGGTTCGTAGAGATCGCCAGGAGTGGGCAGACCAGTGAGCTGAATGATATCAAAGGCTTTGGCTTCATGATGAACATTTCCTGACATCCACTCCAGGACCCAAGTCTTCGGATCTCTGTTGTACCCATGGATGTGAAGTGTGGCATAGAATTGGAGCAGCAACTCTTCATTCCAGTGGTCTTGGTCGGTGACAAACGGCAGCAATCCAACCTCTTTGAAGCAATCCAGAGCTTCTTCCAGACATGGCAGACCAGCTATTGCTTCGATGTCAAGACGCTTATGTGGGAAGATGCGACCTTGATTGTACAGAATGCAGGAGTAATAGCTTCGCTGCGGATAGCTCCAGAACTGATCAGAAGATATTCTTTCCCTTGAGTAGGGGTTCTTGGAGCTATTGAAGAAAGTGTTGTCTGCTTTGAAGCCGTTGACATTGAAGGATCCAGGTGCTAATGTAGGACCTGGAAACCTAGGCAATCTTGGGATTGGCTTCTGTACCTGAGGCCTGTGCTCAACATGATAGTCAAACTGAGGACCAGCAGCAGGCGCAGGAACAGAAGCAGTAGTATCATTGGCTTCACTGACTTCTGGTGCTTTTGTTGGTGTAGGCTCCACATTGGCTTCAGTCATGACAGCGTCAGTGGCATCGGTGGCAGCCTCAAGATTCTCAAACTCCACTTGATGAACTGGAGGGTTGGTCATAGTCACGTTCTCCTCGAGAACAGCTTCTTGGTGAGATGGGGGTGTAGCAGCTCTTGGGGTTTCTTCTTCATCGGCTGATGCAGCCGGAATGTCTTCAGCAGCTTTAGCTTCAGACTCAGAGACTGGAGGCCTTGGTCCTTTGCGAAGCCTGCGGAGTTGGAGTTGGCTGGGCCTCAAAGTCATCTTCCTCTTGTGCTTGTGGGTGATCAGCCCATGATGCATCCTAAGAAATTGGCGTCAGAGGACGACCAATGCTGATGAGTTCGATGTGCGTTAGCACAGGCGATGATACCTGTTGGTGCTCGATCTGAGGAAGAACTACATCATCTTCAACATGGTCATGGTGACCAATGTCTTCAGCAGCGGTGGGATCAGCTGCTGGAAAGTCTTCAGCTTCATGAGCCTCTGTGGAAGCAGGCTCATGGACAGTCAGTTGGCGCTCTTGATGTTCAGTGGCTGGGCGAACCATGGAGATGGGTTCAACAATTAAGGGCTCTGTGGGAGAAGCCCGTTCCTTTTTGGTCTTCCGCTTCTTCTTGCAGGGAGCAGTAGCAGAGGCTTCAGGATGTTTCCTCTTTCTGGCTTCAGCCTCAGCAGTCCTCGTCTTCTTTAGTTCTAAAGCGGTTGACCTGGCCTTTGGCTTCGAGCCAGTCATGCTAGTTGGGAAGACAATGGGATCTGCTTCCTGCCTTGGTGCATCGGGTTCGGCCATAGCGGGCTTCTTCTTCTTCTTTGCAGCCATCCTGGGGTCGATGCCAGGACGCCCAAGGGCCTTGCGCTTCTCAAGCTCATTGTAGGCTTGCACATACTTGTCAGCCAGGCTCTTCATGCGCTCACGACAACCTTGAGCTTCTTCACGCTTCTTGAGAAAGGCTTCTTTGAGCTCGTGCAGCATGATCTTGAAGTTCTTGACCTCTTGCACGCTGAGCTTGGCCATATGCTTCTTGAACTGAGCTTTTTCAAAGTCAATGTTTTGCTTCAGTTCGACGAGGCGCTGAGCTAGAGCTAGCTCTGAAGCAATGGCGCCATGGAAGGCGACACTGAGGCCAATGGGAAGTTGCAGGTCTTCAAAGCTGAGGTTGGGCGTGTCAAACCACTCATCAATGAAGTCGTGGGTGATTGCCACGTCAAAGAGAGGCAAATTGTTGAAGATTTCTGCTTCTTCTTTGCTCTTGATCAATTGCTCAAGAGCGTCATCTGCAAGATCTTCATCACTGGACAGATCAATGGCATCGTTGCGCAGAATAGCAGCAGCTGTCAGTTCTTGGCCGGTGTGTGGCAGAGGCATCTTGACCTTCTAGGGCTTGGAGATGCGTGACAAATCTTCAGACTGCACACTGTCTTCAGGAGGTGTAGTGGCCAGTGGCTTCGTCCGTGAGATTTTTGGTGCAGAGGTAGGCTTTGAAGCTTTTGGCTGCTTCAGTTTCTTTGGCTTCGGTGCTGCAGGCGCTTCATCTGATTCAGCGTCATCTGCAGGCTCATTCACGGCTATCCCTTGAACCACGATATGGGTGATGAGACCTTCAAGGTTGTAGAAAGGACCAATGACATTGGGTTCTGCATCGCGTGTGTCGTCAGCCCGGGGAGCAGAAGGACCAGGGTTGAAGTCTAGTCCCAATGACTTCTTGTTTTCCTTGGCCGATGCCTTTGCGTGCTGGAAGTTGCGCTTGAAGAGATTATCGTCACGACACCATAGCAATGATGATGGGTCGGCATCTTCAGGCTGAGGTCCACGGACCATACACGGATAGAAACCCTGAGCAATAGCTTCAGCTCTGTTCTTGGGTGGAAGGCCTCGGAAGAGAATATCACCCTAGGACTTTTGATAGCACTCTTCTCAGCATATTGCTTGGTCACGAATCTTTATTTGTACCACTGTTCTGCCCAATATCTTCGAATCCACTGGATTCGGGTCTTGCGCTGATTATAATCCTCTTCAGGATCTGTCTTGTAAAGCTCTGAGAGGTCATCAGGAAAATCTCTTGATGTTCCCCCACAATGCTGTCTCCCTCCCTTCCTTGCAGATTTCTTTGTAGCCATGAACTTTAAACTGAATGGCTTCAGAGGCTTTCGCTTGCTGGACAAACAGGAACTGGCTTCGGAAGAATTTATATGATACTGTAAGAATTCTGCAAATGAATGCAAACAATGAGAACCAAGGGATTCTCCCACGGACATGTACCTGTGACAGCATTAATGTGCGAGGGAAGGGGAAGAGGTCATATGCATTCTCAAAAGATTTTGAAGATAAATCAGTTTAGAAGACATTAACCTCATCGTGCGAAGACATTCACTCATAGATAAGGAGTTGGTTCCAGATTTGTACGAATCCACGGATCAGTACAAGTGAGGAATCTAACTACTTTGTGAAGCATAAGTGAATATACTAGGCATATTATGAGATGCAGTATGAAATATATCCAACTTGTGTGAACAGAAACTGCTTGTGGTAGAAAGTGACGAATCTATAGGATCAAAGGGGACGTAAAAGGGAAGTTTTATTTACCACACAAGGAACTGCTAGACGGAGTGGGAGAGGAGGCCGAGCAGTCCGATCGTCCGTGCCCTAACTTGGCGACGGAGGACACCTACGGCAACGACAGAGAAGACGATGTCCGCGGTCGGCGTGAAGACGGCGTCGGAGAGGTTGCGGCAGCTAAGCGCTTCGTCGCCGGCGTCGTCGAGGGCTAGCAGTGGCACTAGGCTTCGTGCGAGAGTGGAAGAAGAGATAATGACTGTGGTGAGGCGTATATTTATAGGGACAGGGGTGGCTCAGTGTTATTACACAGGTGCCCCTGGCGATTCACATCTAAGGAACATGTGGCCATCATGCAGCATATCGGGGGTTGTTCCACGTCCCACGCACGCCTTGATTGTCGGGTGGTCGTTCCCACTTCTCCGGGTTTCAGGTGAGGGAATTAGCATTGAAAGCGGACTTAATGTTTGTCTCTGTATCTTCTGCTGACAAGGATGCAGAGAAGACATTTGACAGGTTCAAAAGAATGCATATGATTTGGAGAGATAGAGTTTGAGATAGAAAGCATAGAGAGGTTAGGGTCCGATCACATTCACTTAGTTCAAAAGATTCAACAAGAAGACATAGCTATAAGTGAATGCTGTAGAGGACAGAATACCAGTATATATATATATAATCAACATAGTGAAGATAATCATGAAGACATGTTGAGATTGAAGCCAAACCAAATGTGAAAACATAGCAAATGTAACACCATGAGTGAAACACTTCAAACAGAACATTTGGTGGTGGCGTTACCCACCGTATATGTCGGCGTTCTGGGAATGGGGGTCCCCAGACTTGCCTGCCTGCGGCCTGCGGCGTGGCTCAAAGGGAGGCCCAGCACGGCCCATCTTCACCAACACCAACCCAAGACCCTCGCGAGGGGCCAAGCCTCGCGAGGCGGACGACGCGAAGCTTCCTCAGGCATGGCCTCGTCAGGCTGGCTCATGAGGAGGCGGAGAGATCAAGGTGGGGTACCTCACAAGGAGCCCGTGACGCATGCCATGACGACTCAGGGCGCCAGGCAGGTGCCAGCCCGCGCAGCGTCCTCCTTTCCTCTTTGGTGCAAAGGGAGAAAGCGCAGCCGCGGAGTACCGAGGCATCAGGCAATGGTTGCCATTTCGGTGCAACGAGACCAAGACCAGGAGGACTACGAGACAGAGGTCACCGTGGAGCCCAAGACGGCGTCATCACCAGAGCTTTGCGCAGGCGAAGACTACTTTTGTCAGGATAGCTGATACTTCTTGTCCCCCTTCAAATTAGCCCGCCATTGTTGGCTCCCTTCCCGCTCAATATTTGGGAAGAGGACTAGGGCCTCTATAAATAGTACTAGCCACCCACACAGCTGAGGGGGGTCGACAAAAGGAGAGCAGAGAGAAAGATAGAGAGAGAGAGAATGGTGGCTAAACTCCTCCCAGCAGTTCATCGCCTCAGCCAAGAACAGGCCCTCGCGAGGCTGTTCTTCCTTGTATTGTTCATCATCACCAGCCCAAGTGGCAATCCACACACCACACACTGGAGTAGGGTATTACACCACAACGGTGGCCCGAACCAGTATAAACCCTGTTTCTCTTGTGTTGTTCTTTCCTTAGTTTAGATCTTAGCATGGCGGAGGGGTGCAGGTAGGTAGGAGGCGAAATCTCCGTGCGCACCCCAGTGTTCGAACCTCAAGGGTCTGACGGAACCCAAAATCCGACATTTGGCGCGCCAGGTAGGGGTGCGCTGGAATTCGTCTTCCACCGCCCCGTTCTCCTCCGATCGTCATGCCCATGTCTGACGCTTGTCGGGCCTGCACCGAGCGCCGGGCCGCACTCGCTTCCCGCGTTGCCCAGACGGCCCCTATTGGCGGGCATCCATGCCGTTCCCCGTCACCCGCCGACAACACCGCCACCGGCACGGCGGGGGACGAGCAGCAAGCATCGTCTCAGCATCCATCCGTGCGCGAAGACGGCCGCACCGCAACTCCCTTGCTCGCCCTAGCTAGTTCTTCGTCCCGCGCGCTCCACGCGCCCATGGGGCCCCGCAACCTCTCCCCCGACTATCGCGCTGCACCGACACCCCCAGTCGTCGCGGCTCTCTTGGGCGGCTCGCAGGCGCCACCTACAAGTTACCACGTCAAGCCGTTCATTCGCCGGGTCAGCGCCGCTTCCCCGCAGCAGGGGGCTCCCCTGGATCGGGCGGCGCCCGAGACCGGCCTGAGCTTCAGCTCGGAGGACCACCCCTCCAACTCAGCCTGCTCGGGCGCGCTCCCCATGCTGTGCACCCCCACCATCTGCCAAGTGGCCGTCACCAGAACTCTCATCGATGGCGGGGCAGGCCTCAGCGTGCTCTCAGTCGAGCCCTTCAACCTCCTCTGCATACCCCTGGAACGGCTGCAGCCTAGCCGGCCCTTCTCAGGCGTTTGGGCCAGGTCGTCCGGCTCCTTGGGACAGATCCGGCTCCCAGTGACCTTTGGCACCTACGACAACTTCCGCACGGAGCTGGTCGACTTCGACATCGCCCCCATCGGCCTTCCCTACAACGCCATCCTCGGCTACCCGGCGCTGGCCCAGTTCATGGCCGCGACGCACCCGGCGTACAACCTCATGAAGATGCCCGGGAGCAGCGGTGTCCTCACCGTGCATGGGGACATTGGGGACGCTCTGCAGGTGCTCAAGCTCGTCTTCAAGACAGCGGCGTCGGCACAGCCCGCCGCCTTGGAGGCCCCCGAGCCCAAGGGGGCTGCGCCCACCAAGAAGAAACAGTTGTTCACCCAAGACAAGGCAGAAACCAAGAAGATACCCGTCGATGAGGACGGGTCCACCAATGCCACTTTCACCATAGGCGCCCACCTCAAACCCGAGCAGGAGGAGGCCCTGGTCGGGTTCCTGCGCGCAAACAAGAAGGTATTCGCTTGGGAGCCAGACCAGTTGGCAGGGATCCCCAGGAGTGTAATCGAGCATCACCTCAACGTATGCCCCAACGTGTGCCCTGTGAAGCAGAAGGCCAGGCGGCAGTCCACAGAAAAGCGGGCCTTCATCATCTAAGAGACCCGCAAATTAGAGGCCGCTGGGGTCATTCGCGAGGTTTGATGCCCAGATTGGTTGGCCAACCATGTCGTTGTGCCAAAGAAGGGTGGGAAGGAACGCATGTGTGTCGACTTCACCAACCTCAACAAAGCGTGCCCGCAAGATCCGTTCCCGCTCCCCCGCATCGACCAGATCGTCGACTCCACTGTGGAATGCGACCTGCTATGCTTCCTGGATGCCTTCTCTGGGTATCACCAGATCAAGATGGTGGTTGAAGACATTGAGAAGACAGCCTTCCTAACCCCGTGTGGGGTGTACTGCTACACCTGCATGCCATTCGGGCTATGTAACGCAGGGGCGACCTTTCAGCGGCTGATGCATATCACCTTGGGCCCACAGCTCGGGAAGAATGTTGAAGCTTACGTCGATGACATCATGGTAAAATCTCGGGAGGCCAGGACCTTGATACAAGACATGGAGGAAACCTTCGCAAGCCTCAACGCAGTGAACCTACGGCTCAACCCAGAGAAATGTGTGTTCGGAGTCCCCTCGGGCAAGCTCCTGGGTTTCCTCGTGTCTCACCGAGGCATCGAGGCTAACCCGGAGAAGGTCAAGGCAGTGGAAGACATGAGCCCGCCGAAGACCCTCAGGGAAATGCAGAAGCTCACGGGGCGCGTGACCGCGCTAGGCCGCTTCATCTCCAAGTTGGGGGAGCGAGCGCTACCCTTCTTCCAGCTAATGAAGAAAAAGGGGCCCTTCGAGTGGACTGAAGAGGCCGACAAGGCATTCCAGGATCTCAAGAAATACCTGACCAGCCCATTGGTCATGGTGGCTCCGCGCCATCAAGAGCCCCTGGTGCTTTATCTCGCCGCCACTCCCTACTCTGCCAGCGCAGCCCTGGTGGCAGCCAGAGAGGAGCGTCGAATCAGAACCGCGGCAGCAGCCCGGGACAAGGCGGAGCTGGTATGAGGAAGGCCCACAGAAGCCGCCACGGCAGCTTATGAGGACCAGCCGCCGCAGAGGGGCGCACCAGAGGCAGGGGAGGCCCCTCTCCCAGATGGCCAGTTTCAGGAGGCCTCATTGTCTCGAGAGGCGCCATGGTCTCCAAAGGGAGCCGCCAGCACTGACGCACTCCACCTCGTTGAGCACCCAGTGTACTTCGTCAGCACAGTGTTTCGGGATGCAAGGGAGCGGTACCCTATGCCCCAGAAACTCGTCCTCGCACTACTGGTGGCCTCGTGCAAGCCGCGGCACTATTTTCAGGGTCACCCCATCAAGGTCGTCTCGTCATACCCCCTGGAGAGGGTGCTCAGGAGCCCGAATTCAGCTGGGAGAGTCGCTGAGTGGAACATAGAGCTGCAAGCGTTTCAGCTTGAATTCAGCACGACCAGAGTCATCAAGGGAGCAGCGTTAGCGGATTTTGTGGCAGAATGGACGGAGGCGCCAGGCCTCAAGGCCGACGAGGATCGGTCCCTGTCCCCGGGAAGCCAAGCGCCAGAAGGCTGGGTCATGTACTTCGATGGGGCGTTCTCCAGACACGGGGCAGGGGCTGGGGCGGTGCTTATATCGCCCACCGAGGACAAACTCTATTACGCCGTACAGCTTTGTTTCCAGCAAGGCGAAAAGGTCTCCAACAACATAGCGGAGTATGAAGGTTTAATAGCAGGCTTGAAGGCCGCAGCTGCCCTGAGGGTGAAACGCCTCACCATCAAGGGCGATTCACAGCTCCTTGTCAATTTCTCCAACAAGGTGTACGAGCCGAAGGATGAGCACATGGAGGCCTACCTTGCAGAGGTCCGCGGGATGGAGAAGCAGTTCTGGGGGTTGGAGTTGCAGCATGTGCCCCATGGCACCAATAAAGAGGCCGATGACATCACCAAACGCGTGTCCAGGCGGTTATCTCAGGAGCCTGGCATTTTCAAGGAACGGGTCTTCAAGCCTTCAGCCTTGCCGTCACAATCAAACACGGCTCAGCCCCGAGAGGAGCTCCCCCAGCCACCTGCCTCCGGAGCTCCGGCCTGTGGCCCGGCCTCAGGAGCACGCCTGCTCCTGACGATGGAACCTCAGGAGGGATGTTGGATCACGGAGCTCCGGAGCTACTTGACGCAAGGGACCCTGCCGGAGAAGGAGGAGGAAGCAGAGCGAGTGGCACGCCAGGCCACAGCATACTGCATCAGAGATGGAGAGCTGTACCGGAAGTGACCAAACGATGTATCCTTGCGCTGCATCTCCAGGGAGCAAGGGAAGGAGCTACTGGAAGATATACATGGTGGGGACTGCGGACATCATTCATCATCACGGACCCTCGTCGGCAAGGCATTCCGCAGTGGGTTTTATTGGCCCACCACGCTCAATGACACCGTTGAACTAGTGAAAGCTTGTGAGGCCTACCAGTTCCACGCCAAGCAGATCCATCAGCCGGCGGGGGGCTTGCATACTATCCCCCTTTCGTGGCCATTCGCAGTTTGTGGGCTCGACATCTTGGGTCCGTTTCCTCGGGCGCCAGGGGGCTACCGCTACCTTTATGTTGCTGTAGACAAGTTCACCAAGTGGGCTGAAGTGGAGGCTGTCCGCACCATTCCTACGGGTTCCGCGGTCAAATTCATCAAGGGCATCGTGAGCCGGTTCGGGGTGCCGAATCGCATCATCACGGACAATGGTTCGCAGTTCACCAGTAACCTCTTCAAAACATACTGTACTAACCTTGGAACGCAGATATGCTACGCTTCAGTGGCGCACCCCAGAAGCAACGGCCAGGCCGAGCGAGCCAATGCGGAGGTCCTGAGGGGCCTCAAGACCAGGACGTTCAAGAAGAAGCTGGAGGCCTGCGGCAGAGGTTGGTACAACGAGCTTCAGTCCGTGTTGTGGTCCATCCGCACAACCGCGACCAAGCCGACTGGGGAGACCCTGTTCTTCCTGGTCTACGGAGCTGAAGCGGTCCTCCCTCACGAGGTCAGACACCGCTCCGTGCGGGTCCTGGCATTCAACGAGGCGCAACAGGACGCCATGCGGGGGATGGACCTCGTGCTGGGGGAGGAACGTCGCCGAGAAGCCGCGCTACGAGCGGCGAGGTACCAACAAGCACTGCGGTGATATCACTGCCGCAACATCCGCCCCAGGACACTCGAGGTAGGAGACCTCGTGCTCAGGCGGGTCCTCTCCAGGGAAGGGCTGCACAAGCTCTCTCCCATGTGGGAGGGCCCATTCAAGGTTGTTCATGTTTCCAGGCCCGGCTCAGCGCGCTTGGAGACTCAGGAGGGAGTGTCGGTCCAGAACGCATGGAACATCCAGCACCTCCGGAGGTTCTACCTCTAAAAAGGCCCGAAGCCTGTGAAGCAAGGCGAGTGCCTGTGAAGCTATCGCGCTTTGGAAAAGGCCCGGAGCCTGTGAAGCAAGGCAAATGCCTGTGAAGCTATCGCGTTTTGGAAAAGGCCTAGAGCCTGTGAAGCAAGGCGAATGCCTGTGAAGCTATCGCGTTTTGGAAAAGGCCCGGAGCCTGTGAAGCAAGGCGAGTGCCTATGAAGCTATCGCGTTTTGGAAAAGGCCCGGCGCCTGTGAAGCAAGGCGAGTGCCTATGAAGCTATCACGTTTGGGAAAAGGCCCGGAGCCTATGAAGCAAGGCGAATGCCTGTGAAGCTATCGCGTTTCGGAAAAGGCCCGGAGCCTGTGAAGCAAGGAGAACGCCTGTGAAGCTCTCCGCCCGTGACACTCTCACGTAATAATGAGTTGGGGCTGTACACGCCCCCGGAGTCTCAGGAGCGCTGGCCTCAGGCCCTGGGGCTCCCTCCCACGCCCAGTGGCAGCACTTAGCTCCGTGCTGGTGAGAAGACGTCGAAGACTAGACTAGGTGCCGGACGCGGCTTTTCATTTGCTTTCCGCAGTTGGCTTGTTCTTCTCCATTTGAAGTTTTATTGAAGTTGTTGCTGTCTTTGGCTCGTGGTTCTTCAGCATTTCACGCTCCTGCCTCGATTTCTCTTGTGCAAGGCCTCGCAAGGGGGAGAGCCGAGCGCCCTCGCGAGTGTTCCTATCCTAGTCACTCAAAGGGTTCGCGACCTGGGCCCCTTGCAGGAGCACCCCTCCAGTCCGTGCCCCTCAGGCACCGCGACACAAACACAAGGCCTGGGTCGGTCGCCCCCACGGCTGGGGCCGGGAACCATCCACGCGTGGGCACATAGTCGGAAGGTACGATGAAGCTAGCAGAACGATAATTAACGGCAATAACCCATACACGCCCCCGCGGGGCACCACACTGCTGTCCTTCTTATGCAGGAAAAGGGAAGAGAAAAAAACAAATATGGGGTGGCTCGCCTGGCACCGGCCCGCAGGGAAGCCCGAGCAGCCTCCGGAGCTCAGGAGGACTCCCTCTCGCGCTTCACCAGGGCGCGACGGTGGGCGGACGCGCCACCAGCCCCCAAGTAGATACGACGGCGTGGGGGCTAGCTGCGGCCACCACTAGGAGAGTCGCCGCCTGAAGAAGAATCGGAGAAGCTTGAGGAACCCTGAGCGCCGCCGGCCCCGCGAGCGTCGCTCTCTCCATCATCGCCGGAGCCAGTTTCCCAGCCGCGGTCGTTGCCCTCGGGGCAACACCCTGCACGGCGACCATCTTCCCCAAACACCCTCACGTAGAGGGTGGCATCGCCGTCGAAACTGAAGTATAGGGTGCACCGATGGCTCAGGCCACGCGCGCGGGCAAACGTCTGCCAACCGCGGGCCAGGGCCAGGCTCCCGGCTGCGGAGACTTCCAGTGAGACCCATGAGTCCCGACTGCAGCAGCCGTCGGCCTGAAGCCATAGGCCTCCCGGGGCACCGGCCGGGAGCTCGCCGAGGAGGAAGCGAGGAAGTGAGAGTCGGGTGCTAGTCGGCTCCGCCGACCACACGACGAACTCCGGCAGCACCTCTGCAGCGCGAAAGTGCGGCATAGGGGGACGCGCAGCCGGAGCGCACCCCCCGGTCGCAGCAATCCGCCCGCCACTGCGCTGGAAAGCGTCTCCACGGCCGCGGGAAGCTGCCGTGGTGGCCACAGGATGTTTGCGGGGCGCCCTCGGCCGCGCTTGGGCAGGGGAGAGGCATGCTCTTCCTGGCAAGCCTTCCCCTTCTCCGCGGCCGAAAACCTCCTCGACGGGGCCATGAAGAAGAAGAAGGAGCAACGGGAGATGAACCGGAAGGGCGCACGCCGTCCAGTACTTATAGCCGGCGGAGGCCAACCGCCGACCTCCACGATCGCAGGTAATCATGACCCGTCTTGCATGTAGGGACTTGTCCAGTCAGTGCAGTTGCCGAGGCACCATGGGGAAGTGGAGACGCCCACGTCCAATCAACCGCCACGTAGCGCCCAAGGCCGCAGGCTGTTATGGCCCGCGGCGCTTTGCTCTTGCCCTTCCGCCTCCCTGCACGGCCAAGTCCGGGCGCGCCTTGGGCCCGGGGGCTACTGTCGGTGTTCTAGGAACGGGGGTCCCCAGACTTGCCTGCCTGCGGCCTGCGGCGTGGCTCAAAGGTGAGGCGGACGACGCGAAGCTTCCTTAGGCACGGCCTCGTCAGGCTGGCTCACGAGGAGGCGGAGAGATCAAGGCGGGGTACCTCACGAGGAGCCCGTGACGCAAGCCATGACGACTCAGGGCGCCAGGCGGGTGCCAGCCCGCGCAGCGTCCTCCTTTCCTCTTTGCTGCAAAGGGAGCAAGCGCAGCCGCGGAGTACCAAGGCATCAGGCAAAGGTTGCCATTTCGGTGCAACGAGACCAAGACCAGGAGGACTACGAGATGGAGGTCACCGTGGAGCCCAAGACGGCGTCATCACCAGAGCTTTGCGCAGGCGAAGACTACTTTTGTCAGGATAGCTGATACTTGCTGTCCCCCTTCAAATTAGCCCGCCATTGTTGGCTCCCTTCCCGCTCAATATTTGGGAAGAGGACCAGGGCCTCTATAAATAGGACTAGCCACCCACACAGCAGAGGGGGGTCGAAAAAAGGAGAGCAGAGAGAAAGAGAGAGAGAGAGAGAAAGGTGGCTGAACTCCTGCCAGCAGTTCATCGCCTCAGCCAAGAACAGGCCCTCACGAGGCTGTTCTTCCTTGTATTGTTCATCATCACCAGCCCAAGAGGCAATCCACACACCACACACTGGAGTAGGGTATTAAACCACAACGGTGGCCCGAACCAGTATAAACCCTGTGTCTCTTGTGTTGTTCTTTCCTTAGTTTAGATCTTAGCATGGCGGAGGGGTGCAGGTAGGTAGGAGGCGAAATCTCCGCGCGCACCCCAGTGGTCGAACCTCAAGGGTCTGCCGGAACCCAAAATCCGACAGTATAGGAAGTGTTAGACCTAGACACGACGCACAATTATCGTGGGGCTCCGAAGTCAAATTCCACATTAATGTATTCACACCTAGAATGTATGTCTTCATTGATTGAAGATATACTTTACTTCGTGTGTTGCACATCTAAGTCATCAATATGCATAAGTGTTAGGATGTGTGCCTAATTACAGGACATTTGAGGATTCCATGATATTTAGCTCACACCATAACATGCAAAATATCTTCTCATCCAAGGGCTTGGTGAAGATATCTGCCAATTGCTCTTCAGTGTTGACGTGTATGATATCAATATCTTCCTTCAGAACATGATCTCTGAGAAAGTGATGACGAATTTCAATGTGCTTTTTCTTCGAGTGCTGAACTGGATTGTTGGCAATCTTGATAGCGCTTTTGTTGTCGCAGTAGAGTGGCACTTGCTTCAGATGAATGCCATAGTCTTTGAGTGTTTGCTTCATCCATAGAAGCTGAGCACAGCAAGATCCAGCAGCAATGTATTCAGATTCAGCAGTGGACAAAGATACATAGTTCTGCTTCTTTGAAGACCAACATACAAGTGATCGTCCCAGAAAATGACATGTGCCAGATGTAGACTTGCGATCAACCTTGTCACCAGCATAATCAGTATCCGAGAATCCATCCAGATCAAATTCTGAGCCCTTTGGATACCATAATCCTAGAGTTGGGGTGTGAGCCAAATATCGAAGAATTCGCTTCACAGCTAAGTGATGCGATTCCTTAGGTGCCGCTTGGAATCGAGCACACATGCAAACACTAAGCATAATGTCTGGCCTAGATGCACATAGATAAAGCAAAGAACCAATCATGGAGCGGTATACCTTTTGATCGAACTCTTTACCATTGTCGTCGGGACCCAGATGATGTTTGGCTGGCATTGGCGTCATGAAGCCTTTGCAGTCTTGCATACCGAACTTCTTCAGGCAATCTTTGTGATACTTCTCTTGAGATATGAAGATGCCGTTGCGTTGCTGTCGTATTTGAAGACCGAGGAAGAACTTCAGCTCTCCCATCATGGACATCTGATATTGCTCTTGCATCATATATCCAAACTCTTCACTGCACTTCTGATTGGTGCACCCGAAGATAATGTCATCCACATATATTTGGCACACAAACAGTTCACCATCATATGTCTTCGTGAAGAGAGTGGGGTCGAGGGAACCAGGTATGAAGCCTTTGCTCTTCAGGAAGTATTTGAGTGTGTCATACCAAGCCCGAGGGGCTTGTTTGAGGCCATACAGTGCCTTGTTGAGCTTGTATACCATGTCAGGATGTTTTGGATCTTCAAAGCCAGGCGGTTGTGCAACATACACTTCTTCTTCAATCTTTCCATTGAGAAAAGCGCTCTTCACATCCATTTGATATAGAAGTATGTTATGATGATTTGCATAGGCCAGCAGTATGCGTATGGCTTCAAGTCGAGCCACAACAGCAAATGTTTCATCGAAGTCAATTCCTTCCACTTGAGTATATCCTTGAGCAACGAGACGAGCTTCGTTTCTGACAACTTGACCATGCTCATCTTGCTTGTTGCGGTATATCCATTTGGTGCCTATTATATTGTGCTTCCGAGGATCAGGACGCTTAACCGGTTCCCATATGTTATTCAGCTCAAACTGTTGAAGCTCTTCTTGCATAGCTTGAATCCATTCAGGTTCCATGAAGGCTTCTTCAACTTTCTTAGGTTCTGTTATTGAGACGAATGCGAAGTTCCCACAGAAATTTGCTAGCTGTGTTGCCCTTGAACGAGTGAGCGGACCGGGTGCATTGATGCTATCAATTATTCTCTCAATCTGCACTTCATTGGCAACACGAGGATGTACTGGGCGAAGATTTTGCTCTTGTTGATCATTGTCATTGTTAGAGGGATTGTCTTCAGGATGATCAGGTGCGGAGATGATAAGTTCCTCTTCAGGTTGATCTTCAGAGGGTATGATTTCTCCAGTTCCCATTAGTTTGATTGATTCGCTGGATGGAACCTCATCTATCACACTTGGCAGGTGCTCTCTTTGTGAACCGTTAGTCTCATCGAACCGCACATCCATTGTTTCAACCACTTTATAATGAAAGAGATTGAAGACTCTGTAGGAGTGCGAATCCTTTCCATATCCAAGCATAAAACCCTCATGTGCTTTTGGTGCAAATTTTGAAGTATGATGTGGATCCTTGATCCAGCACCTGGCGCCAAATACTCTGAAGTAACTGACATTTGGCTTCTTGCCATTAAGGAGCTCATAAGATGTCTTGTTCAGAAGCTTGTTAAGATAAACACGATTGATTGTATGGCATGCAGTATCAATGGCTTCAGGCCAGAATTTTCTTGGAGTCTTGTATTCATCTAGCATCGTTCGGGCCATCTCAATGAGTGTTCTGTTCTTGCGTTCGACGATGCCATTCTGCTGAGGCGTGTACGGAGCTGAGAATTCATGTGTGATGCCCAACGTATCAAGATATGTATCAAGGCCAGTGTTCTGAATTCAGTGCCATTGTCACTTCTGATGTGCTTTATCTTGGCGCCATAGTTGTTCATTGCTCGATTGGCGAAGCGTCTGAAGACATCCTGCACTTCAGTCTTGTAGAGGATTATGTGCACCCAAGTATATCTAGAATAATCATCAACAATGACAAAGCCATAGAGACAAGCAGTAGTAGTAGGAGTTGAGTAATGAGTGGGACCGAAGAGATCCATGTGGAGCAGTTCGAAGGGTCGAGTTGTTGTCATGATTGTCTTCAAGGGATGCTTGGCCCTCGTCATCTTTCCTGCTTCACAGGCACCGCATAAGTGATCCTTCTTGAACTTGACGCCCTCGATGCCTATGACATGCTTCTTCTTTACAAGGGTGTGGAGGTTCCTCATGCCAGAATGCCCTAGCCTCCGATGTCAAAGCCAGCATTCTGAAGCTTTTGCTAGAAGACATACGGCAAGCTGTGGTCCTGCTGAGAAATCTACCACGTACAAATCATCTTTTCGATACCCTTCAAACATTAGAGACTTGTCAGATTCCATTAGAACAAGGCAATGATATTTTCCAAACATCACGATCATGTTTAAATCACAAAGCACTAAGACAGACATTAAGTTCAAACCAAGGGATTCAACAAGCATGACTTTATCCATGTGTTGATCCTTTGAGATTGCAACTCTACCTAGACCCAATACCTTACTTTTACCAGTGTCAGCAAATGTGATGTGACTCTTGTCGGATGGACGTAAGGTTGAGTCCATAAGAAGGCTTCTCTTGCCAGTCATGTGATTGGTACACCCACTATCAATAATCCATTCTAAAGATGCTGGTGTCGTACCCTACAGTGCAGTTAGGGGGATAGGCTTCACGAAGAGAATTGTGAAGCAAAAAGATTTGACGAACCAGTCGGTTATGAAATCTTAGATCGAGATTTGGACTGATAGGGAGAGTAGCAAGTGATTCAGGAGCGAAGTACATGGTAAGACCATTTGGGCATTTGATCTTGCGCCCTACAAGATGTTTAAGGTTCCCAGCAATAGCGTCAGACGATTTTGGTTTTCTGCTGGAGACCCTTCCCTGCAAAAGAGAGTTAAGCTTTCTTAGCCACCCACATCTTCAAGGGTGGCTTAGAAGCAATAAGTCTAAGTGCAGCATCTAAGAACTTTGGCTTTGGAGCCCTAGCAAAATGTCTTGCAGGCGGACAATAGTACTCATCAGAAAAAGCAGAATAGTTCTTGGTCTTATGAACATGGCGGTTTGATGAACCGCGCTCATATTCATAGGCCTGAGTATGGTTTCCCTGCAAAACATTTGCGTTAGTGCGACTCAGGTGAGTCCTCTATCTGTATGAAGCCTTTGGACTGTATGAAGCCTGTGGCCTGGGGTTTGTCTTCTTCACCTGTGGTGTCATAATGACATTCACAAGAAGATTCTCCTAACACCTTTTGGGCACCCAAATCTTCTTCATAGGCGACCCATTCCTGCAGTTAGTACCAATATACCTGGCAAACACTTCACCATTCTGATTCTTAAACAGTTTATAGTTTGCATCAAAGGATTCATCAATGACAATGGGGTTAGCACAAGTGAAGCCAGATAGAGTGGATGGATCTGCTGAAGGTTCCTTTGCAGCAACCCATGTTGTTTTGGGGTACTGCTCAGGTTTCCAGTAAGAGCCATCAGTATTCATTTTCCTTACGAACGCAACACCCTCTTTCCTCGGGTTTCGGTTCTGGATCTGCTTTTTGAGGACATCACATAGTGTCTGATGCCCTTTAAGACTTTTGTACATCCCTGTTTCAAGCAATGTCTTCAACCTAGCATTCTCATCCGCAATAGCAGTGGTATCCTTAGCAGAGGGGTTAGTTCCCACATCAACAGTTGAAGATATTGCAACAGTAGCAGCAGTAGAACATTCAGCAATAGAGGTTGCATTATCACGCTCAATGCATTTAAGACATGGTGGTTCAAATCTTTCCTGAGCTGAACTGATCTGTTTGGCGTGAAGTGACTCGTTTTGTTTCTGAATATCTTCATGAGCCGCTCTCAATTTCTCAAGATCTTGCTTCCTTCGAAGATAATCATAGGAAAGCCTTTCATGAGCTGTTGAGAGCGTTTCATGACGACTTTCAAGTTCCTCATACTTAACGTGAAGATTTTTTATGTCTTCAATTAAGGACTGAGATCGAGTCATTTCAGCGTCTAACAGATCATCGCTTTTGTCTAACAGTTTTTGAATGTGTTCCATGGTTTTCTGTTGTTCAGTTGCAATTTTAGCGAGTGTTTTGTAGCTGGGTTTGGAACCATAATCAGAGTCATCGTCACTAGATGTTTGATAGTGAGTAGTGCGTGTGTTTACCTTGGCACCACGTGCCATGAAGCAGTAGGTAGGAGTGGAGTAGTCTTTGTCATTTGCATAGGTGTCGGTGATGGAGTCATTGTCTTCAGTGTTGAAGATGGACTTGGCAACGTATGTTGTAGCCAGACTCCCAATGCCAGAATCAGACTCCTCCTCATACTCCACCTCCGCCTCCTCAGAAGCGGACTCCTCCTCTGAATCCATTTCCTTGCCAACAAACGCACGTGCCTTGCCAGATGAGCTCTTCTTGTGTGATGAAGACTTTGAGGAGGACTTGGAAAAAGACTTTGAGTATTTCTTCTTCTCCTTGTCATCAGAATCATACTCCTTGCTCTTCTTTTTCTTCTTGTTCTCAATGTCCCACTAAGGACACTCAGAGATGTAGTGGCTAGGTTTCTTGCACTTGTGACATGTTTTCTTCTTGTAGTCATGAGCAGAAGCTTCATCATTCCTTGAGCTTGATCGTGAAGACTTTCTGAAGCCTTTCTTCTTGGTGAATTTTTGGAACTTCTTCACAAGCATAGCAAGTTCGTTTCCAATGTCTTCAGGTTCATCAGAACTGCTGTCAGATTCTTCTTCAGATGTGGAGACAACTTTTCCCTTCAAGGCACAAGTTCGCCCATAGTTGGGACCGTAGATATCTCTTTTCTCAGAAAGCTGAAACTCATGTGTATTGAGCCTCTCAAGTATGTCAGACGGATCGAGTGTCTTGAAATCAGGACGTTCTTGAATCATCACGGCTAGGGTGTCAAACGAACTGTCAAGTGATCTCAGGAGTGTCTTGACGACTTCATGCTTGGTGATCTCAGTAGCTCCGAGGGCTTGAAGCTCATTTGTGATGTTAGTGAGTCGATCAAACGTGAGCTGTACATTTTCATTGTCATTTCTCTTGAAGCGGTTGAAGAGGTTGAGAAGGACACTGATTCCCTGATCTCTCTGGGTTGAGACGCCTTCGTTGACCTTGGAGAGCCAGTCCCAGACTAGCTTACATGTTTCCAAAGCACTCACGCGGCCATACTGTCCTTTGGTCAGATGACCACAGATGATATTCTTGGGAGTAGAGTCCAGTTGAACGAACTTCTTGACGTCAGCAGCAGTGACACCTTCTCCAGCCTTGGGAACGCCATTCTTGACGACATACCATAGGTCGACATCAATGGCTTCAAGATGCATGCGCATCTTATTCTTCCAGTAGGGATATTCAGTTCCATCGAAGACGGGGCACACAGCGGAGACTTTAATTATCCCTGCAGTCGACATAGCTAAAACTCCAGGTGGTTAAACCGAATCACACAGAACAAGGGAGTACCTTGCTCTGATACCAATTGAAAGTGTGTTATATCGAGTAGTGGGGCGTGAATAGGCGATTTTTATGTAAGTCTTCAAAACATGGAAGTTTCGAAGCCAAACGATAGAAATAAACCTATTACCATGCAGTGGAAGGTAGACTACACTAGGCAAACCATAGTCAAGTATTCAATGAAGTGAAAGCACAATGACTAATAGCAGCTAGGTAGTAAGGATCAGGTAGGAAGATATTATGAAGCCTGTATGGCCCAGGCCCCACGAGGAGGAGCTTGCCTCCTGCGAGGAGAAGCTTGGCGGGGCCCTCAAGCAAGTGGAGGACGCTGCCGCCGCCGCCAAGGCCGCCAAGGAGGAGTTGAAGATGAAGGTGGCGCGGCTGGAGGCCGATCTCTCCGAGAAGGGCAAGGAGCTCAGCGTCGCCAAGGCCTCCAACGTGGATCTTGAGTTGAAGCTAACCACTTTGACCAAGACTTTGGACAGCGCCAAGAAGCGGGAGGTGGCCTTGAAGGAGGAAATCAAGGCCGACAAGGCGCTGCTAGAGAGCGCTGCCACCGCCCAGAACACCTTCAGGGAGACTGTGACGCACTGGACGGAGAGTCTAGTGAACGCCGCCACAGATATCGACAAGGAACTGGCGCAGCTGGGGATGGAAGATCTTGGGTATCCCTCCGACAACCTCCAGCCCAGCGCCAAGCTCGTCCTATTCTTCAAGGGTGTGGCGACGGCCCTTCAGCGACTCCGAGAGAGGATCCCCAAGCAACTAGCTGACGAGTCGCGCGAGATCTGCGCAGGAGCCCTCGAGAAAGTGTTGATGAAGGTGGCCTTCCGCAATCCGGGCCTCCGCCTCACCAACATCCTCAGGTCCTTGCCACCAGAAGCTGATCTGGAGGAGCTCAAGGCCCTTGTCGCACCCATTGTGGACAAGGTGAGCGGGATCAAGCTGGTCGAAGGCGATCGCGTAGATTAGGCCGCTCATTTCTTCTTTTCTTGTCGCTGCCCATCATGTCATGAAAACAATCTGTTAGAGCTGCGACAAGCTATCTTTGTAATGTAACTTGATTGTGGGCAATGATTGCAACGTTACTCCCTTTACTTGATTCCTCCCTTTGTATGTTTTTTCCCTACGCTTTTAGGGAACTTGCCGGTGCAGGCACCTGAGCCGCGAGCGCTGAGTGCGGAACGTCAGCAGCCTGCTGGCGGTGCCGCTACCGGCAAGAAACCTTGTCGCAACTAGTTGCAGCTCACTTAAGTTGCTGAGCGAACTCGAAACAAAGTAAGGGCGCTAGCGGCTCACTTAAGTTGCTGAGCGGACTCGAAGCAAAGTAAGGGCGCTAGCAGCTCACTTAAGTTGTTGAGTGGACTCGAAACAAAGTAGGGGCGCAACTAGCTATGAGTTGGTTCCTCCGCGCACAGGTTTCCCATACAAAGTGTGGTCGTTCAAGGGAGATAACTTAAAATTTAAAAAATTCGATTGCTCAAACTTTGGCAACTTAGCTTTTCTGTTGTTTGCTTCCCGGCAAGGCGAAACTTTCTTGAATGACGCCTGGCCCATACCATCCATCGTCTTCTCCTTTCCCCCCCCCCCCCCCCCCCCCGGCAAACTTGTGGGTGAGGGGAACCTTGCTTTCAAAAGGAAGAAGAGACAATACAGATATGGAGCTTTATGGCTCGTTATTGCTTACCGTGGAGTAGGTGCTACACAAAGTGTCAGATCATATATGCCAGAAAATAGAAAGCATAAAATTGACAAAATGTGCAGAGCACCTGAGCTTTACTTATGCACAGGATCTGCGCCCGGCTTTGTACAAAGGATTACATGCAACAGCGGCAAGACTTGTACAAAAGGTGGTTGCCGGAACAGGTTCCGACAACCGCGCCTTACGGGTAAAACTTACGAAGATGCTCAATGTTCCAGGAGTTGCTCACCGGAATGCCATCTTCGGTCTCAAGGCGGACAGCACCAGGCCTAGTGACTCGTTTCACCCGGTAAGGGCCTTCCCACTTCGGCGTCAACTTGTTGGAATTCTTGGCGGACTGAACGCGCCGAAGAACAAGGTCGCCTTCCTCGAGACTTCTGGCATTAACTTTGCGGCTATGGTAGCGGCCTAAAGCTTGCTGGTAGCGAGCAGCTCGCACAGCAGCCTGAAGACGGTCTTCCTCAAGGAGCAGCGCGTCATCTTGTCGCAGCCGCTCTTGCTCGAGCTCATCATAAGCGAGCACTCGAGGTGACCCGTATACGAGTTCCGTGGGGATAACTGCCTCTGCTCCATAGACTAGAGCAAAAGGTGTCTGTCCAGTGGCTCGATTTGGCATCGTTCTGATCGACCAAAGAACGACCAGCAGCTCCTCGATCCAGTTTCTTCCGCACTTGTGCAGCCTGTCAAAAGTTCTGGTCTTGAGCCCGCGCAGCACTTCAGCATTTGCCCTCTCCGCTTGACCGTTGCTTCTCGGGTGAGCAACAGAAGCGAAGCAGACCTTGGCGCCAAGATCTTGGACGTACTGCGTGAAGGTGCGGCTCGTAAATTGCGTGCCGTTGTCGGTGATTATCCTGTTAGGGATCCCGAAGCGGCAAACAATCGACCTGAAGAACTTGACTGCTGACTGTGCTGTCACCTTCCTCTCTGGTTCCACTTCCGGCCACTTTGTGAACTTGTCGATTGCAATGTACAAGTACTCAAAGCCCCCGACAGCTCGGGGAAAGGGGCCGAGGATGTCGAGCCCCCAGACCGAAAATGGCCAGGATAAAGGGATCGTCTGGAGAGCTTGAGCTAGTTGGTGTATCTGCTTGGAATGAAACTGACACGCTTCACACTTGGTTATTTGTGCAGTTGCATCCTGGAGGGCTGTTGGCCAGAAGAAACCTTGCCGGAAAGCTTTACCGACAAGTGCTCTTGCGCCAATGTGGTGACCACATATGCCTCCATGTATTTCTGCCAACAGCTTTTGTCCATCTTCCCGGGGAATACACTTCAATTTCACACCGTTGAGTCTTCTTCTATACAGTGTCTTGTCGACAAACTGGTACATACTTGACTGCCGGGCTACTCTCTCCGCTTCTTCTTGCTCTTCGGGAAGTCCTCCTGTCTGAAGGAAATGGACAATCTGCTGTGCCCATGCTGGAGCTTGTGGCTCGACAACAAAGACTAAAGGCAAATCTGCTGCTGCGGGAACATCCGCTTCCACGGCAAGAACCTGCGGCTCTGCCGGAGCTTGACGTTCCCCGACAAGCTCGCCGGAGCAAAACTTGTCGGGAGCTTCTGCTTCAACGGAACAAACCCTAGGGCTTGCCGGAGCATCTTGCTCCTCAGCGCTCTTGGTGTTGATCTTGGGGACTGCTGCGGGAATATCCGCTTCTATGGCAAGAACCTGCGGCTTTGCCGGAGCGTGACGTTCCCCGGCAAGCTTGCAGGAGCAAAACTTGTCGGGAGCTCTTGCTTCAACGGAACAAACCCTAGGGTCTGCCGGAGCAGACTGCTCCTCAGCACTCTTGGCGTTGATCTTGGGGACCTTCTTGGCGGTGGCTTCGGGGAGCTCTGCCGGCAAATAGTCACCAGAAACCAACTTCCTCTTCTTACTCTGTCCAGTTGATGGCATTACGGACGGCTGAGTCAGCTCGAGCACAAAGATCCCTGGTTCCATAGGTAACTTAAGTGCGGCACACTTTGACAGGCCATCTGCAATGGCGTTCTGATCTCTTGGAACATGCTCCATTTGTAGGCCGTCAAAGTGTTCTTCTAGCTTTCTCACTTCGTCGACGTAAGCTTCCATCAACGGACTCTGATAACTCTTGTTTACTTGGCGGACGACAAGCTGTGAGTCACCCCTGACAATGAGCTTCTTGATCCCAAGGTCTGCCGCGATCCGGAGACCGGCAAGCAAGCCCTCATATTCTGCAGTATTGTTCGTTGCTTGCTCTTTGGGGAAGTGCATCTGGACTACGTACTTGAGGTGCTCACCGGTGGGTGCGACAAGCAGCACGCCAGCGCCGGTGCCTTGCAGGGAAAAGGCACCATCAAAGTACATCAGCCACTCTTTGCTTGCTTCCTTGTCGGGGATGCTCGTTTCTGGAATTTCTTCATCTGGTGTTGGCGTCCATTCTGCTATGAATTCTGCCAATGCTCTGCTCTGGATAGTTGAAGTGCTTTCAAACTTGAGGCCAAAGCTTGACAGTTCCAGTGCCCACTCAACAATCCTGCCTGTCGCTTCTGGATTCTGCAGTATCCTCTTCAGCGGAAAGCGAGTGACAACTGTGATCTCATGTGCTTGGAAGTAATGGCGCAGCTTTCTCGAGGCCATGAGAAGGCCGAAAAGAAATTTCTGCACACCAGAGTACCTTGACCTAGCCCCCTGCAGAAGGGAACTGACAAAGTAAACTGGGCGCTGCACCATCTTCTTGTGTATCTCGTCGTGTATCTGCGCAGATCCATCTTTGTCGGGACCAGAGCTTGTCGGGGAAGCTCCCTGCTTGTCGCTGGATGCGCTTGCCGCGGTTGCTGGCTCATCATCTGCCTCCCTCTCTTCTACTAACGCAGCACTAACCACTTGATTGGTTGCCGCTATGTACAGCAGCAACTTCTCTTATGGCTTAGGTGCGACAAGTATTGGAGGGGAGGATAGGTATCTCTTCAGGTCTTGCTGCGCAGCCTCCGCTTCCGGAGTCCATTTCATTGGACCTGCCTTTTTCAATAATTTGAAAAACAGCAGGGCGCGCTCAGCAGACCGAGAGATAAACCTGCTGAGAGAAGCCACGCAACCGGCAAGTTTCTGTACATCCTTGACGCGCTTTGGTGCTTCAATCTGCTCAATGGCCTTAATCTTGTCGGGATTGGCTTCAATTCCCCGCTGAGACACGAAGAACCCGAGAAGCTTGCCGGAGGGAACTCCAAACACACACTTCTCTGGGTTGAGCTTGAGGCTGATCTTGTGCAGATTTGCAAAGGTCTCGTCTAAATCTTGAATCAGGGTTGCTCTGTCCTTGCTCTTGACCACTATATCATCCATGTAGGCTTCCACATTTTTGTGTATTTGTGGCTCAAGAGCAACATGGACTACTCTTGCAAATGTCGAACCAGCATTTTTTAATCCGAAAGGCATCCATACGAAACAGTACGTGCCACGTGGAGTAATAAATGCAGTCTTCTCCTCATCCTCTTCTGCCATGAAGATCTGATGATATCCTGAGTATGCGTAAAGAAATGAAAGCAAATCACATCCGGCGGTGGAGTCAACAATCTAGTCAATGCGCGGCAAAGGAAATGGGTCTTTGGGACAAGCTGTGTTAACATCGGTGAATTCGATACAAAGTCTCCATTTCTCGTTTGCCTTGCACACGACTACAGGATTGACCAACCACGTGGGATGGAGCACTCCTCTGACAAGGCCAGCTGCTTCCAGTTTCTTGATCTCTTCTGCAATGAATTCTTGGCGCTCCACTGCCTGCTTCCTGACTTTCTGCTTGACGGGCCGCGCATCGGGACAAACGGCAAGGTGGTGCTCAATTACCTTCCTGGGAACACCGGGGATGTCCGACGGTTGCCATGCAAACACGTCGACATTCACCCGCAGGAAAGCAACGAGCGCGCTTTCCTATTTAGGGTCGAGCGTGGCACTGATGGTGAAGGTACCACCAGTGCCGTCCTCCTTGGCGGATACCTTCTTCGTCTCTGGCGGAGCTGCCATCGTCTTCTTGCACTTGCCGGTGGAGCTCGATGGTGCGTCCTCGACGGCAGCGCAGAACTCTGAAGAGGTGCGCTTGCCGGAGTGGGCATTAGAACTCTTGCCGGACTTGGTCTTCTTTCCCTCGGGAGCTTCAGCGGCAAGTGGATTGCGATCTGTTGTGGCTGCTGCTTCCCGGTTGATCTTGTCGGCACAGATAAGAGCATCCTTCTTGTCATTGGGGACAGAAATGACGCTTATCGGGCCTGGCATCTTCAGCGTGTTATATGCGTAGTGAGAGGCTGCCTTGAACTTGGCGAGTGCTGGACGGCCAAGTATCCCATTGTAAGGCAATGGAATATCGGCAACGTCGAATGTGACCTTCTCAATGCTGAAGTTTAGCTCGCTGCCAAATGTTACCGACAGCGTGACCTTCCCCTTCGGCTTGCTCCTTCCCGGATTGATTCCTTGGAATGTGCCGGTCTCTTCGAGCTCGCTGTCAGGGATTTGGAGTTTTTGGAGTACAGCGGAGGAGATCAGGTTTAAGCCGGCCCCGCCGTCAACTAGCATCTTGGTGACTTTGAGGTTGCGGATAGTTGGTGATACCAACATCGGCAAACACCCGACCGCAGTTGTGCGATCAGGGTGATCCTCAATGTCGAAGATGATAGGCGTGCTGGACCACCGCAGAAGCTTGCGTGATTCGATAGGTGGTTCTGCTGCATTAACTTCCTGCACCCACTGTTTGAGTCGGCGGTGTGAGGTATGCAGAGAAGCACCACCGTCAACGCACAAGACCTCTGTGGCTTTCTGAAACTCCTGCTCACTGGTCTCAACATCATCCATATCTTCGTCGTCGTCGTCGTCTTCATCGTTGTCGCGGCCGCGGGGAGGTCTGTCTCCTTGCCGCTGCTTGGCCTTACCGCGGCGTCCTTCTCGGCCAGCGCGCTTCTTGCCAGATTCTGCAGCGCCACCTTGGGCCCTCTCCTTGTCTCGCCGCTCGTACTCAGCCTTTTGCTGTTGGACAAGCTGCTCGACCTTTTTGCAGCTCTGGAGGTCATGGCCCTTGGTACGGTGAATCTTGCAGTATTGCTTGTCGGAGTCGTCCTGCTTGTCGGCGGCTGCCACAGCCTGGCAGTTGGCATACGCGGCAATCTCCTTGCCGGAGCTACCAACTTTGGCCTTCTTGGCGCCGCCTTCGTTGCCGGGCTGCTCAACGACTAGCACCTCTTTGCCTTTCTTCTTCCTGTTCCGCCGCCGGTTTTTCTTTGCCGGGGCAATATCCTCACTTTCAGATCCTTCTGCTCCCGTCTTCTCTCTGGGGAGTCTCCTCCCTTCCTCAGCGTGTGCACACTTGTCGGCCAGGGCATATAGCTCACTGATGTCTCTGATCCTGCACATCGCCATCTCCTCCCGCATCCTGCGGTTACGCACGTTCTGATGAAATGCGCTGATGACCACGGCGGGGTGGACGTCTGGGATGTTGTATTGTACACGGCTGAACCTCTGAATATACTTGCGCAGGGGCTCTCCTTTCTTCTGGACGAGCAGATGAAGATCACTCTCTTGGCCATGAGGTTTGTGGCCGCCTGTGAAGGCGCCGACAAACTGATGGCATAGATCAGCCCAGGAGGATATGGAGTTGTCCGGCAAGTGCATGAGCCAGGACCTGACGTTGGGCTTGAGCACCAACGGGAAGTAGTTGGCAAGGATCTTATCGTCCCGCCCCCCAGCAGCCTGCACCGCGATGGTGTAGATGCTGAGGAACTCCGACGGATGCGACTTGCCATCGTACTTCTCTGGTACATCTGGTTTGAAATTCTTCGTACTGGGCCACTGGACTTGCCGCAGCTCATGAGTGAACGCAGGGCAACCTACCGCGTACGGCAAGTCGCCTGGTTCCCCTGGCGCATGCATGTCAACAGAGGGCCCAGCGCGCTGGTCTGATTGATGCCGCGCTTCTCTCCGGCGCTCGATGAGAGTACGAGCGTCTTCTTGTTGTAGTTCTTGAAGAACTTGGCACTGATCGCGACGAGCTCGCGGATCTGACGACGCGGTGGAGTCGCTGTCGAGGTGGACCCGACGAGTCGGCGATCTTGGCCTTCGGGGTGGAGAGTGCACAGTAGTTGCACCCCCACCAGTCTTGTCGTCTCTGGCTCGTGCCTGGCTGGCTTGCCGCGGCTGAGACGTGCTCGGCTGCCGTGGAGTGTCGCCGTTGGCGAAGCCGATGAGACTCTGGATAGTGGCCCTCCAGTCGTCGATCTTGTCCGCCGCTGGAGGGTAGTCTAGGAGCAGCTGAGCTCGCGCCAAAGCTTCTGCTGCGGTGGCGGGTGGCGGTGGCGAACGGTGCGAGGAGCGGGATATGCTCGGACTTCTAACTACGTTAGAAGGAGCAGTATCTCGTCCAGGCGACCGTGTTTCGCTCGCGCCAGCAGGTTGACGTGCATGGTGGTCCTGAGCGCTCCGAGATCCACCAGCTCGATCTTGATCTAGCGAATGCATGGTACTGTGAGTACCATGACGCTGCCGGTCCCGCGCCTCCTGAGATGGGCGCGGTGCATGCACGGACGCCGAGGTCTTGGAGTGTGCCCGGTCATTGTGGGAGCCGGCTACGCCGCTGATGGGCAGCGCAGCCTTGTCCTGGGACCTGGCAGCACCGTGAGTTCCCTCATCGACGCGTGTCCTTCCGCTGGTGCCTGCCCCACCAACCGTTTGCTCCGGCGGTGGCTGGCTCGGCGCGGACGGAGCAGATGCCTCTGAAACTTTCTTCTTCGGCGGCATGTTGATGAAGATGATGAAGATCTAGCTCGCGAGAATGGCGGATCTAGTTCACACAACTTCGACGCCCCCTACCTGGCGCGCCAAAGATGCCGGGGTACTGATCCACGGGCACCTATGGGACCGGCGGGCCGGGTCCCTTTCGGTTCGGCGGGGGCGGAGATCGTGCAAAGAGCAAATCGAGGCGAAGCACGCGAGCGATTTACCCAGGTTCGGGCCGCACGGATGCGTAAAACCCTACTCCTGCTTTGTGGTTTTGTATTGATTTCTAGCTCGGGAGCGCGGAGTGCTACAGTACACACCAGCGGCTAGCAAGACCGAGCGTGAGTGTTCGAACTGGCTAACCCCCCTCAACGTTGCACACGGGCCTCCTTTTATATGCTCAAGGGGCTACCGACAGGTGGCAATGGAGGTAAAGGGCAAAAATGGAAAGGTGCTGTGGTAGGCACAGCTACCTGCTACAGTGTATCATACCTAACCCTGACGGAAGGGGACAAGGGTCTTAAATGCCCGTCTGTGTCGCCTAAACAGTGCAAAAAGGGACCGCCAGGGACGCCACCGTTCGCCACGATGGCGATCTTGTCAGCACCGCTTGCCACCGCACGTCCCTAGCTGCACAGCCTTCCGCCACGTATGCCTGGAAGGGCCCCAGAGCGACACGTTGGTGGATGTGCTGGAGCGCGGGCGCGGAGAGGTGGCTTGCCGCGGCGAGCGCCTTGCCGTGGTCGTTGTCTTGCCGCGTCCGGGAGCTTGTCGCTCACCGGGTCTTGCTGGAACGCGTGGTGCGCCGCGGCAAGTTCCTTGAAATGCCTTGAGTGGCCTTCCCGGCAAGCTCCTCTTGCCGGGGTCTTGTCTTCTTGACTTGGACACTTTGTTCTTGAATGGATCCAAAGGAACCATGGAGGATCTTGGTGGTCACCCGGCAAGCCTTACCGCGGGATGCTGCGACTGCCCGTGCACAAGTTCGGGATACTAGGGTACCCCTACTCTAGTACACCGACAAAGCCGATCAGAACAAGCAGTCACTCAGTGAAGACAGAAGATAGTGCAATCATACAATGACTTCACAAGGACCAACAGAAAGTAAAGGGAAGGGAAGGATAAAACCAGTGACTCGTTGAAGACAATGATTTGTTGGACCAGTTCCAGTTGTTGTGACAACTGTACGTCTGGTTAGGGCGGCTAGGTATTTAAACCTGAGGACACACAGTCCCGGACACCCAGTCCTAAACACGCAGCTCAGGACACCCAGTCCTCACCGTATTCCCCTTGAGCTAAGGTCACACAGACCTCGCCCAATCACTCTGGTAAGTCTTCAAGGTAGACTCCCAAACCTTCACAGACTTCGTTCACCGGCGATCCACAATGTCTCTTGGATGCTCAGAACGCGACGCCTAACCGGCTGGAGGATTCACAGTCCTCAAGTGTAATAAGTCTTCAGATCACACAGACAAGAAGACTTAAGTGATGCCTAACACTCTTTGGCTCTGGGTGGTTAGGGCTTTATCCTTGCAACTAATTCTCTCTCAAAGGCTTCGAGGTGGGTTGCTCTCAAACGACAAAAGCCGTACTCTAACTCTGAGCAGCCAACCGTTATGGTTGCAGGGGGTGGGCTATTTATAGCCACTAGGCAACCCAACCTGATTTGTCCGAAATGACCCTGGGTCACTAAGGAACTGACACGTGTTCCAACGGTCAGATTTCAAACACACACGGCAACTTTACTTGGGCTACAAACAAAGCTGACTTGTCCGACTCTGGACAAGATTCGCTCTCATAGTCTTCACTCGAAGACATAGGTTTTGGTTAAGCATCACTTCAGTCATTCTGACTGGTTCTCTTGGACCCCACTTAACAGTACGGTGGTTCCTATGACTCAATAAAGAAGAAAAGGAACTACGAAAGATCTGAGTCTTCGAGCTCCATAGGCTTCATGCGATGTCTTCTCTTGTCATAGTCTTCAATGAGAATATCTTCATATACCACCTTTGACATCAATGTCTTCATACATTTTTAGGGGTCATCTCTGGTAGGAAAACCGAATCAATGAGGGACTTCTACCTGTGTTATCCTGCAATTCTCACAAACACATTAGTCTCTCAACTAGGTTTGTCGTCAATACTCCAAAACCAACTAGGGGTGGCACTAGATGCACTTACAATAATACTTTCAGGAAAAAGTATAAACACAGCCTTCATAATTCAATAAAACATTGTTTTACAATGGGAATACATGTCACTAGAACATAATATTCTTCGAGCACTGAGCCTCTATCAAACGAGTGCCTTCAAGGACTTCTTCAAAGTAGTGCTTGGCAGATACTCGACCGACGGCTGAACTCTGGGTTGCAATAGTGGTGGCCTCCATCTCTGCCCAGTATGTCTTGACATGGGCAAGTGCCATACGGGCACCCTCTATGCACGCCGACCTCTTCATAGCGTCGATGTGCGGCACAGCACCAAGGAACTGTTGCACTAAACTAAAATAACTATTGGGCCTTGGCCCTTCCGGCCACAATGATCCACAATAGACCTCATGGCAAGCCCGGACAACCTATGGAGCTCGGCCCATTTGGCCATGCGCTCATTCAGCAACAGCGGACGCACTGAAACATGGAACTGTGACCAGAACAGCTTTTCCACTTCACGATTTTCTTGATCCTTGAAGTACTCGGCCGCATCAGCAGCACTTGTTGCCAAATCCACGTACGCATCTGCAGAACTCCACAGTTGATCAAGAGGGGCATACTTTGGCTCTCAGAACTTCGTCCGCAACAAAAAGGGCTTCCCAGCCGCGATATATCCAGCTTGACGCAGCTCCTCCTTTGCCGCCTTGATTTTAGAGCGGGCTTCTTGGATGCTACCATGGCCTTCTCCAGGTCCGCCGCCTTCGCTCAGCTTTCTTTTTCAAGAAGCTGGTAACGGTCGGCGGCATCTTTCAACTCAACGGCCATATTGGCAATTTTTTTCCTTCCTATGGCAATGCGCAGCCTGTTCGGCTCTCAGCTCTTCGACCGCCCTTAGAGCAGCCGCATCATTATTCCTGGCTTGTTCCTTGGCTCGAGCAAGTTCCGCCCGAAGGGTCTCCACGGTGGCAGCTCCATCTGCAATCACAACATATTAAAGGTACTAGCATCATGCTCCTCTTACTTTGTGTTGATCACCGGAGAAATCACATACCCCGTGCCTCGTCGAGCCGCTTGTTGACCAGCACGATGTCGGCATCTGCCACATCAAGTTGCCACTTCAGCTCGGCAACCTCACTAGTCCGACCAGCCACCAGACCTTCCGCCACCTTCATATGAAGGCGGCCTGATTATTCCTTGGACTATGATACTCTGTTTGCCGCCGCTCTCGACAGCAACCAGAGTCTCAGGGGCTACGATCTACATAGGGCACATGTAACGTGTGTGGTACTTTCAAAAACATACACCATTTCACGTACCTCAAAGCCTTTCAGCAGACTCATAAAAGCTTCATGCAATTCGCTTTCGGTGGATGAAATCCTCTCAATTACCGCACCCACTAGCGTACGATACGCTTCTGAGACGGCATCTTGCTCCAGAAGATCCTTCAGTGCGTCCGATCGCACACCGGACGGTTCCGGACTCTTTCTGTTGCTCTCTTTAGGAGCCGAATACTGAGGAGTTCAGGTGGCCGAAGGATTACCCTGTGGCCTTGGCGAATCAGGAGAAACCCTCCGCGATGACACTTCAGGGTCGCCCGCCTCATGAGGCAGGGTGGCATGGGGAGGTGTTTCGCTCTCCATCATCTCCGGAAGAAGATCCCCCGAAGACGAACTCTGTCGAGAAGGGCTACAATCCAAACTACAAGATATATGCTTCGGTTATTGTCTTCAGAAGTAATGTAGGATATTTTTACTATCAAGTACTTTTTGTTTACTTACAGCTCGGTAGAGGGCTGATCCCCTTGCGGGCATTGTGCGACAACAGGACCCTCTGGCGAAGATTTGTTCCCCCGTTTGGAGACCTTTGTTTCCGGGTCTTCAGAGGTGGTCCTCTTCCTTCCTTGGGGAGACGATTTTCAGATTCTTCTCCCTGGTTGTCCTCCTTCACGGAGGCGCTAATTCCCACGGTTTGGATGAATAATCAGTGAGGCCTACTTTCAGCCTCTTTATCCCCCCCTTTATCTTCCCCTGAGGGTGCCTGATAAGGCGCCGGCTCGAGCATTCTGGCCAGTACTGGATTTTCTGAGCCTTCGAGAAGGGGAGCCGAACACCTGATCATCTTCGCCTTTGTTACCCAGTCCTGGTCAAAGAGCGACTTACTTGGCCACGGGATGTTTGGCCACGGGATGTTTGGCCACGGGATTACTTACTTGGGTATCTCGGCGATTACAGCTCAGACCCGCGTCCTCGGTGATGTCTGGACACTTTATTTGTGGTCCGAAGAACAATTTGTACATCTCTTCGAGCGTCATGCCGAGGAAGTGCTGAATAGTTCGCGGTCCTTCCTGGTTGAATTCCCACATGTGGAGGGGTCGACGTTTGCAAGGCGGGACTCGATGAACTTGCATGACTTGCATTACCGTAACCAGGCTGATATCTCTCTCGAGGAGATCTCGGATGTGACTCTACAATATCGGCACATCATTTACTGGCCCCCAGGCCAGCCCCTTGTTGATCCATGACGTCAGTTGTGGTGGGGGGCCCGAGCGAAAGGCAGGGGCGGCTACCCACTTGGCACTCCGAGGATCTGTGATATATAACCACTCCCGCTGCCATAAACTGGACACCTCTGGGAAGGAACCCTCTGGCCATGGAACATCAAAGCTTCTTCTTATTACGGCACCTCTGCACTCTGCGTGTCGCCCCTCAATCATCTTCGGCTTCACATTAAAGGTCTTGAGCCACAGGCCGAAGTGTGGTGTAATGCGGAGGAAGGCCTCACACACGATGATGAACGACGAGATGTGAAGGACTGAATCCGGGGCCAGGTCATGGAAATCCAACCCATAATAGAACATGAGCCCCCTAACAAAGGGATCCAGAGCGAGGCCTAGCCCTCGGAGGAAGTGAGAGATGAATACAACGCTCTCGCCGGGTTCGGGAGTGGGAATGACCTGCCCTCGAGTAGGCAGCCTGTGCCAGATTTCGCCGGTCAAATACCTGGCCTCTCTTAGCTTCTTGATGTATTCCTCTGTGACAGAGGAAGGCATCCACCGACCTTGAAGGTTGGATCCAGACATGGATGAAGGTCCGAAGCGCCTGACCCGAGCCTTGGGTGTTGGAACTCGAGGCGGGGGAAGGATTCGATTGAGCACGAGAGGGAAAAAAGGATAGGCCTTGGCCTCTTTATAAAGAGGGTGAATATCAAGCGTCCTCCTCGTGTCTGTTTGGGACTTGCCTAAAATCGAGGAGTCATACCAACGGGCACGATTGGGTTACCCACGTCTGTATTGATGAGAATCCCGTTGAGGGAGTCCTGGATTAGGGGGTCTCTGGATAGCCGGACTATATCCTTTGGCCGGACTGTTGGACTATGAAGATACAAGATTGAAGACTTCGTCCCGAGTCCGGATGGGACTCTACTTGGCGTGGAAGGCAAGCTAGGCAACACGGATATGTATATTTCCTCCTTTGTAACCGACCTTGTGTAACCCTAGCCCCCTCCGGTGTCTATATAAACCAGAGGGTTTTAGTCCGTAGGACAACATACAATCATACCATAGCCTAGCTTCTAGGGTTTAGCCTCTCCGACCTCGTGGTAGATCAACTCTTGTAATAATCAAGCAGGACGTAGGGTTTTAGCTCCATCAAGAGGGCCCGAACCTGGGTAAAACATCGTGTCCCCTGCCTCCTGTTACCATCCGCCTTAGCCGCACAGTTCGGGACCCCCTACCCGAGATACGTCGGTTTTGACACCAACATTGGTGCTTTCATTGAGAGTTCCTCTGTGTCGTCGCCGTTAGGCTTGATGCCTCCTTCGATCATCGATAGCGATGCAGTCCAGGGTGAGACTTTTCTCCCCGGACAGATCTTTGTATTTGCGGCTTCGCACTGCGGTCCAACTCGCTTGGTCATCTAGAGCAGATCGAGAGTTATGTCCATGGCCATCAGGTTAGGTTTCGAAGCTTAAACTACACGGCCATATCCGTGGAGACTTGATGTTCGATGGATTCGAGCCCCTGCTTAGTGCGCCACGCGGTCACGATGAGCATGATTTAGCTCTGCCATCGGACAGTGTGCAGGAGATCGCACCGGCAACTGTTTCAACCCTCAATTCGGAGCCAGTTGCGCCCTCCATGGACGGGTGGATAGACCCCACCACGGAGGCCGCACTCTCATCGGTGATCGAGCCAAGTATCGACCTTACCCTTCACGGGAGCTATGACGTCGAACTACCGAATTCCTCCCCGGCCACAGACTCCGAACCGCCTGCGCCGGTGCCTATCGAATCTGATTGGGCGCCGATCCTAGAGTTTACCTCCGCGGATATTTTTCAGCACTCGCCCTTCGGTGACATACTGAACTCATTAAGGTCTCTCTCCTTCTCAGGAGAGTCCTGGCCAAACTATGTTCAGCGGGGTTGGGATGCGGATGAAAAGAAATTCCCCGCCCACCCACCACCCACTTAGTAGCCACTGTCGAAGACTTAACCGACATGCTCGACTTCGACTCTAAAGACATCGACGGTATGGACGATGATGCGGGAGATGAAGAGGAACCACTGCCCACAGGGTACTGGACAACCACCTCATCATATGACATATATATGGTGGACACACCCAAAGAAGGCAATGGCGACGGGACAGCGGAGGATGACCCCTCCAAGAAGCAACACAAGCATCGACGTCAGCGGCGCTGCTCTAAGTCTCGCCAAAGAAAAAGCGGTGACACCGGCACAGGAGATAATAACACTCCGGACAGTGCCGAAGACGACAACAATCCCCTCCAGCAAGATTTATGGCAGGAGGATGGAGAAACCAGCCCTCCCGAGAGAGCGGCAGATGGAGAAGCGGAGGATGATAATTACATGTGAGGGAGTCCTGGATTAGGGGGTGTCTGGATAGCCGGACTATACCTCCGGCCGGACTCCTGGACTATGAAGATACAAGAATGAAGACTTTGTCTCGTGTCCGGAAGGAACTTTCCTTGGCGTGGAAGGCAAGATTGGCGATACGGATATGTAGATCTCCTACCATTGTAACTGACTCTGTGTAACCCTAGCCCTCTCCGGTGTCTATATAAACCAGAGAGATTTAGTCCGTAGGATGAACAACAATCATACCATAGGCTAGCTTTTAGGGTTTAGCCTCTCTGATCTCGTGGTAGATCTACTCTTGTACTACCCATATCATCAATATTAATCAAGCAGGACATAGGGTTTTACCTCCATCAAGAGGGCCCGAACCTGGGTAAAACATCGTGTCCCCTGCCTCCTGTTACCATCCGACCTAGACGCACAGTTCGGGACCCCCTACCCGAGATCCGCCGGTTTTGACAACGACATTGGTGCTTTCATTGAGAGTTCCTCCGTGTCGTCACTTTTAGGCCCGATGGCTTCTCCGATCATCAACGGCGATGCCATCCAGGGTGAGACTTTTCTCCCCGGACAGATCTTCGTATTCGGCGGCTTTGCACTGTGGGCCAATTCGCTTGGTCATCTGGAGTAGATCGAAAACTACGCCCCTGGCCATCAGGTCATATTTGGAAGTTTGAACTACACGGTCGACATCCGCGGGGACTTGATCTTCGACGGATTCGAGACACAGCCGAGCGCGCCGCACTGTCATGATGGGCATGATTTAGCTCTGCCGCCGAACAGTGCCCTGGAGGCCGCACCTGTGTCCGCTCCGACCCCTAGCTTGGAGCCGATCACACCAACCGAGGATGGGTGGTTGGACACCACCTCAGGGGCTGCAATCTCTATGGTGATCGAGCCGAACACCAGCCCTATTCTTTGCGAAGCCCGTGACTCTAAGGAGCCGGACTCCTCTCCAGACTCCAAGCCCTCCGCGCCCCGACCGATCGAACCCGATTGGGCGCGAATCATGGAGTTCACCGCCACGGACATCTTTCAGCACTCGCCCTTCGGCGATATTCTGAATTCACTAAAGTCTCTCTCTTTGTCAGGAGAGCCCTGGCCGGACTATGGTCAGCAAGGTCGGGATGCGGATGATGAAGAAATTCAAAGCCCACCCACCACCCACTTCATAGGCACTGTCGATGATTTAACCGACATGCTCGACTTCGACTCCGAAGACATCGACGGTATGGACGCCGATGCTGGAGACGATCAAGAACCAGCTCTTATAGGGCACTGGAAAGCCACCTCGTCGTATGATATATACATGGTGGACACCCCTGAAGAAGGCAATGGCGATGGAACAGCGGAGGATGAACCCTCCAAGAAGCAGCCTAAGCACCGGCGTCAGCGGCACCGCTCTAAATCCCGCCAAAACAAAAACGGTGATTCCAGCACGGGGGATAGTAACACCCCGGATAGTGCCGAAGACAACCACCTCCAGCAAGATTCAACACAGGAGAATAGAGAAGCCAGCCCTCATGAGAGAGCGGCAGACACAGAGGTCGAGGACGATAATTATATGCCTCCCTCCGAAGACGAGGCAAGCCTCGACGACGACGAATTTGTCATGCTGGAGGATCCCATCGAACAAGAGCATTTCAAACGCAGGCTTATGGCCACGGCGAGCAGCCTCAAGAAAAAATAGCAACAACTTAGAGCTGATCAAGATTTGCTAGCCGACAGATGGACTGAAGTCCTTGCGGCCGAAGAGTATGAACTCGAACGCCCCTCCAAGAGCTACCCAAAGCGCAGGTTGCCACCCCAATTAGAGGAGGAAGCACTTAAACCTACATCACCAACGCATGATGCGGCCAACCAGCCACCCCGTGGCCGCGACAGAGAGGCCTCTCGGCCCTCCACTCAAGCCGCACCCCGGCGCCGCTCAAAAACCACCAAGGCATGGGAAAATGCGCCAGACCTGCGAGATATATTGGAGGACAAGGCAAGGCAAACAAGATCGATCTACGGATCACGTGGGCGCCCGCCGACACGAGACGGTACTCGTCACGCCGGATACAGAGGCGCCGCATTTGAGCTGCGTCGTGATGTAGCCCAATACAGAGGCGCCGCACACCCACTATGCTTCACAGATGAAGTAATGGATCATCAAATCCCCGAGGGTTTCAAACCCGTGAACATCGAATCATACGATGGCACAACAGATCCTGCGGTATGGATCGAGGACTATCTCCTTCATATCCACATGGCCCATGGTGATGACCTACACGCCATCAAATACCTCCCACTCAAGCTTAAAGGACCAGCCCGGCATTGGCTTAACAGCTTGCCAGCAGAATCAATTGGTTGTTGGGAGGCCCTAGAAGCCGCATTCCTCGACAATTTCCAGGGCACTTATGTGCGACCACCAGACGCCGATGACCTAAGCCACATAATTCAGCAGCCAGAGGAATCAGCCAGACAATTCTGGACACGGTTCCTAACCAAGAAAAATCAAATCGTCGACTGTCTGGATGCAGAGGCCCTAGCAGCCTTCAAGCATAACATCCGCAACGAGTGGCTTGCACGGCACCTAGGACAGGAAAAGCCAAAATCTATGGCAGCCCTCACGACACTTATGACCCGCTTTTGCGCGGGAGAAGACAGTTGGCTAGCTCGCAGGAATAACATGACCAAGAGCCCTGGTAATTTGGATACCAAGGACAGCAGTGGAAGGTCGCATCGCAACAAGCAAAAGCGCCGCATTAACAGCGACAATGCTGAGGATACAGTAGTTAATGCCGGATTCAAAGGCTCTAAACCCGATCAGCGGAAAAAGCCATTCAAAAGAAATACTCCAGGCCCATCCAGTTTGGACCAAATACTTGACCGCTCATGCCAGATACATGGCACCTGAGGGAGTCCTGGATTAGGGGGTGTCCGGATGGCCGGACTATACCTTCAGCCGGACTCCTGGACTATGAAGATACAAGATTGAAGACTTCGTCCCGTGTCCGGAAGGGACTTTCCTTGGCGTGGAAGGCAAGCTTGGCGATACGGATATGTAGATCCTCTAGCATTGTAACCGACTTTGTGTAACCCTAACCCTCTCCGGTGTCTATATAAACCGGAGGGTTTTAGTCCGTAGGACAACATACAGAACAACAATCATACCATGGGCCAGCTTCTAGGGTTTACCCTCTCTGATCTCGTGGTAGATCTACTCTTGTACTACCCATATCATCAATATTAATCAAGCAGGACGTAGGGTTTTACCTCCATCAAGAGGGCCCGAACCTGGGTAAAACTTCGTGTCCCTTGCCTCCTGTTACCATCCGTCCTAGACGCACAGTTTGGGACCCCCTACCCGAGATCCGCCGGTTTTGACACCGACATTGGTGCTTTCATTGAGAGTTCCTCTGTGTCGTCGCCGTTAGGCTTGATGGCTCCTACGAGCATCAATAGCGATGCAGTCCAGGGTGAGACCTTCCTCCCCGAACAGATCTTTGTCTTCAGCGGCTTCGCACTGCGGGCCAATTCACTTGGCCATCTGGAGCAGATCGAAAGTTATGCCCCTGGCCGTCAGGTCAGATTTGGAAGTTTAAACTACACGGCTGACATCCGCGGGGACTTGATCCTCGACGGATTCGAGCCACTGCCGAGCGCGCCGCACTGTCACGACGAGCATGATCTAGATCTGCCGCCGAACAGTGCCCTGGAGGCCACACCCGCATCGTCTTCGACCCTTAATTCGGAGCCAACTGCGCCGATCGAGGATGGGTGGTTGGACGCCGCCTCGGGGGCTGCGATCCCAATGGCGATCGATCCGAACACCAGCCCCGCACTCCACGAGACTCGTGACTCCAAGGAGCTGGACTCCTCTCCGGACTCCGAACCCTCCGCACCCCTGCCGATCGAATCCGATTGGGCGCCGATCATGGAGTTTACTGCCGCGGACATCTTTCAGCACTCGCCTTTCGGCGATATTCTAAAGACACTAAAGTCTTTCTCTTTATCAGGAGAGCCCTGGCCGGACTATGGTCAGCAAGGTTGGGATACGGACGATGAAGAAATTCAAAGCCCACCCACCACCCACTTTGTAGCCACTGTCGATGATTTAACCGACATGCTTGACTTCGACTCTGAAGACATCGACGGTATGGACGCCGATGCAAGAGACGATGAAGAACCAGCGCCTATTGGGCCCTGAAAAGCCACCTCGTCATATGGCATATACATGGTGGACACCCCAAAAGAAGGAGATGGCGATGGAACAGCAGAGGATGAACCCTCCCAGAAACAGCCTAAGCGCCGGCGTCAGCGGCGCCGCTCAAATTCCCGCCAAAGAAAATATAGTGATTCCAGCACGGGAGATAATAATACTCCGGAGAATGCCGAAGAAAACCCCCTCCAGCAAGATTCAGCACAGGAGGATGGAGAAGCTAGCCCTCATGAGAGAGCGGCAGACAGAGAGGTCGAGGACGATAACTATACGCCTCCCTCCGAAGACGAGGCAAGCCTCGGCGATGACGAATTCGTCGTGCCAGAGGATCCCGTCGAGCAAGAGCGTTTTCAACGCAGGCTTATGGCCACGGCAAGAAGCCTCAAGAAAATACAGCAACAGCTTAGAGCTGATCAAGATTTGCTAGTCGACAAATGGACTGAAGTCCTTGCGGCCGAAGAGCATAAACTCGAATGCCCCTCCAAGAGCTACCCAAAGTGCAGATTGCTACCCCGATTAGAGGAGGAAGCACTTAAACCTACATCACCAGCACTTGATACGGCCGACCGGCCACCTCGTGGCCGTGACAGAGAGGCCTTTCGGCCCTCCACTCAAGCCGCACCTCGTACCAAGGCACGGGAAAATGCGCCAGACCTGCGAGACATGTTGGAGGATAAGGCAAGGCAAACAAGATCGGTCTACGGATCGCGTGGGCGCCCCACGACTCGAGACGATAACCGTCATGCTGGACATAAATCCGGTAGGGCCGAACACAGTAGACAAAGCTCATTGGAGCTACGTCGTGATATAGCCCAGTACAGAGGCGCCGCACACCCACTATGCTTCACAGACGAAGTAATGGATCATCAAATCCCCGAGGGTTTCAAACCCGTAAACATCGAATCATATGATGGCACAACAGATCCTGCGGTATGGATCGAGGATTATCTCCTTCATATCCACATGGCCCGCGGCGATGATCTACATGCCATCAAATACCTCCCACTCAAGCTTAAAGGACCAGCTCGGCATTGGCTTAACAACTTGCCATCAGGATCAATCAGTTGTTGGGGGGACCTGGAAGCCGCATTCCTTGAAAATTTCCAGGGCACTTATGTGCGACCACCAGATGCCCATGACCTAAGCCGCGTAATTCAGCAGCCAGAGGAATCGGCCAGGCAATTCTGGACACGGTTCCTAACAAAGAAAAATCAAATAATCGACTGTCCGTACGCAGAGGCCCTAGCAGCCTTCAAGCACAATGTCCGTGACGAGTGGCTTGCCCGGCACCTTGGACAGGAAAAGCCGAAATCTATGGCAGCACTGACGACACTCATGACCCGCTTTTGCGCGGGAGAAGACAGCTGGGTTGCTCATAGCAACAATATGACCAAGAGCCCTGGTAATTCGGATACCAGGGACAGTAGTGGCAGGTCGCGTCACAACAAGCAAAAGCGCTGCATTAACGGCGACAATGCTGAGTATACGGCAGTTAATACCGGATTCAGAGGCTATAAATCCGGTCAGCGGAAAAAGCCATTCAAAAGAAATCCTAGGGGCCCGTCCAGTTTTGACCGAATACTCGACCGCTTGTGCCAGATACATGGCACCCCCGAAAAGTCGGCCAATCACACCAACAGGGATTGTTGGGTGTTCAAGCAGGTAGGCAAGTTAAATGCCGAAAACAAAGACGAGGGGCTGCATAGCGATGACGACGAAGAGCCCCGGCCGCCGAACAACAGTGGACAGAAGGGTTTTCCCCCACAAGTGCGGACGGTGAACATGATATACGCAACCCACATCCCCAAGAGGGAGCGGAAGCGCGCGTTAAGGGACGTATATGTGGTAGAGCCGGTCGCCCCAAAGTTCAACCCATGGTCCTCCTGCCCGATCACCTTTGATCGAAGGGACCATCCCAATAGCACCCGTCATGGCGGATTCGCCGCATTGGTTCTAGACCCAATTATTGACGGATTTCATCTCACTAGAGTCCTTATGGACGGCGACAGCAGCCTAAACCTGCTTTACCAGGATACAGTGCGGAAAATGGGCATAGATCCCTCGAGGATTAAGCCCACCAAAACGACCTTTAAAGGCGTAATACCAGGTGTAGAGGCCAACTGTACAGGCTCAGTCACACTTGAAGTGGTCTTCGGATCTCCGGATAACTTCCGAAGCGAGGAGTTAATCTTCGACATAGTTCCATTCCGCAGTGGCTATCACGCACTGCTTGGGCGAACCGCATTCGCCAAGTTCAATGCGGTACCACACTACGCGTACCTCAAGCTCAAGATGCCAGGCCCTCGAGGAGTAATTACGGTCAATGGAAACACCGAACGGTCCCTCCGAACGGAGGAGCACACGGCGGCCCTTGCAGCGGAAGTACAAAGCAGCCTCTCTAGGCAGTTCCTCAGTCCGGCCATTAAACGTCCGGACACAGTCAAGCGTGCCCGGAGTATCCTACAACAAGACCACCGGGCACGTTCCGAGCAGGCGTAGCAATGCGGCCCCAACCCCAGCCCGCACAAACATGCGACACCAGTGCTACGCGTACATAACTACACCCTAGAAATACCATGGGTACAGGGGGAGGGGCACCATCACGGCACGCCCGAAACACGGCTTAAACCGCACCAGGGGCTGCCGATTTTTTAATTTTCTCTTACTTTCAGGACTCCATTCTTCGGAAGGCCTGTTCGGCAGTTCAATTGCCGCACAAACGATGCAAGAACCAGGGAAGCAGACAAGCCATGCCGCATTACAGAACTCCCAGGTGGTCTCTATCACGAGAAGTATACCTGTTTCGCATACCATTCCGCAGCCTGCCCCTGCAACGGACATGTTAAATAGTCCAACCTTTTGCTTATCGCATTATTTGTATCATTCTGCTTTGATCGCAGCCCTTTTTAATAAACAATGCATAGCTTTTGTCTATTTTTGCATTACTCTTTTTTTACAAATATATGTTCCTTAATGACATGTTGCACCCGTACACTTTGGTACGGCCAAAATATGCCATGGGCTTTAGTACCCCTCAATATGGTGTGAGAAGTCCAAACACTTTAACAAGTGCGGCACCCCGAACTTATAGCATTATATGCATCGGCTCCGAATCATGTCTTGGGTCAATAGTTGGGTTTGCCCGGCTCCTATGTTTTGGTGCCTTACGTTCCGCTATATCGGCTAAGGTAGCACTAGGAGAACTACTACGATTGTTCCCAGTTGAGCTGGGTCGAGCACCTCAGAAGAGAAAGCTAAAACTGACTGTCATGATGAAGCGAGAGCTGGTCACTGTTCGAGAGGTTTTTCGAGTCCCTAAAGACTTATGCCGCTTAGAGCGAGGAGTCGGCTCTGTCCGTCCAAGGCGTGGATAGCGCCCCGAAATCGGTCTTCTGAATACCAGGGGCTTCGCCAAATTTAAAATTATAGAATTCTATAGCTAAGTGAGAGTGTTCATGCATTATAGTCCGATTGCCTTGTTCGTTGTGCTGAGCGCCTCCCTCGAAGGACCCAAACATGGGAAAAAGAGCGCTCAGGTTTATCCCCGAACACCCCAGCACTAGCGGCACGGGGGCAGAAGCTGACGACTCGCCATCTCTCAGAATTGATAAACAACCACACAGAAGGTAATATTTTAAATTCCAACAGCATTGCTTAGCGCATGTGAACAAGTTTTCAGCGCACAGGACAAAACGAGCGAGTTTTACTCAAAAATTACATCCCTGGAACATTCATCCTCCATAAGGCAGGCACCCTTCAGAACATCCTTATAATAATTCTTGGGCTTGCGATGCTCCTTCCCTGGCGGTGGCCCATCCTTCACAAGCTTCTCAGCATCCACCTTGCCCCAGTGCACCTTAGCACGGGCAAGGGCCCTACGGGCACCTTCAATGCAGACGGAGTGCTTGATGACTTCGAGCCTTGAACAGGCCGCCACCAGCCGCCGCACCAGCCCAAAATAGCTCCAAGGCAGAGTCTCTCTAGGCCACAGCCGAACTATGAGGCCCTTCATGGCCTGTTCGACCGCCTTGTGGAGCTCGACCAGTTGCTTCAGCTGGTCGCTCAAGGGCACGGAGTGTCCGGCCTCAACATACTAAGACCAGAACACCTTCTCTATCGAGCTGCCCTCCTTGGCTCGATAGAATGCGGCGGCATCGGACACGCTACGGGGAAGATCTGTGAATGCCCCTGGAGAGCTTCGGATTCGGGTAAGTAACAAGTAAGTTACGTTTATGTGTTTGCTTTGCATAAAGAATGCCTTACCCGCCGCTATCTTTTTCACCTCATCCAACTCCTGGAGGGTCTTCTGGTATTCGGCCTTGGCAGACTTGGCATTTTCAATAGCCACCGTGAGCTCGGACGCTCGCCTCTTTGAGTCAAGCTCCAAACTCTCATGTTTTTCCATGAGAGCCTGGAGCTCTTGTCGCACCTTGCCAACCTCGGCCTCATACTTCTCCCGCTCGGTGCGCTCAGTGGCCGCCCTCTTCTCAGCCTCGAGCAGCGCTTGCTTAAGGGTCGCCACCTCAGACGTGGCCCCTATAATAGCCACGATAATCCTGTCATTTTTTGCAATTGCATTTATATATATATATATATTTAAACAAGGTATTTCTTACCTTCCTTGTCCTCGAGTTGCTTCTTGGCATGCCCAAGCTCTTGCTCGGACTACTCGAGGTTCTGCTTTAGCATGTCCACTTCCGCAGTCAGTGCGGCGGACGCCAGCAGAGAAGCCTGCATACACATATTGACTCCTTTTTGTTAGACTCCTGCGATTTTATTTGATCCTGTATTTGGCTTTTCTTCCCGAACAAAAAAACAGAGCATCAGGGGCTACTGTCTATGCGGTAATATTATTTACACATTCTTTACTTACCTCAAAGCCTGTTAAAAGGCTAGCACAAGCTTCAGTCAGCCCGTCGATGGAGTTGCCTTTGACCGCCTCCAACAGATTGTCCGGCACCTCCGGTTGGACGGGGGTCACCGGCACGGAGGGCCTGCTCCTCTTGGAAGGAGGTCGCCCGCTGGACTCTGGAACCTTTGAAGGTTCCGGAGCGGTGTCCGGCCTAGAGCCGGACTTGGAGCCCTAGGGGTTTTTTTCCCCTTCACTCCTGGAGTCTGGGAGGTCGCCTTGCGGCGCCTCTAGGACCACCTCCTCCTGGCTTGGAACCTGTTGGGACAACACTTCGGCGAGGTCCGTAGGGCGGGGGGAGGAAGCCGTCGGAAGCGAATTCACATCCGACGAGTCCAGTGAACTGCTCGACGACGCGTCGAGCCAGTCTTTGGGTGGGCTGCATAATCATATTCGACATAAGGGAAAGCTGTGCAAGATACTTACGATTTCGCCAGGGGCTTGGCCCTGAGCGGCCACTCCTCTTCGCCGTCGTCAGCATTGGTGGAGTAGTCCAGAGGAAGGGTTTTCCCCTTCTTGGACCCTTCGGCCTCCCCAGTTGGGGCGGCCTTCCGTTTCTTCCCTTCCCCCGCTGGAGGGGGAGAGGTCTCTTCTTCCTCCTCCTCGTCTTCATGGGAGGAGTGCGTCTTGGAGTCGTCGGATGATGGATCCGACACCTCCTGGCGCCGGGCACTCTTTCGAGTCCCCGTGGCCTTCTTCTTGGCCTTCTTCTCCGGCACCACATAGGGTGACGGAACCAGCAGCTTCGCCAAGCGAGCGTCCGCTGGGCCTTCGGGCAAAGGAGCTGGACAGTTGATCTGTCTGGACGTCTCCTGCCAATCCTGTCAAAGGTAAGGGAGCTTAGATCCTGCATGGAGTCAAAGTATGAAAAACTGATACCCTGTAAAAGGTAAAAACAGCTTACCGCATGAGCGTGACGCTGCACGCTGAATCCGCGATCCTCAGTAGCGGATGCGGGGGCCTCGACGCCCTTGAAAAGCACCTTCCAGGCATCTTCGTACGTCGTGTCGAAGAGCCTTCTCAGAGTTCGGTGCCGCGCCGGGTCGAACTCCCACATGTTGAAAGCCCGTTGTTGACACGGGAGGATCCGGTGGATGAGCATAACCTAGACTACGTTGACAAGTTTGAGCTTCTTGTCCACCAGGGTTTGGACGCATGTTTGGAGTCCGGCCATCTCTTTCCAGGAGGTGAGCCGCGTAGGGGGTCCGGATCGGAACTCAGGGGCTGCGACCCATTCAGGGTCGCGCGGCTCGGTGATGTAAAACCACCCCGATTGCCACCCCTTCAGGGTCTCCACAAAGGAGCCCTCGAGCCATAAGACGTTGGGCATCTTACCCACCATGGCGCCTCCGCACTCTACTTGGTTGGCGTGCACCACCTTCGGCTTAACATTGAAAGTCTTGAGCCATTAGCCGAAATGGGGGCGGATGCGGAGGAAAGCCTCGCACATGACGATAAACGCCGAGATGTTGAGGATGAAATTCGGGGCCAGATCATGGAAATCCAGGCCGTAGTAGAACATGAGCCCCCGAACAAATGGGTGGAGAGGGAAGCCCAGTCTGCGAAGGAAATGGGGGAGGAACACCACCCTCTCATGGGGCTTAGGGGTGGGGATGAGCTGCCCCTTTTCGGGAAGCCGGTGCGCAATGTCGTTAGACAAGTATCCGGCCTGCCTTAGTTTTTTCATGTGTCCCTCCGTAACGGAGGAGACCATCCACTTGCCTCCCGCTCCGGACATGGCTGGAGAAGGTTGGCGTGGGGAGTGCGGACGTGGGCGCTGGAGCTTGAGTGCGCAAAAATGGATAGGAAAAGGAGGAAGAAGGTGTAGGTGAAGAGGTGGATCCTTATCCCCTTATATGGGTGGACGCAACTATGTGTGCCACCAGCCTGGTAAAACTCGCTTATCCCCAAGCGTCGTAATCAATGGCGCGGTTGGGTTACCCACGCCCGTATTGATGAGAATCCCGGAATAAGGGGACACGGTCTCTGCTTTAACAAGACGTGCCAAGGAAACCGCCTCGCGTAACACGCTGAGGTGGGACAATAAAACGATTCGAATAAAGGCTTGGCCGTGGTGCGATGTCACACTACAGAATACGTCGGCAGATTAGATTTGTGTAAATATTATTCTCTCTATGGCAATATGTGGAAACTTATTTTGCAGAGCCGGACACTATCTTTGTGTTCAAAATGTTCTATGAAGTACTTGGAGGAGGAACCCGCCTTGCAATGCCGAAGACAATATGCGCGCCGGACTCGTCGTCATTGAAGCCTGGTTCAGGGGCTACTAAGGGAGTCCTGGATTAGGGGGTGTCCGGATGGCTGGACTATACCTTCAGCCGGACTCCTGGACTATGAAGATACAAGATTGAAGACTTCGTCCCGTGTCCGGAAGGGACTTTCCTTGGCGTGGAAGGCAAGCTTAGCGATACGGATATGTAGATCTCCTACCATTGTAACCGACTTTGTGTAACCCTAACCCTCTCCGGTGTCTATATAAACTGGAGGGTTTTAGACCGTAGGACAACATACAGAACACCAATCATACCATAGGCTAGCTTCTAGGGTTTAGCCTCTCCGATCTCGTGGTAGATCTACTCTTGTACTACCCATATCATCAATATTAATCAAGAAGGACATAGGATTTTACCTCCATCAAGAGGGCCCGAACCTGGGTAAAACTTCGTGTCCCTTGCCTCCTGTTACCATCCGGCCTAGACGCACAATTTCGGGACCCCCTACCCGAGATCCGCCGGTTTTTACACCGACAGCACCCCCGAAAAACCAGCCAATCACACCAACAGGGATTGTTGGGTGTTCAAGCAGGCAGGCAAGTTAAATGCCGAAAGCAGAGACAAGGGGTTGCATAGAAATGACAAGGAGGAGCCCCGGCCGCCGAACAACAGTGGACAGAAAGGTTTTCCCCCACAAGTGCGGATGGTGAACATGATATACGCAACCCACGTCACCAAGAGGGAGCAGAAGCGTGTGCTAAGGGACGTATACACGATGGAGCCAGTCGCCCCAAAGTTCAACCCATGGTCTTCCTGCCCGATCACTTTTGATCGAAGGGACGACCCCACTGGCATCCGTCATGGCGGATTCGCCGCATTGTTTCTAGACCCAATTATTGACGGATTTCACCTCACTAGAGTCCTTATGGACGGCGGCAACAGCCTGAACCTCCTTTATCAGGATACAGTGCGGAACATGGGCATCGATCCCTCGAGGATTAAACCCACCAGAACGACCTTTAAAGGCGTCATACCAGGTGTAGAAGCCAACTGTATAGGCTCAATTACACTTGAAGTGGTCTTCGGATCTCCGGATAATTTCCGAAGCGAGGAGTTAATCTTCGACATAGTCCCGTTCCGCAGTGGCTATCACGCACTGCTCGGGCGAACCGCATTTGCCAAATTCAATGCGGTGCCGCACTACGCATACCTCAAGCTCAAGATGTCAGGCCCTCGAGGAGTCATCACGGTCAATGGAAACACCAAACGCTCTCTCCGAACGGAGGAGCATACGGCGGCTATCGCAACGGAAGTACAAAGCAGCCTCTTAAGGCAATTCTCCAGTCCGGCTATTAAACGTCCGGACACCGTCAAGCGTGCCCGGAGTAACCTACAACAAGACCGCCTGGCACGTTCCAAGCAAGCGTAGCAATGCGGCCCCAACCCCAGCCCTCGCGAACTTGCGAAACCAGTGTTGCACGTACATAACTATGCTCTAGAAATACCATGGGCACAGGGGGAGGGGCACCATCACGGCACGCCCGAAACGCGGCTTAAACCGCACTAGGGGCTGCTGATTTCTTAATTTTCTCTTATTTTTAGGACTCCATTCTTCGAAAGGCTTGTCCGGCAGTGCAATTGCCGCACAAACGATACAACCAGGGAAGCACAAAGCTACGCCGCACTATGGAACTCTAAGGTGGTCTCTATAACGAGCAGTATACCTGTTTCGCATAACATTCCGCAACTCGCCCCTGGAAAGGACATATTTGATAGTCCCATCTTTTGCTTATCGCACTATTTGTATCATTCTGCTTTGATCGCAGCTTTTTTAAATAAACAATGCATAGCTTCCGCCTATTATTGCATTACCTCTTTTTTACGAATATATGTTCATTAATGACATGTTGCACCCGTACACTTTGGTACGGCCAATATGCCAGGGGCTTAAGTACCCCACAACATGGTGTGAGAAGTCCGAACACCTTCACAAGTGCGGCACCCCGAACTTATAGCATTATATGCATCGGCTTCGAATCATGTCTTGGGTCAATAGTTGGGTTTGCCCGGCTCCTATGTTTTGGTACCTTATGTTCCGTTATATTGGCTAAGGTAGCACTAGGAGAACTACTGCGATTGTGCCCCAGTTGAGCTGGGCTAAGCACCTCCGTAGAGAAAGCTAAAACTGACCGTCATGCTGAGGCGAGAGCTGGTCACTGTTTGAGAGGTTTTCGAGTCCCTAAAGACTTATGCCTCTTAGAGCGAGGAGTCGACTTTGCCCGGCCTAGGCATGGATAGCGCCCCGAAATCGGTCTTCCGAACACTAGGGGCTTCACCGAAATTTAAAATTATAGAATTCTATGGCTAAGTGAGAGTGTTCAAGCATTATAGTCTGGTTGCCTTGTTCGTTGTGTTGAGCGCCTCCCTCGAAGGACCCAAGAATGGGAAAAGGAGCGCTCATGTTTATCCCGAACACCCCAGCACTCGTGCCATGGGGGCAGAAGCCGACGACTCGCCATCTCTCAAATTTGATAAACGGCCGCACAAAAGGTAATATTTTAAATTCAAAAGGCATTGCTTAGCGCACATGAACACGTTTTCAGTGCACAGGACAAAACGAGCGAGTTCACTGAAAAATTACATTCATGGAACATTCATCCGCCACAAGGCGGGCACCCTTCAGAACGCCCTCATAATACATCTCGGGCTTGCGATGCTCCTTGCCCAGCGGTGGCCCGTCCTTCACAAGCTTCTCAGCATCCAGCTTGCCCCAGTGCACCTTCGCACGGGCAAGCGCCCTACGGACACCCTCGATGTATACGGAGTGCTTGATGACTTTGAGCCTTGGACAGGCCTCCACCAGCCGCCTCACTAGCCCGAAGTAGCTCCCAGGCATGGCCTCTCCAGGCCACATCCGGACTATGAGGCCCTTCATGGCCTGTTCGGCCACCTTATGGAGATCGACCAGCTGTTTTAGCTGGTCGCTTAAGGGCACCGGGTGTTCGGCCTCAGCATACTGAGACCAGAACACCTTCTCCGTCAAGCTTCCCTCCTTGGCTCGGTAGAAGGCGGTGGCATCCGACACGCTGCGGGGCAAGTCTGCGAATGCTCCTGGAGAGCTCCTGACTCGGGTAAGTAACAAGTAATTTACTTGCACATGCTTTCTTTGCATATTGAATGCCTTACCCACCGCTATCTTCCTCATCGCTTCAATCTCCTGGAGGACTTTTTGGGCTTCGACCTTGGCATTCTTTGCGCTCTCGAGGGCCGCGGCAAGCTTAGACTCTCGCATCCTCGAGTCAAGCTCCAAAGCCTCGTGCTTCGTCACGAGAGCCTGGAGCTCTTGCTGCACCTCACCCACCCGTGCCTGTTGCTTTTCCCACTCGGTGCGCTCCTTGGCCGCTTTGTCTTCGGCCTCGGACAGCGCTTGCTTTAGGGTCGCCACCTCAGTCATGGCCCCTGGCATATTCATGATGATCCTGTCATTTCGCAACCACATTTTCTTTTTTATATATAGACAAGGTATTACTTACCTTTGTTCGCCTCGAGCTGCCTCTTGGCAAGGCCGAGCTCTTTCTCGGACCCCTCGAGGTCCTGCTTCAGTACGGCCACCTCCGCAGTCAGTGCGGCAGAGGTCAGCAGCGAAGCCTGCATACGCATACAGACATACTTATATTAGACTCCCGCATATTTTATTTGATCCTCTATTCGGTTTTTCTTTGTGAACACCAAGCAGAGCATCAGGGGCTACTGTCTATGCGGTAATATTTTTCCTATATTTTCAATACTTACCTCAAAGCCTGTTAGAAGGCTGGCACAGGCTATAGTCAGTCCGCTCTTGGCGGACTGAACCTTCTTGATCACCGCACTCATAATAGTGCGGTGTTCTTCGTTGATGGAAGCGCCTTGAAGCGCTCCCAACAGGTTGTCCGATGCCTCTAGATGGACAGAGGTCACCAGCACGGGTGTCTTGCCCCTTTTGGAAGGGGGCCGCCTGCTCGAGTCCAGAACCACTGGAGGTTCCGACGCGGTGTTTGGCGGAGAGCCGAACTTGGAGCCCCCGGGAATCTTGCTCCCTTTGCTCCTAGAGTCTGGAAGGTCGCCTTGTGGTGCCTCCGGAACTGTCTCCCCCCGGCTCGGTGCCCCTTGAGACAATACCTCAACATTGTCCGTAGGGCAAGGGGAGGAGGCGGTCGGAAGTGGATCGCTATCCATATCCGACGAGTCCAAGGAACCGTCCGACGAGGACACGTTGATACTGGCTTGGGGCGGTCTGCATAATTATATTCGGCGTTAGGAGAAGCAGTGCGACAAAGGTATGCTATGAGTTACTCTAGTATCCGAATACTTACGACTTCGCCAGGGGCTTGGCCCTAAGCAGCCACTCGTCTTCGCCTTCAGCGGCGGTGGTGGAGCAGTCCGGAAGAAGAGTCATTCCCTTCTTGGACCCTTCGGCCTCATCGGTTGGGGTGGCCTTACTTTTCTTGTCTCCCCCGGCTCGAGGGGGAGCATCTTCATCTTGCTCCTCGTTTTCATGGGCGGAGTGTGTCGCGGAGTTATCAGACGATGAGTCCGATACCACCTGGCACCGGGAACTCTTTCAGGTGCCCTTGGCCTTCTTCTTGGCCTTATCCGGCACCTCATAAGGAGCCGAAGTAAGCATCTCCGTCAGGAGAGCGTTCACAGTGTCTTCGGGCAGAGGGGTCGGACAATCAATCTGCTCCGATGGCTCCACCCAGTCCTGTCGAAGGCATGGGAGCTCAGACCCCGCATATGGTTAAGCTATGGGAAATAAATATCCTACCAGATGTACATAACTTACTTGATTCGCAGGGCGCTTCGCGCCTAGCCCGTGGTCCCCGGTGAGAGAGGGAGGGACCTCGGCGCCCTTGAACAACACCCTCCAGACATCTTTGTGCGTCGTGTTGAAGAGCTCTCTTAGAGTCTGGTGTCGGGCCGGGTCGAACTCTCATAAGTTAAAATCCCGTTGTTGACACGGGAGGATCCGGCAGAAGAGCATGACCTGGACTATGTTGACAAGATTAAGTTTCTTGCTTGTCATGTTCCAGATACACTTCTGGAGTCCGTCCAGCTCCACCGATGAACCCCAGGACAGGCCCTTCTCCTTCCAGGAAGTGAGCCGCGTGGGGATTCTGGATCGAAACCCGAGGGCTGCCACCTAGTTGGTGTCACGCGGATCGGTGATGTAGAACCACCCCGATTGCTACCCCTTTACGGTCTCCACGAAGGAGCCCTTGAGCCATGCAACGTTCGACATTTTTCCCACCATGTCTCCGCCGCATTCCGCTTGTTGGCCACCCACCACCTTCGGCTTGATATTGAAGGTCTTCAGCCACAGGCCGAAGTAGGGCCGGATGCGGAGGAAAGCCTCGCAAACGACGATGAACGCCGAGATGTTGAGGATGAAATTCGGGGCCAGATCATGAAATTCTAGCCCGTAGTAGAACATGAGGCCGCGGACGAATGGGTGGAGGGGAACCCCAATCCACGGACGAAATGGGGGAGGAAAACCACCCTTTCATGAGGTTCCGGGGTAGGGACAATCTGCCCCGCGGCTGGTAGCCGGTGCCCGATGTCCGCGGCTAAGTATCTGGCTGCACGTAACTTTTTAATGTGCCCCTCCGTGACGGAGGAGGCCATCCACTTGCCTCCCGCCGTGGACATGTTTGGAGAGAGTTGAGGAGGAGGATGCGGACTTGGGCGCTGGAGCTCGAGTGCATGAGAATGGATGAGAAAGGAGGAAGAAGGCGTGTGTAGAAAAAGGTGAGATCTTATCCCTTTATAAGGGCGGACTAAACTATGCGCCCCCCACTAGCCTGGTAAACTCGCTTATCCCCCAAGCGCCGTAATTGATGGCGCGGTTGGGTTACCCACGTCCGTATTGATGAGAATCCCGTAATAAGGGGAACACGATCTCTGCTTTGACAAGACGTGTCAAGAAACCGCCTCGCGTTATGTGCGGGGCTGGTTAAAGAAAAACGGTTCAAATAATCACCGGGCCGTGGCGTGATGTCATGCTACAAAAACGTGTCAGCAGATTAGATTTGTGGTAATATTATTCTCTCTGCGGTGGTATGTGGAACTTATTTTGTAGGGTCAGACACTATCCTTGTATTCAAATTCTTCCGTGGTGTATTCGGAGGAGGAACCCTCCTTGCAGTGCCGAAGACAACACTGCGCACTGGACTCATCGTCATTGAAGCCTGGTTCAGGGGCTCCTGAGGGAGTCCTGGATTAGGGGGTCTCCAAACAGCCAGACTATATCCTTTGGCCGGACTGTTGGACTATGAAGATACAAGATTGAAGACTTCGTCCCGTGTCCGGATGGGACTCTCCTTGGCGTGGAAGGCAAGCTTGGCAATACGGATATGTAGATGTCCTCCCTTGTAACCGACTCTGTGTAACCCTAGCCCTCTCCGATGTCTATAGAAACCGGAGGGTTTAGTCCGTAGGACAACAACAATCATACCATAGGCTAGCTTCTAGGGTTTAGCCTCTATGATCTTGTGGTAGATCAACTCTTGTAATACTCATATCATCAAGATCAATCAAGCAGGACATAGGGTATTACCTCCATCGAGAGGGCCCGAACCTGGGTAAACATCGTGTCCCCTGCCTCCTATTACCATCCGCCTTAGACGCACAGTTCGGGACCCCCTACCCGAGATCCACCGGTTTTGACACCGACAATATGCAAGGGATGGATAAGACGATTCCCGAGATCTTCGCAATGCTAAAGGCTGCGGAGGTAGAAACCAAGAAAGAGCATCAAGTGCTGATGGTCAACAAGACCACCAGTTTCAAGAAAAAGGGTAGAGGGAAGAAGGGGAACTTCAAGAAGAACGGCAAGCAAGTTGTTGCTCAAGTGAAGAAGCCCAAGTCTGGACCTAAGCCTGAGACCGGGTGCTTCTACTGCAAAGGGACTGGTCACTGGAAGCGGAGCTGCCCCAAGTATTTGGCGGAGAAGAAGGGTGGCAAAGTGAAAGGTATATTTGATACACATGTTATTGAGGTGTACCTTACTAATGCTTGCAATAGGGCCTGCGTATTTGATACTGGTTTAGTTGCTAACGTTTGCAACTCGAAACAGGGGCTACGGATTAAGCGAAGATTGGCTAAGGATGAGGTGACGATGCGCGTGGGAAATGGTTCCAAAGTCAATGTGATCGCCGTCGGCACGCTACCTCTACATCTACCTTCAGGATTAGTATTAGACCTAAATAATTGTTATTTGGTGCCAGCGTTGAGCATGAACATTATATCTGGATCTTGCTTGATGCGAGACGGTTATTCATTTAAATCAGAGAATAATGGTTGTTCTATTTATATGAATAATATCTTTTATGGTCATGCACCCTTGATGAGTGGTCTGTTTTTACTAAATCTTGATAGTAGTGATACACATGTTCATAATATTGAAGCCAAAACATATAAGTTTAATAATGATAGTGCAACTTATTTGTGGCACTGCCGTTTAGTTCATATTGGTGTAAAGCGCATGAAGAAACTCCATGCTGATAGACTTTTGGAATCAATTTATGCTTGCGAACCATGCCTCATGGGCAAGATGACTAAGACTCTGTTCTCCAGAACAATGGAGTGAGCAACAGACTTGTTGGAAATAATACATACTGATGTATGCGGTCCAATGAGTGTTGATGCTCGTGGCGGGTATCGTTATTTTCCTACCTTCACAGATGATTTCAGAAAATATGGGTATATCTACTTGATGAAACATAAGTTTGAAACATTTGAAATGTTCAAAGAATTTCAGAGTGAAGTGGAAAATCATCGTAACAAGAAAATAAAGTTTCTACGATCTGATCATGGAGGAGAATATTTGAGTTACGAGTTTAGTCTTCATTTGAAACAATGCAGAATAGTTTTTCGCAACTCACGTCACCTGGAACACCACAGCGTAATGGTGTGTCCGAACGCCGTAACCGCACTTTATTAGATATGGTGCGACCTATGATGTCTCTCACTGATTTACCACTATCATTTTGGGGTTATGCTTTAGAGACAGCTACATTCACGTTAAATAGGGCACCATCAAAATCCGTTGAGACGACACCTTATGAACTGTGGTTTGGCAAGAAACCCAAGTTGTTGTTTCTTCAAGTTTGGGGCTGCGATGCTAATGTGAAAAAGCTTCAACCTGATAAGCTCGAACCTAAATCAGAGAAATGTGTCTTCATAGGATACCCAAAGGAGACTATTGGGTACACCTTCTATCATAGATCCGAAGGTAAGATATTCATTGCTTAGAATGGATCCTTTCTAGAGAAAGAGTTTCTCTCGAAAGAAGTGAGTGGGAGCAAAGTAGACTTGATGAGGTAATTGTACCTACTCCCTTATTGGAAAGTAGTTCATCACTGAAATCAGTTCTGGTGATTCATGTACCAGTAAGTGAGGGAGCTAATGATGATGATCATGAAACTTCTAATCAAGTTACTACCGAACCTCGTAGGTCAACCAGAGTAAGATCCACACCAGAGTGGTATGGTAATCCTATTCTGGAGGTCATGTTACTTGACCATGACAAACCTACGAACTATGAGGAAGCGATGATGAGTCCAGTTTCAGCAAGATGGCTTGAGGCCATGAAATGTGAGATGGGATCCATGTATGAGAACAAAGTGTGGACTTTGGTTGACTTGCCCGATGATCGGCAAGCCATAGAGAATAAATGGATCTTCAACAAGAAGACTGATGCTGATGGTAATATTACTGTCTACAAAGCTCGACTTGTTGCGAAAGGTTTTCGACAAGTTCAAGGAGTTGACTATGATGAGACCTTCTCACTCGTAGCTATGCTTAAGTCCATCTGAATCATTTTAGCAATTGCCGCAATGAAATTTGGCAAATGGATGTCAAAACTTCATTCCTTAATGGATATCTTAAACAAGAGTTGTATATGATGCAGCCAGAAGGTTTTGTCGATCCAAAAGGTGCTAACAAAGTGTGCAAGCTCCAGCGATCCATTTATGGACTGGTGCAAGCCTCTAGGAGTTGGAATATATGCTTTCATAGTGTGATCAAAGCATATGGTTTTATACAGACTTTTGGAGAAGCCTGTATTTACAAGAAAGTGAGTGGGAGCTCTGTAGCATTTCTGATATTATATGTGGATGACATATTGTTGATCGAAAATGATACTGAATTTCTGAATTGCATAAAAGGATACTTGAATAAGAATTTTTCAATGAAAGACCTCGGTGAAGCTGCTTATATATTGGCATCAAGATCTATAGAGATAGATCGAGATGCCAAATTGGACTTTCACAAAGCACATACCTTGATAAAGTTTTGAAGAAGTTCAAAATGGATCAAGCAAAGAAAGGGTTCTTGCCTGTGTTACAAGGTGTGAAATTGAGTCAGACTCAATACCCGACCACTAGAGAAGATAGAGAGAAAATGAAAGTCATTCCCTATGCTTCGGCCATAGGTTCTATCATGTATGCAATGCTGTGTACCAGACCTGATGTGTGCCTTGCTATTAGTTTAGCAGGGAGGTACCAAAGTAATCCAGAAGTGTATCACTAGATAGCGGTCAAGAACATCTTGAGATACCTGAAAAGGACTAAGGATATTTTTCTCGTTTGTGGAGGTGACAAAGAGCTCATCGTAAATGGTTACGTCGATGCAAGCTTTGACACTGATCCGGATGACTCTAAGTCACAAACCGGATACGCAGTTCTAAGCAAAGCATCGTGGCAGGATCTACGTGTAAAGCGGAATACATAGCTGCTTCGGAAGTAGCAAATGAAGGAGTCTGGGTGAAGGAGTTCATATCCGATCTAGGTGTCATACCTAGTGCATCGGGTCCAATGAAAATCTTTTGTGACAATACTGGTGCAATTGCCTTGGCAAAGGAATCCAGATTTCACAAGAGAGCCAAGCACATCAAGAGACGCTTCAATTCCATCCGCGATCAAGTCAAGGAGGGAGACATAGAGATTTGCAAGATACATACATATCTGAATGTTGCAGACCCGTTGACTAAGCCTCTCTCACGAGCAAAACATGATCAACACCAAGACTCCATGGGTGCACTGCAAAAATACACTTCCGTGGTGATACGTGTTTGTCATAGTAGGTCACGTTTTCTATCATGCATGTACATCCATGATAAATTTATGACACAATCAAGATAGTCATACGAGTGTTGTCGTAGAAGTGTTCCATGACATTACCAAAATTATCATCACGGAAGTGTCCACTTCCATGATGATAAATCGCGCGTCACGGAAGTGCTTTCGTCAAGGGTGACCGACATGTGGCATCCATCATAACGGGACGCCATGAAGCTATCGGGTCCAGTTTTGGATCCGATAACCCGCTAACAGCCCGGACCAATGAGGATTTTCCACGTGTAAAATTCTCATTAGCCAGAGGAGGCACGTGTTGGCTCACCGTTAGGACAGATGTCATCCATTCATTGGACAGGAGGTGCCTATGATACGTCAACACGTGCCACGGTCCAACAGAGGCCCATTCCGGTGAAAAGGCCCGCCCATTTGACTTGGTCAAAAGGTAACGGGCCGACACACGGAAAGCCTATTAACGGCATGTTCGTATATAGCCCATTTACGGCCCGCTAACTCACGACCCGTTACGGCCTTTCTGAATTAAGCCCAGTAGCTTCATCTGGACCTTCCAATATGATACCAGCCCGTTGTAACTTCTGGCCCATGTATGGCCCATGATGTCTTTCGGCCCATACGAGACCATTTGTAAATCTTGGCCCATTAACGGCCCGTGGGGAATCTGGCCCACAATGAATAGTGTCCCCTTTATACCCATTAATAGCCCATTATTCGATAGGCCCGTTTCCAGCTCGTGTTATCTTTAGGCCTTCTTAGGGCCCATTTATTCTAGGGCTCATTTCCAGCATTCAGTTACTTACGGCCCGTCGTTAGCCTTTTCTCCCTGTGGGCCAAATTCAGCCCGCGGTTACAATCGGCCCGTTTGTGGCCCATTACTCCGTTGGGCTGTTGAGGGAGTCCTGGATTAGGGGGTCTCCGGATAGCCAGACTATATCCATTGGCCGGACTGTTAGACTATGAAGATACAAGATTGAAGACTTCGTCTCGTGTCCGGATGGGACTCTACTTGGCGTGGAAGGCAAGCTAGGCAAATACGGATATGGATATCTCCTCCTTTGTAACAGACCTTATGTAACCCTAACCCTCTCCGGTGTCTATATAAGCCGAAGGGTTTTAGTCTATAGGACAACAACCATAACATACAATCATACCATAGGCTAGCTTCTAGGATTTAGCCTCTCTGATCTCGTGGTAGATCCACTCTTGTACTACCCATATCATCAATATTAATCAAGCAGGATGTAGGGTTTTACCTCCATCAAGAGGGCCCGAACCTGGGTAAAACATCATGTACCCTGCCTCCTGTTACCATCCGGCCTAGACGCACAGTTCGGGGCCCCCTACCCGAGATCCGCCGGTTTTGACACCGACATTGGTGCTTTCATTGGGAGTTCCGCTGTGCCGTCGCCATCTGGAAGGATGTCTCATCCCGTCTTTAAAGACGGCACTGTTGCCGAGGGAGCCCTGGCTATCGGCCAAACTCTCCGGCTAGGTGGTTTTCTTATGACCGCTCGCTCGGCCGTTGCGCCGACGATGACTTCTCGGGTCATCCAAAGCAATCTTCACGTCATCTCGGAACTCGCCGAGCAGTTAGATCCAATGGAGCTCTCTTCCCTGAACGAGCTCTTGGATCGCATCGCCGCCCTGGGAGTCGCTACAGACTACGATCAGATTGGGCCTAAACCTGATCTAAGAGAGATCAACTCTCCCCAGGTCACCCATCACATTGCAGTGGTGGAGGAACAATGCGGAAACCCTTCATCTATCTTAAGGACTAGCTATATCCCGATTCCCTATCCCTCCAAGCCGGATACCCGCGGAGGGGAGGACATTAATCAAGGCCTGAACCTAGAATCAGGCAGGGGCTAGATTTTTCAGAAAACATCCAAGAATCCAAACTTCCGAGTTCGGAAACTCCATGGCCCCTGAGTGTCAAATTGGGTGAGGATTCGGATTCAATTCCACCCACCGACCCAAACTTACGCGATATATCCCAAATTAGGCAAGAGCCCGAAGAAACAGTACACCATTACTAGGCCAGATTCCTCCTGGTCATGAACAGGATAAAGGACTGCCGCGAGGAAGACGCAATTTCTTTCTTCTGCAATAATTGCACGGACAAGGAAATCCTCAACGCCATAAGTCGCCGCGAAATTACACGCTTTTCCGACTTGGTGTCCATAGTATGAAAGTACTGTGCGATGGAAAGCGCCTGGAAAACCGAAATAAATTTTGCGATAATCCAGCCCTGAATACAAACTCAGTCCGAAATAAAAGGGTGCATTATCACAGTACACCTGGGTTAACTACCAAAAAGCAAAAGCCCTCTACGGGGCAAGGAACCGTATTGGAGGGATGGCTCAACGGACCCTGTAAAATTCATAGTACAGCGGATTCAATACCAACACACAGCCTTAGAGCAGGTTGGATACTCCGGTAGGTGGCCAAAAGTGGTGAGGATCTGCTCCTTCCAAATACCACAGAGCACCATCCCGTGGAAAACAATACGGTGTTAACGGCCTTTGAGACCTTCGCGTCAAATAAAAGACGCAAGCGAACACTCCGCAGCATGGCCGAAATCTGCCACGTAGCAAAAATAAACCCTTGGAGTGACACGGCTATTACCTTCAATGCCAGTGACGAACCCAAATTCTGAACAGCTCGAGCACCAGCCGCACTGGTCCTCAGTCCAATCGTGGACGGCTTTCTACTCGCCAAGGTACTCATGGACGGCGGCAGCGGATTAAACCTCATCTATGAGGAAACTCTTCAAAAGATGGAAATAGAGTGGAGCCGCATTGAGCAAAGTAGCACAACCTTTAGAGGAATCATCCCTAGTCGGGAAGCACGCTGTGCTGGGAAAATCACACTAGATGTGGTATTCGGCATGCCGGATAATTACAGGTCCAAAGAAATTACATTCCAAGTGGCCCCGTTCAGCAGCGGATACCATGCTCTACTAGGGCGGGAGGCATTTACAATCTTCCAAGCCATACCCATTACGGGTACATGAAGCTCAAAATGCCCGAGCCCAACGGAATCATCACTCTTGCTAGTGATCCGGACATAACACTCCGCGCCAAAAATAAGACAGCCGCACTGGCCCTTGAGGCACTATCCGAAGCCCTAGCGGCCGAGGAACTATCTGCACTGCGCTCCATGGTGAACAGGGACGACATGATACTCGATAAAATATCCAAGTCCACCTCCTTTAAACCGGCGGACGAAATAGTCAAATTCCAAGTCCATCCAACGGACCCTACAAAAACAGCTTCCATCGGGGCACAAATAAACCCTGATGTCGACGCCGCACTGCGAGAGTTCCTACGCGAGAACTGGGACATTTTTGCCTGGCACCCTTCAGACATGCCAGGAATCCCACGCAGGCTGGCTGAGCACAGCCTAAATATCCTAAAAGGATTCAAGCCAGTCAAGCAGGCTCTTCGACGTTTCTCCGAACCTAAGAGACAAGCCATGGGAGAGGAACTACCCAAGCTATTGGCAGCCGGATTCATCAGAGACATAAAACATCTGGACTGGCTAGCAAACCTGGTGATGGTACCAAAGAAGGAAAAATCCTGGCGCTTGTGCGTCGATTTTAGGGACCTTAACAAGGCCTGCCCATAGGATCCCTTCCCCCTCCCTCGCATCGATCAAATCATATGCTACCGCAGGACATGATTCATTGTCTTTCCTCGACGCATACTCCGGCTACCATCGAATTAAAATGGCAGAGCCAGACCAAGCCTCAACGGCATTCATCACACCATACGGCCCATTATGCTTTAACACAATGCCCTTCGGGCTCAAAAACGCCAGCGCAACATATCAGCGCGTGATTCAGACATGTCTGGCAAACCAGATCGGCAAAATTGTGGAGGCATACGTAGATGACGTGGTCGTTAAAACCAAGCATGTCGAAACTCTAGTAGACGACTTGAGGCACACATTCGACAACCTCCGGAAAAATGCGTTTTCGGCGTACCAGCCGGAAAGCTCCTGGGATTCATTGTCTCCAGTAGAGGTATTGAAGCTAATCCCGCCAAAATTCGAGCGTTTTCACAGTTGGCTACCCCAATAGACCTCAAACAAATACAAAAATTGACTGGATGCGTGGCGGCTCTAAGTCGCTTTATCTCCCGCTTGGGAGAAAAGGCATTACCCCTTTATCGCCTCCTCCGGCGCACCGAACACTTCGATTGGACGGATGCCGCCACGGCCGGACTCAATGAAATAAAAGCCATATTGGCAACAAACCCAGTCCTGGCCGCGCCAAACATTGGTGAACCAATGCTACTATACATTGCGGCAACTCATCAAGTAGTAAGCACAGTGCTCGTCGTCGAGCGAGAAGTGGACGGACACAAATTACCCCTTCAAAAGCCGCTTTACTATGTGTCCACTGTCCTTACTCCATGCAAATCACGGTACCCGCATTATCAAAAGATAGCGTACGCGGTATTTATGGCATCCCGGAAGCTGTGACACTAATTGCAAGAGAGTTCGATAACGATAGCCTCGGAAGTACCACTTAACGATATTATAAATAACCGCGACGCGACGGGCCGGATTGCCAACTGGGCCATTGAGCTCCTCCCGTTCGACATAACTTACAAGCCACGGCGAGCTATTAAGTCGCAAGTTTTGGCTGACTTCGTCGCTGAGTGGACGGAAGCCAAACTCCCTAAAGAGTATGGCACATATTCAAACTGGATCATGCACTTCGACGGCTCCAAAATGTTGGCTGGTCTAGGGGCTGGCGTCGTTTTGACGTCCCCAACAGGAGATACCGTTCAATACATACTACAGATAATGTATATGGACTCCAACCACACAGCCGAATAGGAGGCCCTTCTACATGGTCTCCGGATGGCAGTATCCATGGGCATTCAACGCCTAGAGTTGCGCGGGGATTCAAACCTCGCGATATCCCAAATAAATGGGGACTTTGATACCAAGGATCCGAAAATGGCAGCTTATCGCAATGTCATCTTAAAAATGTCAGCTCGGTTCGAGGGGCTCGAATTTCACCATGCGGCTCGGGAAAACAATCAGGCGGCGGATATCCTCGCCCGCATCGGCGCAAAACGTGACGCGGTCCCTCCCAACATATTTCTGGAAAGGCTCTTCAAGCCATCCGTAGCATGGGAATGGGACACCGGTAACAACAGTTCGGACCCGGCCAAAGTACCCGATACTGAACTCTCTGACACAATCGGAGGCTCCGCCACCGAAATAACACATTCAGCCCATGAAATAATGGCCATTATTGCCCCGTGGACAGAACCATTCCTGGCCTACCTAACTAGACAGGAACTTCCGGAGGACCAAAATGAGGCACGCTGCATAGTGCGGCGATCCAAGGCCTACAGGGTCCATGAGGGAGAATTGTACATAAAAAGCACTACCGGAGTCCTTCAAAGGTGCATCTGCAAAGAGGAAGGGCGGAACCTTTTGGCAGAAATTCATGCCGGAGTCGGCGGTCATCACGCCGCAGCTCGAGCTCTTGTAAGAAAGGCCTTCCGTAAAGGATTCTATTGGCCAACGGCCCGAGAAGATGCACAGGACTTGGTCCAACGTTGCGTTGGTTGCCAGCTCTTTGCAAATCAAAGCCACATGCCACCCACCGCCCTCCAAACAATCCCCATTACATGGCCCTTCACGGTCTGGGGGCTTGACATCGTTGGACCCCTTAAAGGGGGAACCCACAAGAAAAAATACTTATTGGTCATGGTGGATAAATTCACCAAATGGATAGAGGCTAAACCGGTTAAAACAGCTAAATCCGGACCGGTGATAGATTTCATATCCGGGGTTGTACACCGTTACGGCGTCCGCCATAGCATCATCACTGATAATGGCACGAACTTCACGGCCGACGAGGTAAAACTCTGGTGCAGCAAAATGGGCATCAAGCTCGATTATGCTTCAGTCTATCACCCACAAACCAACGGTCAAGTCGAACGAGCAAATGGTCTTATAATGAGCGGCATTAAACCCAGATTAGTGCACTCCTTAACGGAGTCTGACACGCACTGGGTAGAGGAGCTCGACTCCGTACTCTGGGGGCTGCGGACCACGCCGAATCGTAGTACCAGATATACACCGTTTTTTATGGTGTACAGTGCAGAGGCAGTCCTGCCCTGTGACATAATTCATGACTCACCTTGAGTGCGCATGTACGAAGAAAGAGAAGCCGAGCTCGATCGGCAGGACAGTTTGGACACCTTGGAGGAAGAGCGCGATGTAGCCAAAGCCCGTTCCGCATTTTACCAGCAACAGGCTCGCAGATACCAAAGCAGAGAAGTATGGGCCAAAACTTATAACGTTGGCGAACTAGTTCTACGACTGCCGGATAATAAAAAGAACAAGCTCGAGCCCAAATGGGAAGGTCCCTTCATTATCGACCAAGTTCTGACCGGTGGAGCGTACCGACTGTGGGATGCATCGACTAGTCGACTCGAGCCAAACCCATGGAACGCAGCCAGGCTTCGAAGATTCTACGCCTAGCACCGGACTCTATGTTAGCCCCCTCCCTTTGTCCATTTTCTGCATATGCATCATCTGTCTTGTTTCCCTTTCTTTCTTTCATTTCTCTAGGCCTTCAAGGGTCACCTTGTGACTGACTCATCCATTACAGATGCGCTAGCCGCACTCTTCATACCTGGGGGCTTCTTTCACAGAAGCTTAAATTATTTACCTGGGCCTCACGCCCAACACATGTGTTATACTTCCGCATGTACCTTTTTTCACAATTATATGCATCGATATGACTTAAGTTTTGGCCAAGCTGCGTTACCTAGCTCTTGTATTTATGCCCTATGTTCCCGCTAATTCGGCTAGGGCATAAGTGGAGCACCTCCGCGATTGTTACCGCCGAGTCAGCCGGACGTGTACCTCAGACTGGGTGAAGCCGAAAGCTAGCGTTCTTAAGGGAATATTCGGTCGGTGAACAAAAGATTACTTTTATTTATTATCCATATCTGCCCCCGGATGCTTTTTCTGCGCTTCTTGTCGCAGTCCGGACGTGCACTTTAGGGCATGCTTACCCAGGGAAAGGAACCCTTAACGGAACTATTCTCCTTGGAAGATGTTTCTTACTACCCATGTAATATAACATAACTAGTTGGGCGCTTGTCTGATAAAGCACTAATGACCCCTACGCCTAGTCTCCACGCATGCCCCGGTTCTTACATAACCGAGAGGGTATTCGGATACACTCCGGACCATCGGGTCCTAAGGTCGAAGCAAAAAGGTCCGCCACGACAAACGATCTACAATTCGGCTAGAAGGCATTATACATGTCACTTTAAAATTACATAGTCAATTTGACTGGTTGAATTCCTCTTCAATACCATCCAAAAGGCTGTCTAGTCTACAGTCCTGTTGGGAATTCTTTGCGGCCAATTCTACTTGACCGTACACTAAGCTCACAAGGATCTCCTTCCCATCGGGCCCCACAGGTCCGACTTCGGCCATGTGGTTCGGGTCAGCCTTCGTGTATCGTGTCTTCACCATTGCCCAGGCTTCCCTGGCGCCTTGACGGCAGGCCGATATCTTCCATAATCGGAAGCGCCGCCAAGCTCCCTTTAGCTTTTCTGCAAGCTCTCCAAGGCCTTCGGGTATGGAGACGGATGGCCACAAGGCCTGGGCGACGCCTTGCATCACCTGCCGAACTCGTTCGTGCAGCTGTGAGAGCTTGGGAAGAAGGTCACCCGTTGAACCGGGTATTTCCTCGGCAGGACGACCTGTTAGCATACCTACAGACATAACTCTGTCAGCCAGCTTCCTCGCCGAACTCTTTTTCAAAGTTCGTTCAAGCACTTACTAAATATGCCACGTCGAAGCCGTCGATTTTCCTTAACAGAGTCTGACAGTTGGGCGCGAACATCTGGTAGTTCCACGCCCAGCTTGGTGTTGGCATCTTGGAGATCATTTTTCTCCTGCCTCACCCTCATAAGCACGTTCTCACCAGCCTTCAGCTGGCGTTGGAGAAGTTGGGCTTTGCACTCTTCTAGCTCCTGGGACAGTTGAGTATTCTTTTCTGTAAGAACCTACATAACAAATGATCCTTAAATCAGTTATCCTAACTGTTTCAAGTCTCAGGGGCTACTGATATATATAATCACCAAATTTTCTCACCCGTATGTCTTTTACATACTGCTCCATGGCTCTGACTAGACCATTTTGAGCGGAACGGAGGTGCGCGTCTCCCGAGTTGTAGGCATCCAATGCCTCTTGGGAGAAACAAGCCTCACGAAGAACGGTCCGGCGACGCCTGTGGTTCATGGCACTTTCCACCTCGGAATGGGTGGCGGATAGTTTATCCGCATCCTTTGTCGGAGGAGCACCCGGAGCACGCCTCGTATTCGTTCCCGCCTCCGAATCCGGCCTTGGAGCCTGGCTTGTGGAGGCGCGATTGGTAGCCTCTCCGGGTATAGTCCGGCGAGCGCTCTTTTTCCTGAAAGGAAGGCATGGGCATTAATATGCCTCTGAGAATAATGTCTTGCAATAAAGACGGCGCGCCGTACCGCTACGCCGGTGTCTCAATCCGGACTGCGAGTCTTTTCAGCCTGCCTGGCCTCGCGGCCCCTTGTTGGCCAGTCGCCGTAGGCTCGGCCTTCTACCTCGAGGACCTCCCCTGCAAAATATGGATGTTATACGGAGATCAAAAAACACGCAAGGAACGGATCCCTTTTAAAAGTACTGGGACTTCGGTCTCAGTTACCTGTGAGGCTGGAAGTAGCCCAGGGTAATCGGCTGTAATGGCCACCAAGGCGTTGTCATTGCTCAATTGGTAAAATACCCCATCGATCAGCTCCACAGATATGTCCGGATCCTCTTGGGAGGCCGGGTCAAGGGACCATTCTGGGTCCTCGGGTTGTGGAGGGGGGTTGTTTATCTCCCTTATAGCCTAGCACAGCTCCTGTGTTGAAATCGCTAGACTGAACACTTAACTATGGGAATATGAAACGGATGGGCGAGAAAAAGTGTCCGAGCCCATCTTGCAGTTGTTTGAGGACCTGCAAAAACTATGGGGTGCAAAGTTGTAAGTGCATCTAGTGCCACCCCTAGTTGGTTTTGGAGTATTGACGACAAACCTAGTTGAGGGACTAATGTGTTTGTGAGAATTGCAGGATAACATAGGTAGAAGTCCCTCATTGATTCAGTTTTACTACCAGAGATGACCCCTAAAAATGTATGAAGACATTGAAGTCAAAGGTGGTATATGAAGATATTCACATTGAAGACTATGACAAAAGAAGACACGATATGAAGCCTATGGAGCTCGAAGACTTAGATCTTTCATAGTTCTTTTTCTTTTGTGTTGAGTCATAGGAACCACCGTACTGTTAAGTGGGGTCCAGGAGAACCAGTCAGAATGACTGAAGTGATGCCTAAACCAAAAACCTATGTCTTCGAGTGAAGACAATGAGAGCGAATCTTGTCCAGAGCCGAACAAGTCAGCTTTGCTTGTAGCCCAAGTAAAGTTGCCATGTGAGTTTGAAATCTGACCGTTGGGACACGTGTCAGTTCCTTAGTGACCCAGGGTCATTTCGGACAAATCAGGTCGGGTTGCCAAGTGGCTATAAATAGCCCACCCCCTACAACCATAAACGGTTGGCTACTCAGATTGAGAGTACGGCTTTTGTCGTTTGAGAGCAACCCACCTCGAAGCCTTTGAGAGAGATAATTCCTTGCGAGGATAAAGCCCTAACCACCAGAGCCAGAGAGAATTGGGCATCACTTAAGTCTTCCTGTCTGTGTGATCTGAAGACTTATTACACTTGAGGACTGTGCATCCCCAGACGGTTAGGCGTCGCGTTCAGAGCATCCAAGAGACATTGTGGATTGCCAGTGAACGAAGTCTGTGAAGGTTTGGGAGTCTACCTTGAAGACTTACCAGAGTGATTGGGCGAGGACTATGTGACCTTAGCTCAAGGAGAATACGGTGAGGACTTGGTGTCCTGAGCTGCGTGTTCAGGACTGGGTGTCCGGGACTGTGTGTCCTAAGGTTTAAATACCTAGCCGCTCCAACCAGACGTACAGTTGTCACAGCAACTGGAACTGGTCCAACACATCATTGTCTTCAACGAGTCACTGGTTTCATCTTCACTTCCTTTTACTTACTGATCACTCATTGTGAAGTCATTGCGTGTCTGTTCTATCTTTTGTCTTCACAACGTGAGTGTATGATCTGTTTGGCTTCATAGTTATCTTCCTACCTGATCCTTACTACCTAGCTGCTATTAGTCATTGTGCTTTCACTTCATTGAATACTTGACTATGGTTTGCCTAGTGTAGTCTACCTTCCACTGCATGGTAATAGGTTTATTTCTATCGTTTGGCTTCGAAACTTCCATGTTTTGAAGACTTACATAAAAATCGCCTATTCACGCCCCACTACTCGATATAACACACTTTCAATTGGTATCAGAGCAAGGTACTCCCTTGTTCTGTGTGATTCGGTTTAACCACCTGGAGTTTTAGCTATGTCGACTGCAGGGATAATTAAAGTCTCCGCTGTGTGCCCCGTCTTCGATGGAACTGAATATCCCTACTGGAAGAATAAGATGCGCATGCATCTTGAAGCCATTGATGTCGACCTATGGTATGTCGTCAAGAATGGCGTTCCCAAGGCTGGAGAAGGTGTCACTGCTGCTGACGTCAAGAAGTTCGTTCAACTGGACTCTACTCCCAAGAATATCATCTGTGGTCATCTGACCAAAGGACAGTATGGCCGCGTGAGTGCTTTGGAAACATGTAAGCTAGTCTGGGACTGGCTCTCCAAGGTCAACGAAGGCGTCTCAACCCAGAGAGATCAGGGAATCAGTGTCCTTCTCAACCTCTTCAACCGCTTCAAGAGAAATGACAATGAAAATGTACAGCTCACGTTTGATCGACTCACTAACATCACAAATGAGCTTCAAGCCCTCGGAGCTACTGAGATCACCAAGCATGAAGTCGTCAAGACACTCCTGAGATCACTTGACAGTTCGTTTGACACCCTAGCCGTGATGATTCAAGAACGTCCTGATTTCAAGACACTCGATCCGTCTGACATACTTGAGAGGCTCAATACACATGAGTTTCAGCTTTCTGAGAAAAGAGATATCTACGGTCCCAACTATGGGCGAACTTGTGCCTTGAAGGGAAAAGTTGTCTCCACATCTGAAGAAGAATCTGACAGCAGTTCTGATGAACCTGAAGACATTGGAAACGAACTTGCTATGCTTGTGAAGAAGTTCCAAAAATTCACCAAGAAGAAAGGCTTCAGAAAGTCTTCACGATCAAGCTCAAGGAATGATGAAGCTTCTGCTCATGACTACAAGAAGAAAACATGTCACAAGTGCAAGAAACCTAGCCACTACATCTCTGAGTGTCCTTAGTGGGACATTGAGAACAAGAAGAAAAAGAAGAGCAAGGAGTATGATTCTGATGACAAGGAGAAGAAGAAATACTCAAAGTCTTTTTCCAAGTCCTCCTCAAAGTCTTCATCACACAAGAAGAGCTCATCTGGCAAGGCACGTGCGTTTGTTGGCAAGGAAATGGATTCAGAGGAGGAGTCCGCTTCTGAGGAGGCGGAGGTGGAGTATGAGGAGGAGTCTGATTCTGGCATTGGGAGTCTGGCTACAACATACGTTGCCAAGTCCATCTTCAACACTGAAGACAATGACTCCATCACCGACACCTATGCAAATGACAAAGACTACTCCACTCCTACCTACTGCTTCATGGCACGTGGTGCCAAGGTAAACACACGCACTACTCACTATCAAACATCTAGTGACGATGACTCTGATTATGGTTCCAAACCCAGCTACAAAACACTCGCTAAAATTGCAACTGAACAACAGAAAACCATGGAACACATTCAAAAACTGTTAGACAAAAGCGATGATCTGTTAGACGCTGAAATGACTCGATCTCAGTCCTTAATTGAAGACATAAAAAATCTTCACGTTAAGTATGAGGAACTTGAAAGTCGTCATGAAACGCTCTCAACAGCTCATGAAAGGCTTTCCTATGATTATCTTCGAAGGAAGCAAGATCTTGAGAAATTGAGAGCGGCTCATGAAGATATTCAGAAACAAAACGAGTCACTTCACGCCAAACAGATCAGTTCAGCTCAGGAAAGATTTGAACCACCATGTCTTAAATGCATTGAGCGTGATAATGCAACCTCTATTGCTGAATGTTCTACTGCTGCTACTGTTGCAATATCTTCAACTGTTGATGTGGGAACTAACCCCTCTGCTAAGGATACCACTGCTATTGCGGATGAGAATGCTAGGTTGAAGACATTGCTTGAAACAGGGATGTACAAAAGTCTTAAAGGGCATCAGACACTATGTGATGTCCTCAAAAAGCAGATCCAGAACCGAAACCCGAGGAAAGAGGGTGTTGCGTTCGTAAGGAAAATGAATACTGATGGCTCTTACTGGAAACCTGAGCAGTACCCCAAAACAACATGGGTTGCTGCAAAGGAACCTTCAGCAGATCCATCCACTCTATCTGGCTTCACTTGTGCTAACCCCATTGTCATTGATGAATCCTTTGATGCAAACTATAAACTGTTTAAGAATCAGAATGGTGAAGTGTTTGCCAGGTATATTGGTACTAACTGCAGGAATGGGTCGCCTATGAAGAAGATTTGGGTGCCCAAAAGGTGTTAGGAGAATCTTCTTGTGAATGTCATTATGACACCACAGGTGAAGAAGACAAACCCCAGGCCACAGGCTTCATACAGTCCAAAGGCTTCATACAGATAGAGGACTCACCTGAGTCGCACTAACGCAAATGTTTTGCAGGGAAACCATACTCAGGCCTATGAATATGAGCGCGGTTCATCAAACCGCCATGTTCATAAGACCAAGAACTATTCTGCTTTTTCTGATGAGTACTATTGTCCGCCTGCAAGACATTTTGCTAGGGCTCCAAAGCCAAAGTTCTTAGATGCTGCACTTAGACTTATTGCTTCTAAGCCACCCTTGAAGATGTGGGTGGCTAAGAAAGCTTAACTCTCTTTTGCAGGGAAGGGTCTCCAGCAGAAAACCAAAATCGTCTGACGCTATTGCTGGGAACCTTAAACATCTTGTAGGGCGCAAGATCAAATGCCCAAATGGTCTTACCATGTACTTCGCTCCTGAATCACTTGCTACTCTCCCTATCAGTCCAAATCTCGATCTAAGATTTCATAACCGACTGGTTCGTCAAATCTTTTTGCTTCACAATTCTCTTCGTGAAGCCTATCCCCCTAACTGCACTGTAGGGTACGACACCAGCATCTTTAGAATGGATTATTGATAGTGGGTGTACCAATCACATGACTGGCAAGAGAAGCCTTCTTATGGACTCAACCTTACGTCCATCCGACAAGAGTCACATCACATTTGCTGACACTGGTAAAAGTAAGGTATTGGGTCTAGGTAGAGTTGCAATCTCAAAGGATCAACACATGGATAAAGTCATGCTTGTTGAATCCCTTGGTTTGAACTTAATGTCTGTCTTAGTGCTTTGTGATTTAAACATGATCGTGATGTTTGGAAAATATCATTGCCTTGTTCTAATGGAATCTGACAAGTCTCTAATGTTTGAAGGGTATCGAAAAGATGATTTGTACGTGGTAGATTTCTCAGCAGGACCACAGCTTGCCGTATGTCTTCTAGCAAAAGCTTCAGAATGCTGGCTTTGACATCGGAGGCTAGGGCATTCTGGCATGAGGAACCTCCACACCCTTGTAAAGAAGAAGCATGTCATAGGCATCGAGGGCGTCAAGTTCAAGAAGGATCACTTATGCGGTGCCTGTGAAGCAGGAAAGATGACGAGGGCCAAGCATCCCTTGAAGACAATCATGACAACAACTCGACCCTTCGAACTGCTCCACATGGATCTCTTCGGTCCCACTCATTACTCAACTCCTACTACTACTGCTTGTCTCTATGGCTTTGTCATTGTTGATGATTATTCTAGATATACTTGGGTGCACATAATCCTCTACAAGACTGAAGTGCAGGATGTCTTCAGACGCTTCGCCAATCGAGCAATGAACAACTATGGCGCCAAGATAAAGCACATCAGAAGTGACAATGGCACTGAATTCAGAACACTGGCCTTGATACATATCTTGATACGTTGGGCATCACACATGAATTCTCAGCTCCGTACACGCCTCAGCAGAATGGCATCGTCGAACGCAAGAACAGAACACTCATTGAGATGGCCCGAACGATGCTAGATGAATACAAGACTCCAAGAAAATTCTGGCCTGAAGCCATTGATACTGCATGCCATACAATCAATCGTGTTTATCTTAACAAGCTTCTGAACAAGACATCTTATGAGCTCCTTAATGGCAAGAAGCCAAATGTCAGTTACTTCAGAGTATTTGGCGCCAGGTGCTGGATCAAGGATCCACATCATACTTCAAAATTTGCACCAAAAGCACATGAGGGTTTTATGCTTGGATATGGAAAGGATTCGCACTCCTACAGAGTCTTCAATCTCTTTCATTATAAAGTGGTTGAAACAATGGATGTGCGGTTCGATGAGACTAACGGTTCACAAAGAGAGCACCTGCCAAGTGTGATAGATGAGGTTCCATCCAGCGAATCAATCAAACTAATGGGAACTGGAGAAATCATACCCTCTGAAGATCAACCTGAAGAGGAACTTATCATCTCCGCACCTGATCATCCTGAAGACAATCCCTCTAACAATGACAATGATCAACAAGAGCAAAATCTTCGCCCAGTACATCCTCGTGTTGCCAATGAAGTGCAGATTGAGAGAATAATTGATAGCATCAATGCACCCGGTCCGCTCACTCGTTCAAGGGCAACACAGCTAGCAAATTTCTGTGGGAACTTCGCATTCGTCTCAATAACAGAACCTAAGAAAGTTGAAGAAGCCTTCATGGAACCTGAATGGATTCAAGCTATGCAAGAAGAGCTTCAACAGTTTGAGCTGAATAACATATGGGAACCGGTTAAGCGTCCTGATCCTCGGAAGCACAATATAATAGGCACCAAATGGATATACCGCAACAAGCAAGATGAGCATGGTCAAGTTGTCAGAAACGAAGCTCGTCTCGTTGCTCAAGGATATACTCAAGTGGAAGGAATTGACTTCGATGAAACATTTGCTGTTGTGGCTCGACTTGAAGCCATACGCATACTGCTGGCCTATGCAAATCATCATAACATACTTCTATATCAAATGGATGTGAAGAGCGCTTTTCTCAATGGAAAGATTGAAGAAGAAGTGTATGTTGCACAACCGCCTGGCTTTGAAGATCCAAAACATCCTGACATGGTATACAAGCTCAACAAGGCACTGTATGGCCTCAAACAAGCCCCTCGGGCTTGGTATGACACACTCAAATACTTCCTGAAGAGCAAAGGCTTCATACCTGGTTCCCTCGACCCCACTCTCTTCACGAAGACATATGATGGTGAACTGTTTGTGTGCCAAATATATGTGGATGACATTATCTTCGGGTGCACCAATCAGAAGTGCAGTGAAGAGTTTGGATATATGATGCAAGAGCAATATCAGATGTCCATGATGGGAGAGCTGAAGTTCTTCCTCGGTCTTCAAATACGACAGCAACGCAACGGCATCTTCATATCTCAAGAGAAGTATCACAAAGATTGCCTGAAGAAGTTCGGTATGCAAGACTGCAAAGGCTTCATGACGCCAATGCCAGCCAAACATCATCTGGGTCCCGACGACAATGGTAAAGAGTTCGATCAAAAGGTATACCGCTCCATGATTGGTTCTTTGCTTTATCTATGTGCATCTAGGCCAGACATTATGCTTAGTGTTTGCATGTGTGCTCGATTCCAAGCGGCACCTAAGGAATCGCATCACTTAGCTGTGAAGCGAATTCTTCGATATTTGGCTCACACCCCAACTCTAGGATTATGGTATCCAAAGGGCTCAGAATTTGATCTGGATGGATTCTCGGATACTGATTATGCTGGTGACAAGGTTGATCGCAAGTCTACATCTGGCACATGTCATTTTCTGGGACGATCACTTGTATGTTGGTCTTCAAAGAAGCAGAACTATGTATCTTTGTCCACTGCTGAATCTGAATACATTGCTGCTGGATCTTGCTGTGCTCAGCTTCTATGGATGAAGCAAACACTCAAAGACTATGGCATTCATCTGAAGCAAGTGCCACTCTACTGCGACAACAAAAGCGCTATCAAGATTGCCAACAATCCAGTTCAGCACTCGAAGAAAAAGCACATTGAAATTCGTCATCACTTTCTCAGAGATCATGTTCTGAAGGAAGATATTGATATCATACACGTCAACACTGAAGAGCAATTGGCAGATATCTTCACCAAGCCCTTGGATGAGAAGATATTTTGCATGTTATGGTGTGAGCTAAATATCATGGAATCCTCAAATGTCCTGTAATTAGGCACACATCCTAACACTTATGCATATTGATGACTTAGATGTGCAACACACGAAGTAAAGTATATCTTCAATCAATGAAGACATACATTCTAGGTGTGAATACATTAATGTGGAATTTGACTTCGGAGCCCCACGATAATTGTGCGTCGTGTCTAGGTCTAACACTTCCTATACTGTCGGATTTTGGGTTCCGGCAGACCCTTGAGGTTCGACCACTGGGGTGCGCGCGGAGATTTCGCCTCCTACCTACCTGCACCCCTCCGCCATGCTAAGATCTAAACTAAGGAAAGAACAACACAAGAGACACAGGGTTTATACTGGTTCGGGCCACCGTTGTGGTTTAATACCCTACTCCAGTGTGTGGTGTGTGGATTGCCTCTTGGGCTGGTGATGATGAACAATACAAGGAAGAACAGCCTCGTGAGGGCCTGTTCTTGGCTGAGGCGATGAACTGCTGGCAGGAGTTCAGCCACCTTTCTCTCTCTCTCTCTCTTTCTCTCTGCTCTCCTTTTTTCGACCCCCCTCTGCTGTGTGGGTGGCTAGTCCTATTTATAGAGGCCCTGGTCCTCTTCCCAAATATTGAGCGGGAAGGGAGCCAACAATGGCGGGCTAATTTGAAGGGGGACAGCAAGTATCAGCTATCCTGACAAAAGTAGTCTTCGCCTGCGCAAAGCTCTGGTGATGACGCCGTCTTGGGCTCCACGGTGACCTCCATCTCGTAGTCCTCCTGGTCTTGGTCTCGTTGCACCGAAATGGCAACCTTTGCCTGATGCCTTGGTACTCCGCGGCTGCGCTTGCTCCCTTTGCAGCAAAGAGGAAAGGAGGACGCTGCGCGGGCTGGCACCCGCCTGGCGCCCTGAGTCGTCATGGCTTGCGTCACGGGCTCCTCGTGAGGTACCCCGCCTTGATCTCTCCGCCTCCTCGTGAGCCAGCCTGACGAGGCCGTGCCTAAGGAAGCTTCGCGTCGTCCGCCTCACCTTTGAGCCACGCCGCAGGCCGCAGGCAGGCAAGTCTGGGGACCCCCGTTCCTAGAACACCGACAGTAGCCCCCGGGCCCAAGGCGCGCCCGGACTTGGCCGTGCAGGGAGGCGGAAGGGCAAGAGCAAAGCGCCGCGGGCCATAACAGCCTGCGGCCTTGGGCGCTACGTGGCGGTTGATTGGACGTGGGCGTCTCCACTTCCCCATGGTGCCTCGGCAACTGCACTGACTGGACAAGTCCCTACATGCAAGACGGGTCATGATTACCTGCGATCGTGGAGGTCGGCGGTTGGCCTCCGCCGGCTATAAGTACTGGACGGCGTGCGCCCTTCCGGTTCATCTCCCGTTGCTCCTTCTTCTTCTTCATGGCCCCGTCGAGGAGGTTTTCGGCCGCGGAGAAGGGGAAGGCTTGCCAGGAAGAGCATGCCTCTCCCCTGCCCAAGCGCGGCCGAGGGCGCCCCGCAAACATCCTGTGGCCACCACGGCAGCTTCCCGCGGCCGTGGAGACGCTTTCCAGCGCAGTGGCGGGCGGATTGCTGCGACCGGGGGGTGCGCTCCGGCTGCGCGTCCCCCTATGCCGCACTTTCGCGCTGCAGAGGTGCTGCCGGAGTTCGTCGTGTGGTCGGCGGAGCCGACTAGCACCCGACTCTCACTTCCTCGCTTCCTCCTCGGCGAGCTCCCGGCCGGTGCCCCGGGAGGCCTATGGCTTCAGGCCGACGGCTGCTGCAGTCGGGACTCATGGGTCTCACTGGAAGTCTCCGCAGCCGGGAGCCTGGCCCTGGCCCGCGGTTGGCAGACGTTTGCCCGCGCGCGTGGCCTGAGCCATCGGTGCACCCTATACTTCAGTTTCGACGGCGATGCCACCCTCTACGTGAGGGTGTTTGGGGAAGATGGTCGCCGTGCAGGGTGTTGCCCCGAGGGCAACGACCGCGGCTGGGAAACTGGCTCCGGCGATGATGGAGAGAGCGACGCTCGCGGGGCCGGCGGCGCTCAGGGTTCCTCAAGCTTCTCCGATTCTTCTTCAGGCGGCGACTCTCCTAGTGGTGGCCGCAGCTAGCCCCCACGCCGTCGTATCTACTTGGGGGCTGGTGGCGCGTCCGCCCACCGTCGCGCCCTGGTGAAGCGCGAGAGGGAGTCCTCCTGAGCTCCGGAGGCTGCTCGGGCTTCCCTGCGGGCCGGTGCCAGGCGAGCCACCCCATATTTGTTTTTTTCTCTTCCCTTTTCCTGCATAAGAAGGACAGCAGTGTGGTGCCCCGCGGGGGCGTGTATGGGTTATTGCCGTTAATTATCGTTCTGCTAGCTTCATCGTACCTTCCGACTATGTGCCCACGCGTGGATGGTTCCCGGCCCCAGCCGTGGGGGCGACCGACCCAGGCCTTGTGTTTGTGTCGCGGTGCCTGAGGGGCACGGACTGGAGGGGTGCTCCTGCAAGGGGCCCAGGTCGCGAACCCTTTGAGTGACTAGGATAGGAACACTCGCGAGGGCGCTCGGCTCTCCCCCTTGCGAGGCCTTGCACAAGAGAAATCGAGGCAGGAGCGTGAAATGCTGAAGAACCACGAGCCAAAGACAGCAACAACTTCAATAAAACTTCAAATGGAGAAGAACAAGCCAACTGCGGAAAGCAAATGAAAAGCCGCGTCCGGCACCTAGTCTAGTCTTCGACGTCTTCTCACCAGCACGGAGCTAAGTGCTGCCACTGGGCGTGGGAGGGAGCCCCAGGGCCTGAGGCCAGCGCTCCTGAGACTCCGGGGGCGTGTACAGCCCCAACTCATTATTACGTGAGAGTGTCACGGGCGGAGAGCTTCACAGGCGTTCTCCTTGCTTCACAGGCTCCGGGCCTTTTCCGAAACGCGATAGCTTCACAGGCATTCGCCTTGCTTCATAGGCTCCGGGCCTTTTCCCAAACGTGATAGCTTCATAGGCACTCGCCTTGCTTCACAGGCGCCGGGCCTTTTCCAAAACGCGATAGCTTCATAGGCACTCGCCTTGCTTCACAGGCTCCGGGCCTTTTCCAAAACGCGATAGCTTCACAGGCATTCGCCTTGCTTCACAGGCTCTAGGCCTTTTCCAAAACGCGATAGCTTCACAGGCATTTGCCTTGCTTCACAGGCTCCGGGCCTTTTCCAAAGCGCGATAGCTTCACAGGCACTCGCCTTGCTTCACAGGCTTCGGGCCTTTTTAGAGGTAGAACCTCCGGAGGTGCTGGATGTTCCATGCGTTCTGGACCGACACTCCCTCCTGAGTCTCCAAGCGCGCTGAGCCGGGCCTGGAAACATGAACAACCTTGAATGGGCCCTCCCACATGGGAGAGAGCTTGTGCAGCCCTTCCCTGGAGAGGACCCGCCTGAGCACGAGGTCTCCTACCTCGAGTGTCCTGGGGCGGATGTTGCGGCAGTGATATCACCGCAGTGCTTGTTGGTACCTCGCCGCTCGTAGCGCGGCTTCTCGGCGACGTTCCTCCCCCAGCACGAGGTCCATCCCCCGCATGGCGTCCTGTTGCGCCTCGTTGAATGCCAGGACCCGCACGGAGCGGTGTCTGACCTCGTGAGGGAGGACCGCTTCAGCTCCGTAGACCAGGAAGAACAGGGTCTCCCCAGTCGGCTTGGTCGCGGTTGTGCGGATGGACCACAACACGGACTGAAGCTCGTTGTACCAACCTCTGCCGCAGGCCTCCAGCTTCTTCTTGAACGTCCTGGTCTTGAGGCCCCTCAGGACCTCCGCATTGGCTCGCTCGGCCTGGCCGTTGCTTCTGGGGTGCGCCACTGAAGCGTAGCATATCTGCGTTCCAAGGTTAGTACAGTATGTTTTGAAGAGGTTACTGGTGAACTGCGAACCATTGTCCGTGATGATGCGATTCGGCACCCCGAACCGGCTCACGATGCCCTTGATGAATTTGACCGCGGAACCCGTAGGAATGGTGCGGACAGCCTCCACTTCAGCCCACTTGGTGAACTTGTCTACAGCAACATAAAGGTAGCGGTAGCCCCCTGGCGCCCGAGGAAACGGACCCAAGATGTCGAGCCCACAAACTGCGAATGGCCACGAAAGGGGGATAGTATGCAAGCCCCCCGCCGGCTGATGGATCTGCTTGGCGTGGAACTGGTAGGCCTCACAAGCTTTCACTAGTTCAACGGTGTCATTGAGCGTGGTGGGCCAATAAAACCCACTGCGGAATGCCTTGCCGACGAGGGTCCGTGATGATGAATGATGTCCGCAGTCCCCACCATGTATATCTTCCAGTAGCTCCTTCCCTTGCTCCCTGGAGATGCAGCGCAAGGATACATCGTTTGGTCACTTCCGGTACAGCTCTCCATCTCTGATGCAGTATGCTGTGGCCTGGCGTGCCACTCGCTCTGCTTCCTCCTCCTTCTCCGGCAGGGTCCCTTGCGTCAAGTAGCTCCGGAGCTCCGTGATCCAACATCCCTCCTGAGGTTCCATCGTCAGGAGCAGGCGTGCTCCTGAGGCCGGGCCACAGGCCGGAGCTCCGGAGGCAGGTGGCTGGGGGAGCTCCTCTCGGGGCTGAGCCGTGTTTGATTGTGACGGCAAGGCTGAAGGCTTGAAGACCCGTTCCTTGAAAATGCCAGGCTCCTGAGATAACCGCCTGGACACGCGTTTGGTGATGTCATCGGCCTCTTTATTGGTGCCATGGGGCACATGCTGCAACTCCAACCCCCAGAACTGCTTCTCCATCCCGCGGACCTCTGCAAGGTAGGCCTCCATGTGCTCATCCTTCGGCTCGTACACCTTGTTGGAGAAATTGACAAGGAGCTGTGAATCGCCCTTGATGGTGAGGCGTTTCACCCTCAGGGCAGCTGCGGCCTTCAAGCCTGCTATTAAACCTTCATACTCCGCTATGTTGTTGGAGACCTTTTCGCCTTGCTGGAAACAAAGCTGTACGGCGTAATAGAGTTTGTCCTCGGTGGGCGATATAAGCACCGCCCCAGCCCCTGCCCCGTGTCTGGAGAACGCCCCATCGAAGTACATGACCCAGCCTTCTGGCGCTTGGCTTCCCGGGGACAGGGACCGATCCTCGTCGGCCTTGAGGCCTGGCGCCTCCGTCCATTCTGCCACAAAATCCGCTAACGCTGCTCCCTTGATGACTCTGGTCGTGCTGAATTCAAGCTGAAACGCTTGCAGCTCTATGTTCCACTCAGCGACTCTCCCAGCTGAATTCGGGCTCCTGAGCACCCTCTCCAGGGGGTATGACGAGACGACCTTGATGGGGTGACCCTGAAAATAGTGCCGCGGCTTGCACGAGGCCACCAGTAGTGCGAGGACGAGTTTCTGGGGCATAGGGTACCGCTCCCTTGCATCCCGAAACACTGTGCTGACGAAGTACACTGGGTGCTCAACGAGGTGGAGTGCGTCAGTGCTGGCGGCTCCCTTTGGAGACCATGGCGCCTCTCGAGACAATGAGGCCTCCTGAAACTGGCCATCTGGGAGAGGGGCCTCCCCTGCCTCTGGTGCGCCCCTCTGCGGCGGCTGGTCCTCATAAGCTGCCGTGGCGGCTTCTGTGGGCCTTCCTCATACCAGCTCCGCCTTGTCCCGGGCTGCTGCCGCGGTTCTGATTCGACGCTCCTCTCTGGCTGCCACCAGGGCTGCGCTGGCAGAGTAGGGAGTGGCGGCGAGATAAAGCACCAGGGGCTCTTGATGGCGCGGAGCCACCATGACCAATGGGCTGGTCAGGTATTTCTTGAGATCCTGGAATGCCTTGTCGGCCTCTTCAGTCCACTCGAAGGGCCCCTTTTTCTTCATTAGCTGGAAGAAGGGTAGCGCTCGCTCCCCCAACTTGGAGATGAAGCGGCCTAGCGCGGTCACGCGCCCCGTGAGCTTCTGCATTTCCCTGAGGGTCTTCGGCGGGCTCATGTCTTCCACTGCCTTGACCTTCTCCGGGTTAGCCTCGATGCCTCGGTGAGACACGAGGAAACCCAGGAGCTTGCCCGAGGGGACTCCGAACACACATTTCTCTGGGTTGAGCCGTAGGTTCACTGCGTTGAGGCTTGCGAAGGTTTCCTCCATGTCTTGTATCAAGGTCCTGGCCTCCCGAGATTTTACCATGATGTCATCGACGTAAGCTTCAACATTCTTCCCGAGCTGTGGGCCCAAGGTGATATGCATCAGCCGCTGAAAGGTCGCCCCTGCGTTACATAGCCCGAATGGCATGCAGGTGTAGCAGTACACCCCACACGGGGTTAGGAAGGCTGTCTTCTCAATGTCTTCAACCACCATCTTGATCTGGTGATACCCAGAGAAGGCATCCAGGAAGCATAGCAGGTCGCATTCCACAGTGGAGTCGACGATCTGGTCGATGCGGGGGAGCGGGAACGGATCTTGCGGGCACGCTTTGTTGAGGTTGGTGAAGTCGACACACATGCGTTCCTTCCCACCCTTCTTTGGCACAACGACATGGTTGGCCAACCAATCTGGGCATCAAACCTCGCGAATGACCCCAGCGGCCTCTAATTTGCGGGTCTCTTAGATGATGAAGGCCCGCTTTTCTGTGGACTGCCGCCTGGCCTTCTGCTTCACAGGGCACACGTTGGGGCATACGTTGAGGTGATGCTCGATTACACTCCTGGGGATCCCTGCCAACTGGTCTGGCTCCCAAGCGAATACCTTCTTGTTTGCGCGCAGGAACCCGACCAGGGCCTCCTCCTGCTCGGGTTTGAGGTGGGCGCCTATGGTGAAAGTGGCATTGGTGGACCCGTCCTCATCGACGGGTATCTTCTTGGTTTCTGCCTTGTCTTGGGTGAACAACTGTTTCTTCTTGGTGGGCGCAGCCCCCTTGGGCTCGGGGGCCTCCAAGGCGGCGGGCTGTGCCGACGCCGCTGTCTTGAAGACGAGCTTGAGCACCTGCAGAGCGTCCCCAATGTCCCCATGCACGGTGAGGACACCGCTGCTCCCGGGCATCTTCATGAGGTTGTACGCCGGGTGCGTCGCGGCCATGAACTGGGCCAGCGCCGGGTAGCCGAGGATGGCGTTGTAGGGAAGGCCGATGGGGGCGATGTCGAAGTCGACCAGCTCCGTGCGGAAGTTGTCGTAGGTGCCAAAGGTCACTGGGAGCCGGATCTGTCCCAAGGAGCCGGACGACCTGGCCCAAACGCCTGAGAAGGGCCGGCTAGGCTGCAGCCGTTCCAGGGGTATGCAGAGGAGGTTGAAGGGCTCGACTGAGAGCACGCTGAGGCCTGCCCCGCCATCGATGAGAGTTCTGGTGACGGCCACTTGGCAGATGGTGGGGGTGCACAGCATGGGGAGCGCGCCCGAGCAGGCTGAGTTGGAGGGGTGGTCCTCCGAGCTGAAGCTCAGGCCGGTCTCGGGCGCCGCCCGATCCAGGGGAGCCCCCTGCTGCGGGGAAGCGGCGCTGACCCGGCGAATGAACGGCTTGACGTGGTAACTTGTAGGTGGCGCCTGCGAGCCGCCCAAGAGAGCCGCGACGACTGGGGGTGTCGGTGCAGCGCGATAGTCGGGGGAGAGGTTGCGGGGCCCCATGGGCGCGTGGAGCGCGCGGGACGAAGAACTAGCTAGGGCGAGCAAGGGAGTTGCGGTGCGGCCGTCTTCGCGCACGGATGGATGCTGAGACGATGCTTGCTGCTCGTCCCCCGCCGTGCCGGTGGCGGTGTTGTCGGCGGGTGACGGGGAACGGCATGGATGCCCGCCAATAGGGGCCGTCTGGGCAACGCGGGAAGCGAGTGCGGCCCGGCGCTCGGTGCAGGCCCGACAAGCGTCAGACATGGGCATGACGATCGGAGGAGAACGGGGCGGTGGAAGACGAATTCCAGCGCACCCCTACCTGGCGCGCCAAATGTCGGATTTTGGGTTCCGTCAGACCCTTGAGGTTCGAACACTGGGGTGCGCACGGAGATTTCGCCTCCTACCTACCTGCACCCCTCCGCCATGCTAAGATCTAAACTAAGGAAAGAACAACACAAGAGAAACAGGGTTTATACTGGTTCGGGCCACCGTTGTGGTGTAATACCCTACTCCAGTGTGTGGTGTGTGGATTGCCACTTGGGCTGGTGATGATGAACAATACAAGGAAGAACAGCCTCGCGAGGGCCTGTTCTTGGCTGAGGCGATGAACTGCTGGGAGGAGTTTAGCCACCATTCTCTCTCTCTCTATCTTTCTCTCTGCTCTCCTTTTGTCGACCCCCCTCAGCTGTGTGGGTGGCTAGTACTATTTATAGAGGCCCTAGTCCTCTTCCCAAATATTGAGCGGGAAGGGAGCCAACAATGGCGGGCTAATTTGAAGGGGGACAAGAAGTATCAGCTATCCTGACAAAAGTAGTCTTCGCCTGCGCAAAGCTCTGGTGATGACGCCGTCTTGGGCTCCACGGTGACCTCTGTCTCGTAGTCCTCCTGGTCTTGGTCTCGTTGCACCGAAATGGCAACCATTGCCTGATGCCTCGGTACTCCGCGGCTGCGCTTTCTCCCTTTGCACCAAAGAGGAAAGGAGGACGCTGCGCGGGCTGGCACCTGCCTGGCGCCCTGAGTCGTCATGGCATGCGTCACGGGCTCCTTGTGAGGTACCCCACCTTGATCTCTCCGCCTCCTCATGAGCCAGCCTGACGAGGCCATGCCTGAGGAAGCTTCGCGTCGTCCGCCTCGCGAGGCTTGGCCCCTCGCGAGGGTCTTGGGTTGGTGTTGGTGAAGATGGGCCGTGCTGGGCCTCCCTTTGAGCCACGCCGCAGGCCGCAGGCAGGCAAGTCTGGGGACCCCCATTCCCAGAACGCCGACATATACGGTGGGTAACGCCACCACCAAATGTTCTGTTTGAAGTGTTTCACTCATGGTGTTACATTTGCTATGTTTTCACATTTGGTTTGGCTTCAATCTCAACATGTCTTCATGATTATCTTCACTATGTTGATTATATATATATATACTGGTATTCTGTCCTCTACAGCATTCACTTATAGCTATGTCTTCTTGTTGAATCTTTTGAACTAAGTGAATGTGATCGGACCCTAACCTCTCTATGCTTTCTATCTCAAACTCTATCTCTCCAAATCATATGCATTCTTTTGAACCTGTCAAATGTCTTCTCTGCATCCTTGTCAGCAGAAGATACAGAGACAAACATTAAGTCCGCTTTCAATGCTAATTCCCTCACCTGAAACCCGGAGAAGTGGGAACGACCACCCGACAATCAAGGCGTGCGTGGGACGTGGAACAACCCCCGATATGCTGCATGATGGCCACATGTTCCTTAGATGTGAATCGCCAGGGGCACCTGTGTAATAACACTGAGCCACCCCTGTCCCTATAAATATACGCCTCACCACAGTCATTATCTCTTCTTCCACTCTCGCACGAAGCCTAGTGCCACTGCTAGCCCTCGACGACGCCGGCGACGAAGCGCTTAGCTGCCGCAACCTCTCCGACGCCGTCTTCACGCCGACCGCGGACATCGTCTTCTCTGTCGTTGCCGTAGGTGTCCTCCGTCGCCAAGTTAGGGCACGGACGATCGGACTGCTCGGCCTCCTCTCCCACTCCGTCTAGCAGTTCCTTGTGTGGTAAATAAAACTTCCCTTTTACGTCCCCTTTGATCCTATAGATTCGTCACTTTCTACCACAAGCAGTTTCTGTTCACACAAGTTGGATATATTTCATACTGCATCTCATAATATGCCTAGTATATTCACTTATGCTTCACAAAGTAGTTAGATTCCTCACTTGTACTGATCCGTGGATTCGTACAAATCTGGAACCAACTCCTTATCTATGAGTGAATGTCTTCGCACGATGAGGTTAATGTCTTCTAAACTGATTTATCTTCAAAATCTTTTGAGAATGCATATGACCTCTTCCCCTTCCCTCGCACATTAATGCTGTCACAGGTACATGTCCGTGGGAGAATCCCTTGGTTCTCATTGTTTGCATTCATTTGCAGAATTCTTACAGTATCATATAAATTCTTCCGAAGCCAGTTCCTGTTTGTCCAGCAAGCGAAAGCCTCTGAAGCCATTCAGTTTAAAGTTCATGGCTACAAAGAAATCTGCAAGGAAGGGAGGGAGACAGCATTGTGGGGGAACATCAAGAGATTTTCCTGATGACCTCTCAGAGCTTTACAAGACAGATCCTGAAGAGGATTATAATCAGCGCAAGACCCGAATCCAGTGGATTCGAAGATATTGGGCAGAACAGTGGTACAAATAAAGATTCGTGACCAAGCAATATGCTGAGAAGAGTGCTATCAAAAGTCCTAGGGTGATATTCTCTTCCGAGGCCTTCCACCCAAGAACAGAGCTGAAGCTATTGCTCAGGGTTTCTATCCGTGTATGGTCCGTGGACCTCAGCCTGAAGATGCCGACCCATCATCATTGCTATGGTGTCGTGACGATAATCTCTTCAAGCGCAACTTCCAGCACGCAAAGGCATCGGCCAAGGAAAACAAGAAGTCATTGGGACTAGACTTCAACCCTGGTCCTTCTGCTCCCCGGGCTGACGACACACGCGATGCAGAACCCAATGTCATTGGTCCTTTCTACAACCTTGAAGGTCTCATCACCCATATCGTGGTTCAAGGGATAGCCGTGAATGAGCCTGCAGATGACGCTGAATCAGATGAAGCGCCTGCAGCACCGAAGCCAAAGAAACTGAAGCAGCCAAAAGCTTCAAAGCCTACCTCTGCACCAAAAATCTCACGGACGAAGCCACTGGCCACTACACCTCCTGAAGACAGTGTGCAGTCTGAAGATTTGTCACGCATCTCCAAGCCCTAGAAGGTCAAGATGCCTCTGCCACACACCGGCCAAGAACTGACAGCTGCTGCTATTCTGCGCAACGATGCCATTGATCTGTCCAGTGATGAAGATCTTGCAGATGACGCTCTTGAGCAATTGATCAAGAGCAAAGAAGAAGCAGAAATCTTCAACAATTTGCCTCTCTTTGACGTGGCAATCACCCACGACTTCATTGATGAGTGGTTTGACACGCCCAACCTCAGCTTTGAAGACCTGCAACTTCCCATTGGCCTCAGTGTCGCCTTCCATGGCGCCATTGCTTCAGAGCTAGCTCTAGCTCAGCGCCTCGTCGAACTGAAGCAAAACATTGACTTTGAAAAAGCTCAGTTCAAGAAGCATATGGCCAAGCTCAGCGTGCAAGAGGTCAAGAACTTCAAGATCATGCTGCACGAGCTCAAAGAAGCCTTTCTCAAGAAGCGTGAAGAAGCTCAAGGTTGTCGTGAGCGCATGAAGAGCCTGGCTGACAAGTATGTGCAAGCCTACAATGAGCTTGAGAAGCGCAAGGCCCTTGGGCGTCCTGGCATCGACCCCAGGATGGCTGCAAAGAAGAAGAAGAAGCCCGCTATGGCCGAACCCGATGCACCAAGGCAGGAAGCAGATCCCATTGTCTTCCCAACTAGCATGACTGGCTCGAAGCCAAAGGCCAGGTCAACCGCTTTAGAACTAAAGAAGACGAGGACTGCTGAGGCTGAAGCCAGAAAGAGGAAACATCCTGAAGCCTCTGCTACTGCTCCCTGCAAGAAGAAGCGGAAGACCAAAAAGGAACGGGCTTCTCCCACAGAGCCCTTAATTGTTGAACCCATCTCCATGGTTCGCCCAGCCACTGAACATCAAGAGCGCCAACTGACTGTCCATGAGCCTGCTTCCACAGAGGCTCATGAAGCTGAAGACTTTCCAGCAGCTGATCCCACCGCTGCTGAAGACATTGGTCACCATGACCATGTTGAAGATGATGTAGTTCTTCCTCAGATCGAGCACCAACAGGTATCATCGCCTGTGCTAACGCACATCGAACTCATCAGCATTGGTCGTCCTCTGACGCCAATTTCTTAGGATGCATCATGGGCTGATCACCCACAAGCACAAGAGGAAGATGACTTTGAGGCCCAGCCAACTCCAACTCCGCAGGCTTCGCAAAGGACCAAGGCCTCCAGTCTCTGAGTCTGAAGCTAAAGCTGCTGAAGACATTCCGGCTGCATCAGCCGATGAAGAAGAAACCCCAAGAGCTGCTACACCCCCATCTCACCAAGAAGCTGTTCTCGAGGAGAACGTGACTATGACCAACCCTCCAGTTCATCAAGTGGAGTTTGAGAATCTTGAGGCTGCCACCGATGCCACTGACGCTGTCATGACTGAAGCCAATGTGGAGCCTACACCAACAAAAGCACCAGAAGTCAGTGAAGCCAATGATACTACTGCTTCTGTTCCTGCGCCTGCTGCTGGTCCTCAGTTTGACTATCATGTTGAGCACAGGCCTCAGGTACAGAAGCCAATCCCAAGATTGCCTAGGTTTCCAGGTCCTACATTAGCACCTGGATCCTTCAATGTCAACGGCTTCAAAGCAGACAACACTTTCTTCAATAGCTCCAAGAACCCCTACTCAAGGGAAAGAATATCTTCTGATCAGTTCTGGAGCTATCCGCAGCGAAGCTATTACTCCTGCATTCTGTACAATCAAGGTCGCATCTTCCCACATAAGCGTCTTGACATCGAAGCAATAGCTGGTCTGCCATGTCTGGAAGAAGCTCTGGATTGCTTCAAAGAGGTTGGATTGCTGCCGTTTGTCACCGACCAAGACCACTGGAATGAAGAGTTGCTGCTCCAATTCTATGCCACACTTCACATCCATGGGTACAACAGAGATCCGAAGACTTGGGTCCTGGAGTGGATGTCAGGAAATGTTCATCATGAAGCCAAAGCCTTTGATATCATTCAGCTCACTGGTCTGCCCACTCCTGGCGATCTCTACGAACCTGGCTGTCAGATTCACAGTGAAGCTATGGAGAGCATCTTTCAGAAGCCTGAACCAAACATGAGTCAGATGCTCAGTATGATGAAGCCATTTCCACAAGATGCTGCATATCCTAAGGAGTTCCTTGTTGAAGACCTTGAGTATCTGCCAAGGACTATTTATCACATCATAAGGCGAACTCTCTGGCCTATCAAAGGACATTCTCCACATGCCAAGCTAGAAGGTGCAATGAAGACTTTGGTCTTCTATATTCTTCATGGCAAATGCTTCAATGCACAGGACTTCTTCAGCCGCCAACTTGCTGCATCAGGCTCTGATCTTTTTGGCTTGAAGTTCTACGCTCCATGGATAATGCGGCTGATTAAACTCCACTCCGCTATCTCATATCAACCATCTGCTCGCAATCATCGGATCTTTCTGCCTGATGTGGATATGTCCGTTGAATCCATTTATCCTGAGCCTGCCAAGGAGCCTCTTAGTCTTCAGAATGCGGAGCATCAAAGTTTCTCTCAGAACATTGAAGGAGTTGAAGCAGTCCTCTGGCTGGAACTACACGTGCACCTCATCGTGCCCTTACTGAAGCCACCGAAAGCACTATTGGCCAATGACCCAAGAAGCGATCTCGTGTTCTCAACGACCGAGAGCTTCTTGTGGCTCTTCATCAGAAACAGGTAGGCATCATGACTGGCTGAAGCGCCAAATGCAAAGCCTCTTGGTGGATGTCAACTACATTCGCAATCTTGCCACCAAGAATGCCTTTTTTTTCGCATGAAACCTCTCAACGCACATGGAAAGGGCTGACGCTTATGTGCTCTGAAGATGATCTTCAAGAGGATGGCTTCTCTGAACGCTTCAAGTTTGACTCCACACCTCCTCGAAGGGCGGTGCTGCGACGAACTCCATCTCTTGGAGACTCTGAGTTCTCTTCCTTTGCTGCAACTGTGAATGCCAGAGTGATCGAGGACGAAGACGATGCTACTTCACCGCCACCTCCTTCAGCACGCTTCGACACTGCTCCAAGTTCTTCTGCACCGCCGAACACCACCGACGACCCTGCTGCTTCACCTACTCTTCATGGGAACAAGTAGATGCTCTATGTCTTCAAACATTTTTGGTCCTTACTGACAAAAGGGGGAGAAGCATATGAGATTGATAGTCTTCAAGTGGGTCCACATGGGCGGTTGCTTTATATTTTGCCTCGTGTTTACAACTCTCGTTTTGATACATTTGGTTCTATGAGTTGTGACACCTAAACTCGATGGTCGTCTGCTACTTATTTGCTACTTCATGATGCGACGATAAATTCCGCATGTGCGGTGATAAATTCGCACTTAGATCATTTTGCAGACGTCCATTTTCCATTATGCATGTCATTATCTTCACATACCTTCACATGCATAATGAATTGTCATCATAAGTTGAAGAGGATCTCCACGAGTACAACCTGCCATGTGCATTTGCATTCCAAAAGCAAATTACTTATATGCACATCTTCAGGGGGAGCCCTTGCAACTAATGAATACAATTCCTTTACAATTTCACATATTATATTCCCCGTTGAAAACTTCAACTAGTTTGTCATCAATCACCAAAACGGGGGAGATTGTAAGTGCATCTAGTGCCACCCCTAGTTGGTTTTGGAGTATTGACAACAAACCTAGTTGAGGGACTAATGTGTTTGTGAGAATTGCAGGATAACACAGGTAGAAGTCCCTCATTGATTCGGTTTTCCTACCAGAGATGACCCCTAAAAATGTATGAAGACATTGATGTCAAAGGTGGTATATGAAGATATTCTCATTGAAGACTATCACAAGAGAAGACATCGCATGAAGCCTATGGAGCTCGAAGACTCAGATCTTTCGTAGTTCCTTTTCTTCTTTATTGAGTCATAGGAACCACCGTACTGTTAAGTGGGGTCCAAGAGAACCAGTCAGAATGACTGAAGTGATGCTTAACCAAAACCTATGTCTTCGAGTGAAGACTATGAGAGCGAATCTTGTCCAGAGTCGGACAAGTCAGCTTTGTTTATAGCCCAAGTAAAGTTGCCGTGTGTGTTTGTAATCTGACCGTTAGAACACGTGTCAGTTCCTTAGTGACCCAGGGTCATTTCGGACAAATCAGGTCGAGTTGCCTAGTGGCTATAAATAGCCCACCCCCTACAACCATAAACGGTTGGCTGCTCAGAGTTAGAGTACGGCTTTTGTCGTTTGAGAGCAACCCACCTCGAAGCCTTTGAGAGAGAATTCCTTGCGGGATAAAGCCCTAACCACCCAGAGCCAAAGAGTGTTAGGCATCACTTAAGTCTTCTTGTCTGTGTGATCTGAAGACTTATTACACTTGAGGACTGTGAATCCTCCAGCCGGTTAGGCGTCGCGTTCTGAGCATCCAAGAGACATTGTGGATGACCGGTGAACAAAGTCTGTGATGGTTTGGGAGTCTACCTTGAAGACTTACCAGAGTGATTGGGCGAGGTCTGTGTGACCTTAGCTCAAGGGGAATACGGTGAGGACTGGGTGTCCTGAGCTGCGTGTTCAGGACTGGGAGTCCGGACGTGTGTCCTCAGGTTTAAATACCTAGCCGCCATAACCAGACGTACAGTTGTCACAACAACTGGAACTGGTCCAACAAATCATTGTCTTCAATGAGTCACTGGTTTCATCCTTCCCTTCCCTTTACTTTCTGTTGGTCCTTGTGAAGTCATTGTATGATTGCACTATCTTCTGTCTTCACTGAGTGACTGCTTGTTCTGATCGGCTTCATAATATCTTCCTACCTGATCCTTACTACCTAGCTGCTATTAGTCATTGTGCTTTCACTTCATTGAATACTTGACTATGGTTTGCCTAGTGTAGTCTACCTTCCGCTGCATGGTAATAGGTTTATTTCTATCGTTTGGCTTCGAAACTTCTACGTTTTGAAGACTTTCATAAAAATCGCCTATTCACCCCCTCCTCTAGTCGATATAACGCACTTTCAATTATGATGCCTCCTATGCGGTTGTTTATGTATATATGTATATAACCTGAAAGTTTGCAGTCATCGGCTTCAGCCCCCACGCATATAATGCGGGATTCTTCGCAAAAAACGCGTATTCACACTTGATCCAACGTCTTGGTCCATTAAGGAGGTGGTAGCGCGGTGAACAAGGCAATCAGACTATATTGCCTTAACACTTTCACTTAGCCATAGGAGTTTGACGGCGGGACTACTATATAGCCCCTGGTACCTCCACGCTCGTCCGAATACGATGCGCGTACGTACATGACCGGGAAACGGCCCTTCGTTAATGCGGAGGAATCCTGAAGATTCCGCTAAGTCATCGAGTGGTTGACTAGTCTCGCGCATTATCATGACAGACAGTTTTCGGCTTTCTCTACTGAGGTGCTCATCCGGATGAACCAGGGCACAATCACAGTAGTTCTCCCGGTGCCGCCTTAGCCGATAGAGCGGAACGTAAGGCAGCAAAACACGGGAGCCGGGCAAACCCAACATTTGACCAAAGACATGATTCGGAGCTGATGCATATAAGGCCAAACTCGCGATGATGAACACTCCCTAAGGTATTCGGTCTTTATAACATATGTCGAGCAGAACAATGCCCTTAATAATAAACCCCAAGTGTCCAGGTATGTGCAATATTCTTACGTGGCGAAATGCCAATAACACCAGCATCCTTCTCGGTTGTATTGAGTGTCCAGAGGATGTGAACAGAGACAGTAAAAAAGGTTTACACAGGGTCTTAATATGAAAAGAAACCTTTGAGCGGGTCCCTGCAGCACGTCTGCGCCTGTGTCTCCGTTGTGACGTGTCCTGGACGGGTGTAGCACGATTGTCATCTGTAAAAGAGAAGATCTTAGGTGAAAGTTGTCGTGCCAAAAAAATTGGTTATTCTCGATAAACCATTAAAATTCAAGATAAGTCAAGTTGAGCCGAACTAGCCCTGATTACATGCGGGAAGCCCCTGGTACCGTCTATTAGGGTTTAACCATCAAACCAATCTCAGGTATATCTAGTGATGCGCCGGACTCGTCTAACCGTGTCCGTGGTCTTGATGACTTGTTATTTATCATGGTTGGTGAGGCCGTCTAGTGCTCGGCTGTTAAAACCGCCGCACGTTCTTCCGCGCGTAGAGAACGCTCAACATTTCCACTAACTGTGATGGTGCCACGTGGACCGGGCATCTTAAGCTTATGAGAAGCGTAATGCGGTACTGCATTAAAACGAGCGAAAGCCGCTCTTCCGAGTAGTGCTTGATAGCCGCTGCGGAATGGAGCGATGTCGAAGGTTAACTTTTCGCTTCAGAAGTTGTCGGGAGAACCGAATACAACCTCTAGTAATAGAGGCCCGTGCAGCGGGCCTCTGGGCCTAGTATTAGTCCCTTGAAGGTAGTATTATTGTGGCTGATTTTTGTCGGGTCTATCCCCATTTCACGAACTGTGTCCTGATATATCAGATTAAGACTACTGCCACCGTCCATAAGGACTCGTGCAAGATGGTATCCGTTTATTATTGGGTCTAACACCAAGGCAGCCAATCCTTCATGCCGGATGCTTGTCGGGTGATCCCTGCGATCAAAAGTGATCAGGTAGGCCAACCAGGGGTTGAACTTAGGGGTGACGGGCTCTACGGCACGTATGCCTCGGAGTGCATGTTTGCTTCTCCTCTTCGTCACGTGGATCATGTTTACTGTTTTAACCTCTGGTGGGAATTTTTTCTGTCCTTCAGTGCTTTGCTGGCGAGGTTCGTCCTCGTCTTCGTTTGGTGTCTTCCTCCCCTTGTGTTCGGCGTTTAGCTTACCAGCCTGCTTGAAGACCCAGCATTCTCTGTGGGTGTGATTTGCAGGTTTGTCGAGGGTGCCATGAATCTGACATAGGTTGTCTAGAATCTTGTTTAGGCTGGACAGTCCATCTCTGCTGCCTTTGAAAGGCTTTTTCTGCTGACCTGGTAGAGAGCCCCTGAATCCAGCGTTTACCGCCGTATTATCTGGGCTATCTTCTTTATTTCAACGCATGTTTTTACGGCATCATGGTTTTCCATTGCCATCCCTGACTTTGGATGTGCTTGGGTCGTTGGTGCTACTGTGGGCTAACCAACTATCTTCGCCCGCGCAAAAGCGGGTCATGAGGCTTGTTAGGGCTTCCATTGTTCTCGGTTTTTCTTGGCCGAGGTGTCTGGTGAGCCATTCGTCTCGGACGCTGTGCTTGAAAGCTGCTAAGGCTTCGGCGTCCGGGCAGTCGACGATTTGGTCCTTCTTAGTGAGAAACCTGTTCCAAAGCTTTCGGGCTGACTCTTCGGGCAGTTGAATTATATGACTTAAATCATCTGCATCCGGAGGTCGGACATAGGTCCCTTGAAAATTAGCCCGAAAAGCATCCTCTAGCTCCTCCCAACTTTCAATTGAGTTTACGGGGAGGCTTTTCAGCCAGTGCCGAGCTGGTCCTTTAAGCTTGAGGGGCAAGTACTTGATGGCGTGGAGATCGTCTCCGCGAGCCATATGGATATGGAGGATAAAGTCCTCAATCTAGATCCCAGGGTCTGTGGTCCCGTCGTACGCCTCTATGTTCACTGGTTTGAATCCTTCTAGAAATTCGTGGTCCAGCACCTCATCGGTGAAACATAGGGGGTGTGCGGCACCCCTGTATTTGGAGGTATCATGGCGTTCGGACAGTTGTAGTATTCGGTTTTGATTTTTTGCGGGAGCGCGCTTCCGAGATCCATAGATGGATATGGCCATACTGGATTTTTGGTGCAAGTCATCACGTAGATCGTGTGTTGACTTATGTGCGGCCTTGTTAGCCACTCTATCGCGGCCACAAGGTGGTTGATCCGGCCGGTTGGCCGTTTTATTTTTCGGCTGTGTGGGCTCTACAGCCTCATCGTCGAATTCAGGCAATAGCTTGCGCTTCGGATAGCTCTTTGTGTGGTAACTTCCACCATACTTTTCTTCGTTGTCGAGCACTTTGTTCCACCTGCTGTTGCGCGTATTTTGTGCGGCATTAAGCCTTTGCTTCTGCTTCTTCAGACTCCTCGCTGTGGCAATAATCCTTCTGCGGATGTTCTCTTGTTCCAAGTGTGTTTCCAAGATGATGTATGCATCTTCGTCTGGACCGTTTTCCTCCCTGTAGGGAGGTTGATGAGCTTTATCCTCGGCGTAGCTGTGTTTGGATGTCGGATCCTTGTTGTGTTCGTGTTTGGAGTTTCATCGTGCTTTGCCGCTGAGTCAATGTTGTCGTTTCCTCTGGAGTCGACTGGAGTTGTCGGGTGGTAGGTGCGACATATGCCAACGGGTGGCTTATCATTGTGGGAGCCAGTAAGACGTCGCCGGTGCCTGGAAGCGGGATGAGGCGAAGACATGCACGCCGGCGAATCTTACCCAGCTTCGGGGCTCTCTGTGGAGATAACACCCCTACTGCTGCTCTGCGGGGTCTCCGCATGATCACTAGATGAACAAGTAGCTACATGATGGACCTTGAGCTGTTTGGCGAGAGGAGGAAGAAGGGCTCTGCCCGCTCTCTTCTCCTCCCTATGTGGTGTTTAAAACCAGCAGGGATCAACCCTTTGCATGGGTGTCCCGGGGGGTTTATATAGGCCTACCCCCGGGGATATTATGGTCATTCGGCTGGGCGCGGGGCCCGGCCGTCTGTGTCTACACTCGCCGGCTTCCGCGCCGACTGCTGGGGCCCGCCGGCTGGTGGGTCCCACCGGCTGCCGGCTCTTTGGTCGACAGGCAGGCCCCACTATCCAGGGCCTTGTCGGTGGCTGGTTACTGTTGCTCAATCCTGGTGACGAAGGCTTCGCCGAGGTGGGCGTGGCTACAGTGCCGCCGTCCGGCGGGTGATTGCTGTAGCCTCACCACGTCTTGTCTCCTTAATGGGGCGTCCCCTTCGAGGGGGTGGCAAGCCGGATGTGGAGAGCCGGCTCTGTCTTGGGCCGACTAGGGGAGGCCGGGCCGCCTTTGGGTGTCTCTCTGCCTGAAGGGGCCCACCGCCCGTGGGCCACTCCGGCGGCCCGTCGTGGATGACATCAGGGTGAACGTGGCAACAGTGCCGCGCCAGACGGGTCATGGCCACCCGTACGGCGCACTGTGCCAGGCGTGCTCCGGGATTTGGGGGTGGCAAGCTTTACTGTAGCCACACCCCATCACATCGCCGTTATGTGGGTGCAGACTTCGAGGGTACGATCTTGACCACTTTATGGGAGCCGGCTTCTTGGAGTCGGCCTTCTCACGGCCAGCTCCTCGGAGCCGGCCCTCCCGTGACTTTCTTCATGACGGCTGAAGTCGGGCCGCCTTCCGATAGTCGGCCTGGGAAACAGCCGGCGAGGGGAAGGCGGCCCCATGTCTTGGATTCTTGAGGGCCGGATGGGCTCGTAATAATTTTTTCAGAAGGGCCAGGGGGAGCCGGCTTGGCTACCCATGGTTATTTCCTCCGACAGGAGTGTTATTTTCTCTTGCGCTGTTATCGCTGCTTTTGCTATGGCGAGACTTAGAGCGGCGCCACTGACGTAGGCGCTTGCGTTGCTTTTTGGAAGGGTCATCCTCCGCTGTCTTGCCGCCATTGCCAACTTTGGGTGTATCCACCATGTATATGTCATGTGATGAGTTGGCGGTCCAGCGCCCTGTGGGCGTTGGTTCCTTTTCGTCTCCTGCATCGTCGTCCATACTGCCGATGTCTTCGGAGTCGAAATCGAGCATGTCGGTTAAATCGTCGATAGAGGCTACTGAGTGGGTGGTGGGTGGGCAGCGAATTTCTTCGTCGCCCGCATCCCATCCTAGCCGGACATAGTTCGGCCAAGGTTCTCCTGACAAAGAGAGGGACCTTAATGAATTTAGCACATCGCCGAAAGGCGAGTGCTAAAAGATATCTGCGGAGGTAAACTCCATGATCGGTGCCCAATCGGATTCGATGGGCACGGATGCAGGCGGTTCGGAGCCCGTGGCCGGGGACGAATCCAATGGTTTGGCAACATGGCTCTCGTAAGGGGTGAAGTAAGTATCCGACTCTATCGGCACTGAGAGTGCGGCCTCCCTGGCGGGGTCTATCCACCCGTCCTCGGATGGCAAAATTTGCTCCGGATTGAGGGCCAGAGTAGTTTCATGTGTGATCTCTCGAACACTGTCCGACGACAGAGCTAAATCATGCTCGTCGTGATCGTGCGGCGCACCTAACATGAGCTCGAATCCATCGAAGATCAAGTCTCCACGGATATCGGCAATGTAATTCAAGTTTCCGAACCTGACCTGGTGGCCAGGGGCGTAGCTCTCGATCTGCTCCAGATGGCCAAGCGAGTTGGCCCGCGGGGCGAAGCCGCCGAATATGAAGATCTGTCCGGGGAGGAAAACCTCACCCTGGACCGCATCGTTACCGATGATCGAAGGAGCCATCAAGCCTTACGGTGACGGCACAGTGGAACTCTCAATGAAAGAACCAATGTCGGTGTCAAAACCGGCGGATCTTGGTTAAGGGGTCCCGAAATGTGCGTCTAAGGCGGATGGTAATAGGAGGCAGGGGAGACCATGTTTACCCAGGTTCAGGCCCTCTCGATGGAGGTAATACCCTACGTCCTGCTTGATTGATCTTGATGATATGAGTATTACAAGAGTTGATCTACCACGAGATCGTAGAGGCTAAACCCTAGAAGCTAGCCTATGGTATCATTGTTGTTGTCCTACGGACTAAACCCTCCGATTTATATAGACACCGGAGGGGCTAGGGTTACACAGAGTCGGTTACAAGGGAGGAGATCTACATATCCTTATTGCCAAGCTTGCCTTCCACGCCAAGGAGAGCCCCATCCAGACACGAGACGAAGTCTTCAATCTTGTATCTTCATAGTCCAATAGTCCGGCCAAAGGATATAGTCCGGCTGTCGGGAGACCCCCTAATCCAAGACTCCCTCACATATTATAGTTCATCACGAAGCTCTTGTTGCTTGGTGGCAGTGATTGAATAACTCTGTAAATGACACTATCATCAGGAAAATTAACTCCCAGTTGAGTCAAGTGGTTGTGGTACCCAGACATTCTGAGTTTATGTTCATTGACAAAACTATTCTCCTCCATTTTGCAGCTGTAGAACTTATTGGAGACTTCGTATCTCTCAATCCGGGAATTTTCTTGAAATATTAACTTCAACTCCTGGAACATCTCATATGCTCCATGACGTTCAAAACGTCGTTGAAGTCCCGGTTCTAAGCCGTAAAGCATGTCACACTGAACTATCGAGTAGTCATGAGTTTTGCTCTGCCAGGTGTTCATAACATCTGGCGTTGCTCCTGCAGTGGGTTTGTCACCTAGCGGTGCTTCCAGGACATAATTCTTCTGTGCAGCAATGAGGATAATCCTCAAGTTATGGACCCAGTCCGCGTAGTCGCTACCATCATCTTTCAACTTAGCTTACTCTAGGAACGCATTAAAATTCAATGGAACAACAGCACAGGTCATCTATCTACAACAACATAGACATGCAAAATACTATCAGGTAGTAAGTTCAAGATAAATTAAAGTTCAATTAATCAAATTAATTAAGAACTCCCACTTAGATAGACATCCCTATAATCATCTAAGTGATAATGTGATCCATATCAACTAAACCATGTCCGATCATCACGTGAGATGGAGTAGTTTTCAATGGTGAACATCACTATGTTGATCATATCTACTATATGATTCACACTCGTCCTTTCGGTCTCAGTGTTCCGAGGCCATATCTGCATATGCTAGACTCGTCGAGTTTAACCCGAGTATTTCGCATGTGCAAAACTGACTTGCACCCATTGTATGTGAACATAGAGCTTACCACACCCGATCATCACGTGGTGTCTCGGCATGATGAACTATAGCAACGGTGCATACTCAGGGAGAACCCTTGTACCTTGAAATTTAGTGAGAGATCATCTTATAATGCTACCACTGGACAAAGAAAAATAAGATGCATAAAGTATACACATTCACATGCAATCAATATAAGTGATATGATATGGCCATCATCATCTTGTGCCTTTGATTTCCATCTCCAAACCACCGTCATGATCGCCATCGTCACTGGCTTGACACCTTCATCTCCATCGAAGCATCGATGTCGACTCGACAACTATTGCTTTTACGACTATCGCTACCGCTTAGTGATAAAGTAAAGCAATTACATGGCGATTGCATTTCATACAATAAAGCGACAACCATATGGCTCCTGCGAGTTGCTGATAACTCTACTACCAAACATGATCATCTCATACAATAAAAATAGCATCATGTCTTGACCATATCACATCACAACATGCCCTGCAAAAACAAGTTATATGTCCTCTACTTTGTTGTTGCAAGTTTTACGTGGCTGCTACGGGCTAAGCAAGAACCGTTCTTACCTACGCATCAAAAACCACAACGCGGTATAGTGATTGCTTTTTGATCATCAGAAAGAACCCTGTTCATTGAATCCGATTCAACTAAAGTTGGAGAAACTAACACCCACCAGCCACCTGTGTGAAGCACGTCGGTAGAACCAGTCTCGCGTAAGCGTACACATAAATGTCAGTCCGAGCTGCTTCATCCAACAATACAGCTGAATCAAGAATCAACTAGTGATGGCAAGCAATATGTATATACCCATGCCCACAACTCCTTTGTGTTCTACTCATGCATATAACACCTACGCATAGACCTGGCTTGGATGCCACCGTTGGGGAACGCAGTAATTTCAAAAAAATCCTACGCACACGCAAGATCTATCATGGTGATGCATAGCAACGAGAAGGGAAGAGTGTTGTCCACGTACCCTCGTAGGCCATAAGTGGAAGCATTATGACAATGCGGTTGATGTAGTCGAACGTCTTCACGATCCGACCGATCCTAGCACCGAAAGTACGGCACCTCCGCGATCTGCACACGTTCAGCTCGGTGACGTCCCGCGAAATCTAGATCCAGCTGAGTGTCAAGCAAGAGTTTCGTCAGCACGACGGCATGATGACGGTGATGATGAAGCTACCGGAACAGGGCTTCGCCTAAGCACTGCAACGATATGACCGAGGTGGATTATGTTGGAGGGGGCATCGCACATGGCTAAACAATGTCAACTTGTGTGTTCTAGGGTTCCCCGCTGCCCCCGTATATAAAGGAGCAAGGGGGTAGGCCGGCCGGCCCTAGGGCGCACCAAGGAGGGGAGGAATCCTCTTCCTAGTAGGAGTAGGATTCCTCCTTTCCTAGTGCTACTAGGAGGGGGAAGGAAGGAGTGGGAGAGAGGAAGGAAAGGGGGGCCACCCCCCTCCTAGTCCAATTCGGACCCCAGGGGGAGGGTCGCGTGGCCTGTCCTGGCAGCCCCTCTCTCTCCACTAAGGCCCATCTAGGCCCACTAGTTCCCTAGGGGGTTCCGGTAACCCTTTGGCACTCCGGTTTCTCCGAAATCACCCAGAACACTGAAGGTGTCCGAATATAGCCGTCCAATATATCAATCTTTATGTCTTGACCATTTCGAGACTCCTCGTCATGTCCATGATCACATCTGGGACTCCGAACAACCTTCGGTACATCAAAACACATAAACTCATAATACCGATCGTCACTGAACGTTAAGCGTGCGCACCCTACGGGTTCGAGAACTATGTAGACATGACCGAGACTCATCTCCGGTCAATAACCAATAGTGGAACCTGGATGCTCATATTTGTTCCTGCATATTCTACGAAGATCCTTATCAGTCAAACCGCAATCAACATACAGTGTTCCCTTTATCATCGGTATGTTACTTGCCCGAGATTCGAACATCGGTATCTCAATACCTAGTTCAATCTCATTACCGGCAAGTCTCTTTACTCGTTCTGTAACGCAACATCCCGTAACTAACTCATTAGTCGCATTGCTTGCAAGGCTTATAGTGATGTGCATTACCGAGGGGGCCCAGAGATACCTCTCCAATACATGGAGTGACAAATCCTAATCTTGATCTATGCCAACTCAACAAACACCATCGGAGACACCTGTAGAGCATCTTTATAGTCACCCAGTTATGTTGTGACGTTTGATAGCACACTAAGTGTTCCTCCGGTATTCGGGAGTTGCATAATCTCATAGTTATAGGAACATGTATAAGTTATGGAGATAGCAGTAGCAGTAAATTAAACGATCATTGTGCTAAGCTAACGGATGGGTGAAGTCAATCACATCATTCTCTAATGATGTGATCCCGCTTCATCAAATGACAACTCTGTGTCCATGGCTAGGAAACTTAACCATCTTTGATTGACAAGCTAGTCAAGTAGAGGCATACACTACAAATAAAAAGACAAATCCGTGAAATTTTGGGCCGAATGAAAAAAATTATGTCATACTTCTGACACTTCTATCACAATAATTATGACAAAACACGGCATCATCATAGATGTGGTGGGGTCCTACTTCTATGACAAAAAATCATGACAGAAAATGGGCTTTTCATCCTAGGCGGGCCGGAGACGCAGGTGCATGACATTCTTTGGGCCGTCCATGACAGTAAAAATCGTGGTAGAAGCAAGGGCACGAAAAATATCGGTGAGTCCCCGGTTAAGGTGGGTTGTCGGCGGCCGAGCGATGCGGGTTTCTCTCGTACGTACGCGGGCGTGTGTGCAAGGCGTTGGGCTCTAACTGAACCCGAGCTATTGCACTGCAGGCTACGTGTTACTGAACCCGAGCGATCGATCGATGGCTGTTAACTAAACCCGATCGAGCGATTCCTTCGCTACTGCTGCTAACTGAAGCCGATCGATGCTGCCTCTGGATGAACAGTGAGCGTTGCTGCTAACTGAAGCCGATCGATGTTGCCTCTAGATGAACAGGACCCCGTGGTGTTGCCTCTGGATGAACAGTACCCCGATCGATGAACAGGACCCTGTGGAGGGCAGGATGAACAGGACCACCCCGTGGAGGGCAGGATGAACAGTAGACGGTGGAGGGCAGGATGAGCAGTAGCCCGTGGAGGGGTGGTTGAACAGGAGCCCATGGAGAGGGCTGGTTGAACAGTAGCCGGTGGAGTAGTGCGTGGTGGAGGCTGGATGAACAGGAGCCCGTGGATGAACAGTCACAGGTGGAGGCTGGAGGAGGTCGACGGTGGATGAACAGTAGCCCATGGAGGTTGGAGGGGGTCGACGGTGGAGATGAGAAGTATCCCATGGAGTCCTGTTTTGCGGTACGCCACACCCCTCCCGATGAACAGGACCCCCGTTTCAACCGTAGCGCTCCAACACAAGTCTGTTTCCTCCGTTTTGCGGTATGCAACACCCCTCCTGATCAACAGGACCCCCGTTTCGACCGTAGGAGGTCCGTCTCCTCTGTTTTGTGGTACACCACACCCCTCCCGATCAACAGAACCCCCGTTTCGACCGTAGGAGGTCTGTTTCCTCCATTTTGCGGTACGCCAGACCCCTCACGATGAACAGGATCCCGTTTCGAACGTGGCCGGTCGAACACAAGGCTGTTTCCTCTGTTCTACGGTATGCCAGGCCTCGTTTCCATCGGCAGTTCTGTCCAAGCCCTCCCGATTAACACGACGATGCATTCCGTTCCGATCCAGCCGGTTGGCTCCCCATGAACATGACGATGACGCTGTTTCTCCGTTCCGGCCCAGCCATGTACACGAGCCCTGGCCATACGTATGCGCGAGTAGGTGTTCGAGACCCCGCCCGTATGTACGTACGTGCCCGTATTTAATTTCTTGCACCCTGGCTGTTGTACGTGCGTGTACATGCTACGTGCGCGCCTCTGCTACGACACGTGCGCGGCTCTACATCGACCAGTATGTACGTACACGTTCGCGACCAGAATGAGAATGCTACGTACGCTTCGATCAGGTGGGTCCTGACTGTCAGGCACTTCCTTGTGTGCGAAGATGTAGCTGGTAGGTCCCAGCTGTCAGGGGGGCGAATCGTTTTTTTTTGCCCGGACGGACGTCCTTGCGTGCGAAGATGTAGCAGGTGGGTCCCAACAGTCAGGGGGAAAGGTTTTTTTCGTGAAATATGGTGGCCCGTATGGTGAGTCCCCATTGTCAGGTGGAGGAATAATTATTTTGCGCGTAATAAGGAGGCACTTCCTTGCTGCAGCCGTGCACCCAGCTGTCAGCCTCTCCACGTACAGTTGACATCCGATGGAAGCCGTTCCTTGACCACGTTGACCACGCCGCACCGACAGCACCAGGGCGGTGGACGACGGTGAGGCCTAGGAAGGGGACGACATGGAGCCGGGGAATACGCGGCAGTGGATGCTCACGCATAGAGGAGTACGAGGGTTCACTGGTTTGCTGTGGTGTGAGGCTGCCATCGCCGCAGAATAACAGGGGGTGTGGGTGAGTAGAGGGATGGCCTGGCCAGCGGGGGGAATAGTAGGGCGCGGTGAGGCATCCATGGCAGCACAGCCGGCCACGGGAGGCAGGAGCATGCGGCACGACCGGCGCTGCTTTGGGCGGCTGGAGCAACAAGACCAGAGGTTGAAGTAGCACTACGGCCGTTGGATGGACATCGTATGGTCACTGGAGCTAGAATCGTTCATATTGACTAAGTTGAGAAAGCACTCTGTCACCGTCAACTTAGTAGGCCCACAAGTCAGCCTCCCACCAAGGTGGGTCCCTACTAGAAGGGTGAGTATTCATTCATTTGTGAGTAATAAGGAGGCACTTCCTTGCGTGCGAAGATATAGCTGGTGGGTCCGACCTGTTAGCGGTGGGAACGTTTTTTTTGCGAAATACAGAGGCCCTTCTGGTGGGTCCTAGCTGTCAGGTGGAGGAATCATTATTTTGCGCGTAATAAGGAGGCATTTCCTTGCATGCGGCCGTGCACCCAGCTGTCAGCCTCTCCACGCACAGTCTACTTCCGATTTTATTGTTAAGAAATTATTTTTATAAGTTAACAAGACGTGGGATATTGTTTTCTTACATATGTAAGTATCTGTTAAATATATGATGACAATAACAATAATATATAATAACATATAAAATAATTTAAATATATATAATACAGTTAGAAGGGAAACATAAGTTGGACCAGGCGTTCCTATTCTTATATAGAAAAATAGAATAGACCTCCGTGTTTTCTTCAAAAAAACATAAATTGGGCTGCCGATGTTTCACGAAAAATAAAACCTCGAATGGGAGGTCCATAGGTCGGTCGATACATGACGGCCCTCAAGAAAATACAAACAGCCTTATGGACCTCCCATCCGAGGTCGTGGGCTGCGCATGTTAAAAAAGAAAACCAAGACGGGGCTGCCCAAAACCCAGCTGATACTTGCTGCCCCAGTGATAATAAATGATACCTGCTAGCTCCCCGGCTTCGTTGTGAATTTGTCTCCTATAGTAACTACGTTGAAGCACCTAAAAATGTAACTATGTTGACAAACCCATGGGCCCCAATGTCAGTATAGCATTAGGAGGAAGTATTTTTTTTGATGAGGCACTTGCTTGCATACGGTCATAGACCTGGTGGGTCCTGACTGTCTGCTTCTCCACGTACAATCCTCTCCAGATTCCACTCGTTTGTTCAACATGTTCACAACGGCAGACAACGGCGTCGCGGCGAGCGCACAAAGGCGCAGAAACAGATCCGACAACCTGAGGAAGTGCCTTATTACTAACAAAACAACTGAACTAGCCTAGTGGCCGGGTGACACTACCCGACAGCTGTTCCGCCCGGTTTCGATTCCACCTATGTAGAGAAAATATCACCAAATTTTTTGCCTCTGCCTTTATTGACATGTGCGTCCCAATTGTCATCTACGTACACCACGTCCTACACTTGCCCAAACATCATCCCTCGTTTTCTCTGTTTTTCGCACACTCGACATTGTGTGGGCATTTTGAAAGTAGCATATTTTTTTGACGGTGCATTATATGAAGATGTGCTATGCATGAATGTTGATCAGCATGATGTTAACTGGCTGGTAGTTCCAGTTTCGACCATGAATAAAACTTCCAGCATGATGTTAACACTGTTTGAAAAGGTCGTGTAATATAAATGCTCTGCCTCTGAAAGTTGTTGTTTCTTATCTGAAACTGAACTTGGAGTTTCTTATCTGAAACTAAAACTTGCAGTTTCTTCTCTGAGAATCACATTGTCTGGACTTTTATACTCCTATGAAACTACATTTTTTAAGTGCTAAAAATAGATCTCTACAATTCATAAAATACTTCATATGGTCAATACTACAAATCTGAAATTCAAAAGACATTCATATCTGAAAGTACTCTCAAAATACACAACAGAAAACACAATTCACAACCTGCAAATACTAACAACCCTAAGCTCCTCCTGACAATTCACAACCTGCCCGACTAGTCCTCGGCGGCAGACAGCCGCCCCGTGAGACGATATGAACGGCAAGGGAGAGGATGGTAGGGAAGCGTCATCGGGCCAACTGTTTTTCTCCTCTTGTAGTTGGGTTCGGTCGACGAAGACTCCACCAGCTCGCTCTGGCACGTCACCCTCACAAACGGCACCCTGTAGATGCTCGATCCTTCAATCTCTGGTGGATGCTCCATCTGGGATCAATACTCCCACCACCGCTCCCTCACGATCAAATTCGGTGAATCTGTTTGCTCCATGGCCCAGAGGAGCAGCTCTATGTACTCCCGCACGACTCCCTCCGAGAGTATAGCTGCCTTTTCGATCTGTTGCAGATATTTGTCCATGGATGTCACCGTCGCCACTAGTTGGTCCTTGTTCTCAAACCAAGACTATATCTCCAACATCCTAGCTAGCTTCACAGTGTTTCCATCTACGATCCTCACGTATCGGTTGTACTCCTCCTTCGATCTACTTCTCCATAGCACCTTCACACGCCGGCGGTGGTTGTTGAATGGAATAGCAGAGGAGCATCGCAGGTTTTGGTTTAGAATGCGAGAGGAGTAATGCTGGTTTTGGATTGGAACAGGAGAGGAGGGGCGGTGGTTTTGAAATGGAAGAGGAGAGGAGCGCCGTTGGATTTAGATTGGAACAGGAGAGGAGCGGCAGTGGTTTAAGAGGAGAAGATCGGAAGAGCGACGCTGGTCTTGGAAGTTTTTTTTTGTTTTGTGTATTTTGCATCAAAGTTTGACCACGTACTGTATTTTACAAGCAAAATGTGAATGCATGTCACCAAAAATTGTATCGTTTGGTTCGTACCTGGATGTACTTTCAAATTATATTATTTTTGCAACGTATAACATGTATTTTATTTGCGAAAATCATGGTCAATTATGACCCAGAATAAAAGGGAGACTAGTTAATGTGGGGTCGCTTTCTTAATTGAAGGGTAAATTGATTTTGATTTTGATCTAGTCACAGCGCGCCGGCCCTCTCGTCCAATCCTAAATCGCTGCCGCATGCTCCTCTCCCTCTTCTCCATTGCAAAACCACCTCCTCTCCTCTCCATCATCTCCGTTCCAAAACCACCGTCTCGCCTCTCCCTCTTCTCCATTACAGAAACACCTCCTCTCTCCTCGGACGAGGATCCCCTGACGTAGCCCATCCTGCCATTGAGACACTGACACATGGGTCCCCCCAAGCGTGGGGCCCACCTGTCAGCGACCGAAAGGCGAGGGAACCTCTCCTCTCAATCATCTCCATTCCAAAACCACCATCTCGCCTCTCCCTCTTCTCTATTGCAAGACCATCATCTCTCCTCCCATCTTCCAAAGCTAGCACCGGACCACTCAGAAGGACATCTATGGAGGGGATGCAGCAGCGAATCTGGCAGATCGCCGGCGGTGACCAAGCAAAGTTAGCCAGGTTGAAGGAGATCCTTACTTGGTTTTACAATGAGTGGGAGATTTCGAGGACGGTGAGGGCCATGTGGCAATGTATGCGAAAGAGCAAGACGACGGCGATGAGGGCGGTGATGTACTCCTTGGCGGCAGTAACACCGCAATCCTTCGAGTTCATAGATTATCTCCTCTGGGCGATGGAGCACACAGATTCGCCCGAGGCAAAAGTCAGGCGGAGGTGGTGGGCGTACAGGTCGAAGGTCGAGCACCCATAGGATAACGAATTGATCGAGGACGGTGTGTCGTTCGTTAGGGTGCAGAGCCAGCCGGAGCCACAGGAGTATTCATTCTCCCACTGCAAGAGGAGGCCGGATGGCGCAACGTCGCTTCCCCGCCGTTCTCGACGGTTCCCTCGATGCTTGCCTCATTTCAATGGCGTCGGTAGGGTTTAAGGTAAGCTTCGCACTAACCTAATCTTCCATCTGCTCATGCTTACAATCAGTGTGACAACTAATAAAAATCATGCTTACAATCAGTCTCCGAGTACTATGCCAATCACCCTAAAATAGCTCTAGTCCTTTGTGTCAAAATTGTGACACTGTGTACAAATAAAGAAAACTAGACTGGCGCTTGTTTCACAAAAGAGTACACCCCTAGAAAACTGCCAATATAAGCTACTAGTGTTTTTTAAGTCTAAGCTACTAGTATTTGGTTAGAGGATTTGTTGCCGAGAAAGATCCGTCCATAGTGAGTGCCACACATCCCACTGATGGTGGTGGATGCCAATGCTTAGATGGAGCAGGTTGGTGTCGGTAATTTTTACTTGGCACCTGGCACTCTGCATATATGCCGGTTCCATCCGTACATTTGTGCAGTTCCACCAAAATGCAGCTGAATAACCCTGTTTGCACAGATAATGAAAAGGTGTGACTATATTATAGTGGCACTAGCTGATGAAACATACGCTAATAGACAGAAGAAAATATTACATCATACTGGAAATCGACCGAAGTCTCCCCGATACACCTTCTGCCAGTGATGAACATCAGTGACACTGGTTTCAAGCAGGTGGCAAACGAGGTGTACCATGGAGAACAACTAAAATTAAGCACCCCAGTTTGCAGAAATGCTTAAACATTAACAATGGGACTAGTTGATGAAACATACATTAACAAAGAGAAGCACTTTCTTTATCTACATTGGAAATGAAATGATAGAGAGGACACTCGCTCTATTTTAACTGTATTATTACTTCATTTTATCAGTGACACTAGGGTCGAGCAGGTGGCAAACGAGGTGTACCGTGCGTCGCAAGGATGATGGCCGGGGTGCTTAGACTGGGATGCTGAAGCTGGCTCTTTCAGTCCCTATCTTCCCCCTGATGTTTCTTTGGTAGCATTTGGGTTGTAATCCAAACTTGGTCGAGCTGGTGTTGCGTCCCCCTACCTGCCTAGCTTATGTGGCGAACTTGTCACCTGCTAGTACTCAGTCCATTCTAGTAGTAGTTGCATAACTGCCCGTTTACACTGAGATGTTGTCGGATAATGGTTCTCTATGGTTGGGTTTCTTTAATGAAATTGGAGGGAACCCCCTCTTTCGATATATTAAAAAAACAGTGGCACTAGCGGTGCCAAAACATTGCCTCAAATTAATAGTGCCACTAGATTAAGGTGCAAAATAATAACATTACTGCTTTATCATGGCAGTGCCAAAACAGTAGCACAAGAGCAGGATCAACATGCAGGATCTTTGGCAAACGGTCAGACCAAAAAGGAACATACCTCATGATGGGAACCATATCTGCAGTGAACGCCATCGTAGAAGGGGTGACACCCGTCACCAACATGGATGATTCAATTCATGGGACCTTTTGGTGCAGTTCACCTAAAATGAAGCAATGTCCCATGAGCTAGCAGCTTCTTCTTCTTCTTCTTTTAAGAAAAGGCCTCCAGCCTCGGTTCCATTTCCATCAGAAAATGAAACCCACATAGCTTCTTCATTGGTTGCAATAAAATTGAGCAACGTCATGGTTGGTCATGAAGCTCCTAGAGAGTAGGAGGACTTGGACAGATGCATCTCTACCGAAAAGAAGCAACTTATCTTAATGGGAAATTTAGCAGGACATGAAAAAAAGTGCCATTGATTCATATTACTGGAGGCATTACATTGAAAACAACATTGGTTTAACGTGTCCTTACTTTTAACAGTGCGACTGCACCATTTTACCAGTGGCATTACATAAGAGCGGCTCAGGGCAACAAACATCAGAAGAGGATATCTGGGTTGGTCCCATTTTTGTTCAGTATATAGCCACCTTAGCAAATCTAGTGCTGGACTTACTTTGTTGACTTGTCCGACAGTCCCCACTTTCTTTCCTTTTTCAACCAATAGATAGGGTTTATATTGAGTTTGTACTGCGTTCCCTTTATTTCCCTATTAGACCTAGAGACCAGTTGGATAGCCAGTCTCTACTACTTTTCGCCCCCATTATTTCCTCTTTCGACCAAGTCCTAGATTGAGGTAACAAATCTTCCCCCACCCCCACCCCCTTTCTTCCTTGCTTGAACCAAGTACTACTAGATTCGAGTGCATGAACTAGTTTTAACTCTTAACAGTAAAAAATTAGGTGGTTTTCGAACAGCCGATCGATCCTATCTACACGAGGGGGCCTGAGAAATAGTAAAATATACAAATGTAGCAACGTCAGGAGCTCAGGAAGTAGAACAAGGACGGTTTTGAAGGAAGTTATACCTGAGGGTCGCCGGGATGTCGCTAGGTGGGCGGCGGGAGGCCGGATCTGCCCATGCTACGGCAGCGAGGAAGAAGGGATGGGAGGCCCTCCCACGCCAGTGATGCTTGGGAGAGAACGGCAAGGCACACTGATCGGGGCACCCCAGGAGTGGGTAAGAGCCTTCGCTGAGGACGAACGCGTGAACGTTGCACCTTCTCACCTTCCCCAGCGGAGAGGATCCGGCTGGATCTGTGACCAGCGGTGAGTAGAGAGAGTGGGTGGCCACCGCTGTCGTGTTTAGATATGGAGAGAACGAGACAGTGTGAAGAGAGCAACACTAGCAAGAAAGTGCGGAGGCTCCTGCCTATATAGTGGAGTACTAGTTTTCTTTTGTCTACCAGTCGGAGCCGGCTCGACCTCGGCAATGCCTGTCGAGAAGTCTTCATGCATGTGCCCCGGACACGCTGTTGTCGTCATTTTGATCTGAAGCACCGGATTATAACATATAACACACAAAAAAGCCACATGACAAGAAATCATAACCTCACTGCTCAAAGGAGACAAGATGAATCCCGACGGACAAACTAGATGAGGATCAAAGCTCAAATTAAAGATAAACTCGTAGAAAAGGGGTCCGCCGATAGATGTCCTAATTAACATAGCCGGCTTGACCTAGATGGCAGCCGAGTAGTCTTCGTGCATGTGCCCCCAATGACTAGCCCAACTCAGTTGTCGCTGTTTAACCCTCGCAGTGATCAGAAGCACATGACACCTAATTTTGCGAGATGACAAGAAACCTTTTTCAGATTTCTCACCAAAACTATAGCCCTGTACAACACAACCTGCACGATATGTAGACGATAGCCAATCCAGGTGTGTCTGCTGGAGTCTGGTCACATGCATGGACGAACTGGTCTTCTGTGTCTTGCAGGGATCGTCTAGGTACCAAGGTGGAGTATGTGCTTATATTAACTCATCCGACTTGCGGGGCCGGGGAGTGTGCCTATGGTCGGTTCTCAATTGCGGTCCCACATGTGTGTGCAAATGCAATATGACGTGTGTTCCACATTCGGAGAGCGGCGTGCCAGACCGACCGACTGTCTGGGGTGCGACGCGAATGCGACGGGCGTGCTGTATACTCCGTACATGTGTACCGCCGTTTTCTTGAGGCTTTGCTCCATGGCGCAATCCATGGATACAAAATTAGTATATTGTACTATTTAAAAATCTAGGGCGGGGCTTTTCCCGCACGGTAGGCGGGGCAGTTCTGCCTAGTCGGTTCGGTAGAGACGCGGGAAGATGAGGGAGTAGGCTGCTGCAAACGTAGGGTTGTGTGATTTGACAGTGAGTTACTGCTGGATAGGTGGGGCCCGGTGATTTGACTTACCACTATCATTTTAACTACGGTGCTACGACCGGCTTGAGTCTCGCGATTCCTGACCACCTCCATACAGGTGCCTCTCCCAATGCTCCACCATGTAGAGGCTGGATCTTGCTTGAGAGCCCACTCCTCCACTTTTTCCTAGCCTCTTTCACCCACATATGCAAAAATTCCATGTAAAGCAGGCTTATAGCCCACTATTGTACTTGATCCTACAGGTGCTAAGCCTGCCACATAGGCATAAAGTCTGATGTGGCAAGTTAATTAAGAAGAGAGAAACTAGTTTGGTGACCCCCGGAAGAAACGGTGCTAAGCGCGTGTACCTAGATGAAGCAAACATAGCCATAAAAAACTATGCACCTATGTTTGGGGACTTGAGTTGCCAAGCCATTTAATGCCCATAGCATCTCATCTAAGCACCATTTCATTGGAAGAGGTCACTCCTTGGAAAATGCAATAAATACTACGAAGAAAGAGATAGAGAGAAGTAAACAAAAAAAATACTCTTATAGCCAACCTTACAGCTAACCTTGTTGTATGAGTGACTAAGTGATGAGTATGTATGACATGCCAACATCAGATAGCCTAACGCACCGTGTTAAATCTCCAAGCGCGCGAGGGAGGCGACGGTCGTGGTAGGCACGACCATGATACGGGCTGCAGGCAGCCCTTGGATCTGAGATCGAACGGTCGCATGCTAAGTTGCTGAAAATTTGCAGAATAACCCTCCAGGATAGGATATTCACCCATAGGTCTAGAACCACACCATGCAACCGTTCGATCTCAGATCCAAGGGCTCTCAAAAGCTCGTATCATGGGAGAATGGAAAGCTTCGTATCACCTGTAATTTTCCCGACGCTTGACATGACATCGAAAGCCATTTAATTGGGCGTCGAGTAGACATGACATCTAATTGGGCCCCCATAGTACTGTGCATGAATCCATTTATCCACCAGGCAAGCCACTACCCTGCCATTCGCAAGTGCCCCCCACTCGACATTTTTACAATCGATAAACCGATCCTAGTCGTCCCGTCCTTTCACATTATGGCAGTTCCACTAATCCTAACCCTCCTCGCAAATCCATGGCGTCACAAATCTCCATGATCGGCGGTGAGTACAAGGTTAGAACCATCACCGGCGATGATTTCGACGTCATCTACACCCGTTCTTCCGCAACGGTGAAAGAATGCCTTGCTCGCTTCAAACACATGTTCGAAAACTCAAATGATGAGTGCGTCGCTGGGCTAGATGTTGAGTACACCACAGTCCTGGGAACTGAGAAGAAACTAAAGGAGGCAGAGAAGAAGAAGCCCGCCGTGATCCAGGTTTTCGTGCATGACTTATGCTTGGTCTACCACATATGCCATGCCGACGTTGAGTGCGTGGAATTTAAGAAGTTCCTCAAGGGCGGCCGAGTCAAATTCGTTACTATAGACTTTAGGAATGACAAGGAAATCCTGGGTCGGACAGGCCTCATTGTAGGTGACCCCTTCGAACTCCAGAAGGAAGGGTTGGTGCCCTCCCTTGATTAGCCTTCAATGCTGACCCTGACAGGAGCCATGGTTCGTCCTTCATACGGTAAACTAGAGAAACCTCCGTACACGTTTCATCGTCATGCATGGCAGTGGAATGTACTAGACATGGACCATATCCACTATGTTGCAATGGATGGCTACCTTTGTTTCAATATCTACAAGGGTTGGATGAAGAGCAAGAGCCAAGTGTGTGGTTCAAGCAAAGAAATATCGCCCAAGTGGAAGAGGGACAAGGACGAAGTCGAGGACGTGGACAAGGACTCTGAGTAAGGTGGCAGTGTTGTTTCTCATGGTGGTTCTAATGAAGTGTCTACCGGATTAGTTGCTTAGTTTAATTTCTGGTGTGCTTAGTTTTATTTGAGGGGTATGTTGTGCTGAGCCCCCAGCAGAACTATGTTATGTTTCTTCTTGTTATATTTCATACATTTCATCTTTTAGTTGGTATAGTACTACCACTCGTTTCTTGACATTATATACGTACAATATATATGGCCAACATCATATAGCCAGCAGTTTAGTTGTCAAAGAATTTCAGGGTGCTTAGTTTTGTCAAAGAATTCCAGGGTGCCTAGTTTTATTTGAGGGGTGTGTTATGCTGGACACCATTAACTTATCATTGTGAGAATCGGCTTATTTTTGTCATGTAACACAGTCAACGGGGTTTGACGTGTAAATAACAATGTCTAATGGCATTTCTGAGCAAACATCTTACTTAACGATGGCATTTTTTAGATATCTAATTGTATTTTTGAGCAGGCATCTCATGGATCGATGGCATTTTTTGAGTAGTTGTAACTTCTAATGGCAAAACTGAGTAATGATACACAACTAGTACATAAATAATAAGAACCCAAGAATTAAATAGGGCTAATTTCTTTTTTTCTTTTTTTCTTTATACCTTTGTGTGCGAAGCAATATACGCTGCCTACCCGCCAGATTTTCTTTACAGAGGCAACATAGAACTATATGAGTGCCCTATTAAATTTTGGAATTATTCCGGGTTCATTTGGCCTTTTTATACATTAATTGAGTTTTTGGTCATTTAATGTGCATAATTCAAATTTGGACTACAAGCACATGCTCCCGTGCACCAAAGTTGACTGAAAAATCACATGTGTGTTCTCGGGTGAATTTCTAGGTCCCATGCAAGAAATGGGAATGAAATTCAAATATCTGGGCATCGTGGTTCGGTCGAGAACATTGAGAAGCTTGGTTTTAAAATTCTTGTAAATCCAAAACACGCCTGAAAATCATGAAACTTGGCATGGTGTCATGTCATGGTACTACCATGTTGTGGTAAAAATGCAGAATAGGAACAAGTTTTGGTATAAGTTTCTTGCAAACTGGAGCTTCTCTGAAGAAGGCTCGTGGTTCTGAGAGGGAACGTGTCACCTTTGTGTGCATAATTCAAATTTTAAATACAAGCACATGCTCCAGTGCACCAAAGCTGGTTGAAAAATCACATGTGTGTCCTGGGGTAAATTTCTAGGTCCCATGCCAGAAATAGGAATGAAATTCAAACATCTGGGCGTCATGGCTCGGCTGGAAACATTGAAAAACTTGGTTTTTTAATTCCCGTAAATCCGAAACACGCATGAAAATCATGAAACTTGGCTTGGTGCCATGACATGGCACCAACATGATGTGGTAATTTTGCTGTCCGATTTGCGAAGGTGCACACATTAACAATCAACAAAGTCATTTTGGAACAAGTGATGTCACGTTACAATCGGAAACACAAGTATTATTGAAACCGTGGGCATCTATTTACCATTTACGTGCCGCCATGCGTCCCCTTTTTTATTAGCTAGGAGGCGCCGTGCAGGGTAGCTATTTGAGTACAGGAGGCGTGCGATCAGACCCATGCGCATGCTTATCGGAAGGAGAGCCCTTTAACCTCCATCTGCCGTCCACCTCTCTCCTAAGGTACCATTAATGGCGCCCGAGCCTCTGTTTAATGGTGTGACAATGTCTCACTCGACTAAGATTTAAGAGAGAAAAAAGAAAATTTTGCACGGATCTTGATGTAAGATCTGACGGGCCTATATAGCATCTACTGTAACTTCTAGCAAGACTGATGAATATATATATAAGGATGACGAGAGTGGATAATAATTGTCTTACATAATTAGGAAGATAATTAAAAAAGCCACATGCGGCTACGCCCAAAATACACAAGGGCAAAAGAAGAAGGAAGACGCATACAACGATCTGTCTCACTGATCTCTACTTTCTTTATGCACTGCAGGTCGCGGAGACTAGTTCTCGCGGCGGGCGATGATCTGTTTCATCAGTTTCATGTCCTTAATACGCTGCTTGGCAGCATCCATGGATTCCTCCACCAGCCTGTTGTGCTCGATGCGGAGCATGGCTTTCTTATCTGTAAGTTAATTGATGATGACGCCCGTCCTCTGCAACACGGCAGCGGTCTCCACCTCCTGCTTCGCCCTTCCGGC